>NC_090175.1:20875960-21189710 GCF_024679245.1 Pseudorasbora parva
ACAGATGTAATTGCATGCAGGTATTTTTAAAATGTAAGTAATGTAAAAACATGTATATACACAATAAGTGCATTGTATCAAATTATTAATTAAAATGTTTGCACATAGTAGTTAAGAATAATTTAAAAATAAATGAAATTTAAAAATAAATTCTAGAATAATTTAAAAATAAATTCTAGAATAATTTAAAAATAAATTAACTTTAGATAAACAGATTTTTTTTTTTTGATAAAACAAAGTAAATGTGCTTCACCTCATTAAGACATTTACAAAATAAACAAAACACTGTTTGTCATCATTTAAATGTGCTTAAAATGTCCCAAAAAGATAAAACAACCAATACACTAGAAAATCTAATTAATATACACACCCATTAAATAAATCTCTGCAACTCATCTAAAGTTCCAAATTTGATGGTTCTCATTTGGTCAAAAAGCAAACCAAAAAAATGTTTTAATAAAGAAACTATTAAACCTTGAGTTAGCCTACTTATAAAACTAGGTTTTCATTATTCAGTTAGTATGAACAAAGTGAAAAATATTTCTAAAGCATTTATTAATCTTAATTAAATGTTTATTTCAGCATTTACTAATACATTATTAAAATCAAAAGTTGTTAATATTATTTAATATGCCAGAATGACCTAAATGAAGTTATAGATTTATGAACTATTAACTAAATAAACACTGCAACATATATATTGCTCACAGTTAATATTAATTAATTAATTAACCTAATGGAGCTTATTGTAAAGTGTTACTAGAGAAAAAAAATGATTTTTTTTTCTTTTTTTACAGAAATTATGGCTTCACCAAGACTGAGTTGATACTGACACTGCAGTGCGCGTCTTTAGAATGAATGTTTTATTATTTCCAGTTTACCCTGATATCTTCTTTTATTTGAGACAGGGACTCTGCATGTGAGCAGGGGAAGTGAAGTAAGTGTTCAGTGACCCCAGGCAAGCACTGAAGGTCATACTAAGGAAATAGAAGCTGACAACATCCATACCTTATGGAGCCCTCTGTACACCAGACCAGAGACACCATCGGGTTTAACTAATGACGGCACTTACCACAGCAAGATTTTTCCTCTGAAAACTTGAAATTGGAAGAAAGAAAAAAAGTCCATGCACAGGTCCTATATTTGGCTAAATGATTATTGAAAGGGGAGCACCATAACCAGGATAATATTTTAATTTCTTTTTCTAAATTACCTCCATTTTTAAATAGGAAAGTGCACCTCTAAACGATACATAGATGAAAAAAGTACACAGAAATTGTCTTTAATTCCCCCTGTTTATCAATATAAATACATTTTAAATTTAAAATAAACAATTTAATAATCTATAAGGTGGTAAAGGAAATTAAGGATTACTTGCTCACAACATATTAGAACATATTATATAAGCAAACTCGCTGTCTTTTTTTTTTTTTTTTTTTTTTTGGCCCTAAACAAACTATTTCGACAGCCAGTAATCAGACAAATCATTCCAGCATTTAAGATGCCTCTGGGGTAATTGACCAGTCAGAAAAAATGGATTAGAGATTACAGCTAGCAATCAATTGTCAAATATGAACCTGCTACTCAGTTATTACCACTGTTCTATGATCTGAAACTAAAACAAATCCATATCTGGCAACAGACTTCCAGAATACCCAAAAGTATGAGAGAGACATTTATTTTCATCAGACTTTATGAGCTGCAATGAACCAATAAATATATATATATATATATATATATATATATATATATATATATATATATATATATATATATATATATATATATATATATATATATATATATTTAAACTATGCGCATAATTCCTTACAGAGAGGTTATATGGCAGTATATGATATATGAATTTAAGAGCAAAATGTATTATATCACACGTGTAATTAAAGTAGTATATTAAATAAGCAAACACTGTTATAAATTTTTTGGTACTTTTATCTAAATTGCATAGGAAATCACAATTCAGAAAAAAGCATTAACTAATAAAATCCTATCTTTAAAAGAAAAACTTATGGGGGAAAACATTCTCAGGTTTCCATACAAATATTTTTATATGAATAAATTATATTTTGTGTGCTTAATTGTACATGTAATAAATGTAGCTAACATGTAACATGTAGCTAACACATTCTAATAAAATAATAATAATAATAATAATAATAATAATAATAATAATAATAATAATAATAATAATAATAATAATAATAATAATAATAATAAAACTATTACCTTGGAGAAGATCTGATGAAAAAAAATGGAAAAAAAACTGTTGACTGCATTGCTTATATAGTAATATAATACTTATTATATTACTTATAATAATAATAAATGTCTATAATAAATAATAAATAAATCCCCTCTTGGATGATTTGTTAGTTGCAACATATCGTAATAGACTTTATTATTTGGAGATTTGAGGGGAAAAAATCTATAAAATTAGGAATTAGAAAATTAAATTTACTTCTTACATTATGTGTTGCCGCTACTATAATTAATATTGTTTTGGATGCCTAAATTCAGATGTTTTTATTTAATTATTGTATGTAATTTTGTTGTATTTATCAGTAATTCAAGGTTCCATTAGATAACAACTTTAGTTAACACAAACTAAGAATATAAAATAAGTCTACAGTATTTATTAATCTTATAGTTAATGTTAATTTCAACATTAATAAACATTAACACTAATACAATAGTTATAATGCACTGTAAACTAACATGAAGAAAATGAATGACTGTATGTTTATTAACTTACATTAACAAAGAGTAATAAATACTTTAACATGTTATTTTAGTTAGTTAATACCTTAATGTTAACAAATGATACCTTATTGTAAAGTGTTACTCATTTAGGTGATTTACAAATAAGATTTTGAACTCAAAGATAAAATAATTAAATTGATAAATGGGTTTTGAAGGGTTAGGTCATCATAACATTTATTTTTGTTGTTGCCTAAGACTGACTGAAAAGGCAAGTCTCAACCACCTATACTATTTTAGTAACATTCTACTGAAAGACAGAAAATGGACATTTTGAAGGAAGTTAACAAACGGAAGTTATGTTAAAGCATTTCCACTCTCATCAGTTAATTAAAAGCACCTTTAAACCAGCACTGCCTGACCTCCACGGAGAGAAGAGCAATACAAAAATCAAAAATAAATAAAAACTCACACTTTCCTCTTTACAAAACGCATTAGTGACTGACAGGCAGAAAAAAAGAGTAAGAGAAAGATGGCAGCAGAAGATTCAAACACAGACAGAGTGAGAAGATGACTAATGAATAGACAGACAGCTACAAACAGAAAGACACAAGATGCACAGATTTGTGAATAATGAGAAGAACATAGAGCGCATAGAGAAGCCCAACACATACAAAACCGTGAGAAGTAACGCAGAGCTGCAGAGATTGTGTGAGGAGATACAGAGAGAAAGAAAAAAACGAGAGGGAGTGGCTTCACAGCGGCCGAGCGGAGCTGGGCGGGGCAGGAAACTTGCGTGACAAACAGAGTGAAAAACAAGCGTCTCCGGGCTGGGCTCCTCTCCTCTGGGCAACGCATTAATACCACCGCCTTTCATCTTTCCTGTCGCTTTCTGTTAACCCAGTCCTGCCTCCACTCCCCACATCCATCTTTAATCACCACTCCCCAAACAGGCTCACCAATTACCACAGTTAGGCTGGCCAGGCATGAGCAATCCATCCTCAAGAAGCAGAGATGGAGGGATGACTGGGTAACGCTTTATGTATTATACTGATTCACCATCAGGCCCCCTAATACAGTGAGGTAATGTCGTTTCTTCTGTCTTTTTGAATAATGTTGCCCATTACTTTTAGACTTGGCGACTGAAAGAGGATCCCTCCTGACATCCAAGTTCTCCCCCTTTTTCTTCTCAAAAAAGATGTTATGTATTAGTCAATACAGATGGCCTTGGTCTTGGAAACTTCAAAGCCAGTGATGTGACCAACCAATCTAACTGTTCAAAGCCTCCATAGACACATTTATGAGCACAAACTTTGAAATAATGGCGCATCTACTATATAGAATAACCTGTCCTGGATGTTCTGATGCCAAACGGTGTCATGTGCTCATCAGTATAGCATGCATTTGCTCTATTGGCATTGAAGGTTCCATGAAGAACCTTTAACATTCATGGAACCTTTCCACTGCACCAAAGCGTCTTTGGATTATTAAAATATTCTTAGCATTATGTAAAAGAAAAGGTTCTTTTAAGAACTGTTGACTGAATTTTTCTTCTTCTTTGGTTTTGCTGTGAAAATCCCTTTTGGACCTTTAGTTTTTAACAGAGTGAAGTAAATCGGTATAAGGTAATTAACCATAAGAGCTGCATATGACCTTGAGCACTTCTTGCTTACAGTACCATGTCTTTGCTTTTCATTGCACATTCTTCGTGTCATCTTTTTTCTTCTCTTTCTTTCTCACGCAATCCCTTCATCCAGCAGCAGTTCAGTAAAGCGTGCACTGCATCTCCCCATGCAACAACCAGTTAATTGTCAGGTTAAATAAACTCAGTCAAGGAGATGAACTCAAATCAGAACCTGGGTTCAGGATGATAAATCAAGACATGAAAAATGACAACGCGCGCACAAAGTCAATCTTAACGTCTTCAAATGAATATTTAACATTGAAGGCATTGATTGTATGTGGTTTAGATTAAACACTTATTTTTTAAAAACACTTCTTAGGTTTTTGAATATTTGTGTTCACGTGTGGATCTGAATCGCATATAAATGGCAATGTCTGGATGTTTTGATCAATTCTTTATGAATAGCCGTTCATAACAATAACGAGTACTAGAACTAATCTTTTATGAATAGCCTTTCATAAAACTAATAAAATGAGTATTAAACATTAGAGCTACAAAGTGTTTTTGTCTAAATTCTTTATGCAAAGTATGATGCAAAATGGCATTAACAAACAAATCTGTTTAAGAGATCTAATTGTAAAATAAGCATATTTCAGTTAATACTACAGTAATACTGCAAAGTCGCTTGAGGCCGTGCCCGTGCACATGGCCTTTTTTCCCTTTAGTGCTTTAGTTCTCATTTTCAACACTTCAGCGGTTTTCTGAAATAAAACAAACCTGGCCAAGGGCACAATGCTGTTATGTGAAATTTCAAGATAAAACTAAGTTCTGTAAAAACTCTAAAAACGCTACACTTTAAACAGCATAAGCACTGCCATGCTACACACACAAAAAATCCCATTTCTATTTTTGTGTTTTATATTCAACCTTGAAGTTGAGAGATTGAGCAGTGGAATTTTTATTTTGATCTGAACTGCATTTAAAAACCTCACATTTTCACCTCTTTGTGGCAGCATGACGAGCTGGGGTTGACAGGGGGCAACGTAGCATGAAGAGGTTAAACAAACAGACATTCTTCGTTAAAATCCTCCAGCTGATAAAGAAGATAAACTGACATTTGGGCCAAGCTGAAAGAATTATGAAAATCTTGCAATACCGAGGCTTATTTTCTTCTTCTATAAAATACACATCTAGCAGAAAGTTTAGTGAACTGGTAGAAATCTTTTTATTTGTAGTTAAAAATAGTAGTTTAATTAAGCAAATATATAAATAATAATAAATATAATAAAAACTAAATCCCCAACAGCGCATATACAGAACATATTGCCTCTTAATCTTATTGTTTCAGATAGCAGCAATGCATAAACTAGAACAATGACTAATCATGAGTTGCACATAATTCGCTATGCATGACCTCAATACATGATGAACATGCTGTGTAGATGACTATAGAAAATATTCTCTACATCTAATGCACATTCACCTTGGACAGATTGTCCATTTACAAGAATTAATAAAAGTACTGTAAAGGTATGGTATGTGGTCAAATGCAACCTTATTAACTTAATAAAATGTATTCTGTTTCCTTTAATACGAGTTCTGGAGTAGGATTTTGATGTGTGTGTTTTCCGTCCTTAACCTTTTGTTTAAGAAAATTGTAAACTGATGCGATATAAAACCACAGAGGCAAGACTTCAGAAAAATTTCAGCTGTGTCTCCGCCCATACATCAAGTCCAATTTCACGGTGGCGACTCAATCTGGGTTCAGACCGCAGAGACCATGAGGGCGTTCGGGCTGACCGCACTACTAAAGAGCGACTGCAGATGCCTGGACCTTTAATGTGTCTGATGTCAATGGAAAGTTTAATGGGTCAAATGAAGGGTCCAGGCTACAGAAGCATCCGAGTATGCCTGAACCCAGCTACTGTCTTTTATAGGAAACAGCAAACAATCCTTAACGATAATACTAAAGTCATGACTGACTGAACTTCTGTCTCTGCACAAACATCATACATGCCACCCTTCGGTGTAGCCAGGCATACATGTCCTGACCTTGACTCATATTTCTGGTGAAAACTAATCTCTATGATTGTTTAAAAAAATCCATTTAAGTTTATTGAAGAGACTCCCTTACAGTGGAGAAACTTTCAAGGTTTCTAGATTTAGGTTTAACATTTGCTCTACATTTGCTCTTAGAAACAGCCGTTTCTGTTTAGCACTTTTTTAAAATGTACTTGAGATGTATTTGAGAATACTAATTCTTCTTCTAATTAACCATTTGTTTCTAAACTTAGACAAATTCATTGTTACAAGCTTGATTGTCAGTGATATGGTGCTCATTTTTTGCTCTACTGCAAAAAAACAAACAAAAAAAAAACATTGTTTTACAGTACAAATATCGAAACTTTAATAAATAAAAAAAACATTTGCTTAAGAAACAGAAACTTTCATTAAAAAAAGGTTGAATTTTTGTTTTCAAAAGAAAAAAAAGAGAGGGAGAGCTATCAAAATTAAGATTAAACTTAAAACAAGAAAAAATATTTGCCAATAGAATAAATGTACTTCAATATGCCATAAAACTTATGCTACTATATTTTTCGGGAAGCAAGACTGTGTGTGTGTTTGTGTGTGTGTCTGTGCGTGTGTGTTGTTTATATTGCATTGTGGGAACCAAATGTCCCCATAAGGATAGTAAAACCTGAGATTACCTATTGTGGGAACCAGCGGCCCCCACTTTTCAAAAGGCTTATAAATCATACAGGATGAGTTTATTTGAGAATGTAAAAATGCAGAATGTTTCCTTTGACGGGTAGGGGCAGTGTAGGGGGATAGAAAATATGGTTTGTACCGTATAAAAACCATTACGCCTATGGAAAGTCCCCACAAAGTTAGTGAACCAGACGCATGTGTGTGTGTGTGCATTTAATATAATATAATATTAAAATATAATATTATAAAAACACTATAAAAATATTATTATTATTATTATATCAAAGGACCCCTACAGACAAATAACTCATAATTCAGGTTGTATGATGTCCTTCAAAATTTACATTTATTATGTTTTGCTTTTAATTATTATGTTTAAAAATTCTATAAAAGTTGAGAAACCAAAATAAATACAAGAGTGCATTTGACCGGTTTTCTTTATTCAGATGTCTATATTGTAAACATCGAGTGATAAATGGAAAAAAATATCTAATCTTAGTCTACACTTTACAATCATGTTTAATTTGTTAACATTAGTTAATGTAAATGTATTGCTTGGTTAGTTCATGTTAAGTTTTTTTTTACTGTATTTGTTCATCTTTGTTAACATAAAAAAAATCCAGCTGTTCATGTTACTTCACAGTGACTTAACTAATGTTAACAAATACAACTGTTGATTATAATAATATATTAGTAAATGTTGAAATTAAAATTAACAAAGATGAATAAATGATGTAGCGCAGATCATTATTAACTAATGTTAACTAATGAAACCTTATCATCATCAAACACTGAACACTACTAATGCTGATGATAACAGTCTAGGTTTGTGTAAAGCCAAGACAGAAATGTCTGTTCAGATGAAGAATGCTTTATTATCTTGCACTGATGTTGCAATATCTGTGCTGGAACACTAAACACAGTTGATGTTTCAGGAGCCAAAAAATATATATTAAAAAAAATTCACATATATTTTTTTATTCTCTGCTGAATAATAAGCCTCGTTCCACATGGTTAAACTATATACTCTAAGCCTCCAACAGCCTGGGTGCGTCCAGAGTAGTTTCCTTCTAAATGTTATCAGCATACTGGTTCCAAATTACATGACAAAAAATGTAACAATCCATTATATTTGAAGTAATATAATCTGACAACTTTTTGATACTTTTAGATTACTTTTGACCTATAGGTTCATCAAATTGATTTGAATAATCTTGTACCATATTGATACAGCCATATGATATAAAAATAAAAAGAGAAAGAAAAGAAAGATGTAAATCCAGTGATCAAATGTTATGGGTTTTAGTTTTCAGTGACAATTTCACAAACCTGGAAGAGCTTCTGAACGTATACAAGTAGTAGTTTGTTTGTTTTTTTAGAAAGGAAAACAAAAGATTTTAGGGGGAGATAACAAATGATGAATAATTCACTGCTATTGTGATGAAAACATGTAATCAATAAAAAAGTAACTGGTGTATTTTAAAAACATTTATCACATTTTTGTAATCTGATTACATAATCCATATTACATGTAATCAGTTAAAGCCAAGGGTGCGTTACGCACTAGCAGAGTAACATAAACGTCTCTATGGTCCTGCTTTCTTTTCAAATACCTGTCCTCATCCTTTTTTTCCTCATGAGAAATGTCTCAAAGGCAGACTTTGCATATATTGAAAATATCTCTTCTGCTAATGTGCCCATGAGAGTGTCTAAGAAAAGTAGACAGAGATAAACCACAACTGCACATCTACCTGCTATACTGTAACCCCACCAATAGATGGGGCTTCATATGCCACCCCTTTACAGCCAAAACTCATGTAAGGCATACAAGAATTTTTTCAACTGCCAACATTGTTACAAGACAAGATTTGTGGACAGAGCAGAAAGAAGTGCCCTTGGAATTATTATAGTCAATGATAGACTGAATTACTAGAGGAGACTATAGCGATAAAGCACCTTTTCAAGATGCAACTGTTGGATGGAGAATCCATCTGAACTGGGTCATATGCTAATCTGTATAAAAGTCTTTTAATACTCTTTATTCATAAAGCATGCCCCTGAAGAGAGTTTAGACTGAGCCATCACAACATACCCAGAGGAAAATACACAAGGAGCTTAACAAACAGAAGAAAGTACCATCATACATTTACTAAATTGATTACAATTTATTTGGCTTGTTTCTTTTCTCGGGCCATCATAGGATAGAAATATTGTTGCACCATGTGGTCTTTTGAAGCTTATTAGGAGAATAGCGATATCATGTGAACATGGACAAATGGGGGATGGATGAGTTCATGTGATGGGAAAGAAATGTGACACATAGTGAAAGACAATGAGGGCAAAGGGTATAGTTAAATAAATGGAAGAAAGATAATGTGTAGCGGGAGAGAGAAAGTAAGAGAGAGAGAGAAAAAGAGAGAGAGGGGAACATTAAAGGTCTCAGTACTGGTCACCAGTGTGAAAAGGCCATGCCAGTCTGGATAAGGATCAGTGGGGTTACATGCCCATGAGGCCAGGGGCTGTCTGCCCTCACATACAGGGGGTCGGACTGGGTGCCATATCAGAGAAAGTGCCGAAGTACACACAGTAATATGAGCTAAATAATCTCTGCCTCTAACTCACATGATGAAGAAAAAGGAGGGAAAGAAGAGAAGTTAAAAAAAAGTGAACCCTACATCAAAACCCAAGTAAGTGGGTTAAGTGGTGATGTCGTCCATGGTTTAACAGGCAAACAGGCACCACTGTCTGCAGAGAACACACTAGACAAATTTGCTTGACACCATATGTATCACAATGTGGATTTTCAAACATGAAGCCTGTTTAATTACAGTAAGTGATAACTTTGATATTGCCTTATTGTTACCAGTTACAGGATACCATGCCAAGCACAGTGTGTGGCTGAAGCATATTTGCTAAAAATTAGGCTAAATATAGTTTTCCAAGATAGTTGATAGCTTCAGGTGAACAGATCCTCAAAAGGGCCTATAATAATAATTATAATTATTATTAAAAGACAGATTATATTATCTACTGCCTGACTAGTCTTTGCTGAAATCAATAATACCTCAGTAATTAGCTTACAGGTTGTTAACAAATAGGCATAGGCCTACTTTTTTTATTTATTTGTTGTGAAAGCAAAAAAGGGAATACACGCCACTCCGTTGAAGACTATAAGGTACTTTATATAGCCTATAACGTTATTTACTACATAGTTTTATCAATTTGTTAATTTTATTACAATACATTTCTGCGCTTTAAACAGCAAATTCGAAAATCGGTTTTATAAAACGCAAATAAATAGCAGTGACGTAAAAAAATTACATTCAGCTCTTCAACGATATGATTTAAAGATAGGCTTACTGAACATTCATAATGTATAAAAACACATTTTGAATTAAATGATGTAAAGTTCTCAACTTCAGACCATCTACAAATTAAAAAGTAGGCTATACGGAAGAACTGTTATAGGCTATAAAAAAAATAGTTAGTAAACGAAAACTTAAGAAGAAAAAATCTGCACATATTGTTGCATTTTGTCAGAGGAAATAAATGTATGATGTTTAACTATAAACTAGCCTATAATTAACAGCATGAGCTGAAAATCTTTTTGATTTTGTTCTTGTAGCCTATATTATTATTATTAGTAGCCTATTATTAGGCCATAATACCTTTTACAGATCGTACAATAAATCGCGTCATAACAAGAAAATAAATAGCCTATACACTTATTTTCAAAATCCAGGATTTTTAAAATGATTTTGTGTAGCCTATTGTATGAGTTTTCTAATACTTTAACTTATCGGAAATAGTTTACTCAATTTCACGCTATTTACTCATAAAAGTAGGATAGGCTACGGGAGAGGATTAGCTGACCTCGCTAAATCATGACCATTGAAATAAGTTTGTTAACGGGATTTATTTATGCCAGAATGCGATTTGAGCAACTGTGCGGTCTAACGTCAAATCAGAGATATTTTAGATAAAATAAAACCAATTTAAAAAAATCAAATAAACTTAGGCTAATGGTTTTTTTTAGGTAGGCTATAGCCTATAATCATGGGCCATTTTATTTTCATTTAAGGCTATATTGTATTAGGTGTTGCAAATCATATGCTGTAAAAATGTTCCACCTATTGGCAAAAAAAATCCCATGCTTTAAAATTAACTAAGTCAAAAAGTATTATTTAAATAAAAGGCTACCCGAGTCAAAACAACGATCACGTTACAACAAATGAAAGCAAGTTGAGACAGGTAACAGCTACCCATTTTTACCTTTGGAGGCATTTTGCACGGGGTTGTTTTTATGATTTATAGCGCCTAACACACTGGTTCAGTGGGGTTCAATATAAAACCACGGGGTTCTTGACTTGCCAGAAAGGTTCTATAGCCTAAGGAGAAATATTTTAAATGACTGAATAATACTTCCTAATGTTTTTTTTCTTTCTTTCTTTCTTTCTTTTAACTGATAAAGTAGGCTGTTACGAGTCAATTCATAACATATCATTAAGTTTAAAAAAATTACTAAAACTAAATTAAATCAATTAAAAATAGGCTAAATCCATAAAATGATCCCATAACGGGAATCCTTAAAAGGTTGAAACGTTCGACAGATCCTTTTTTCATTTTGAGCAGACCTAAAGACCTCATCAGTTCGATGATCAATAGCCTTTATTCACAAAATTTTGAGTTTTTGAAAAGTTATTATTATTATTATTATTATTATTCCAATGGCAATGCAAATTGCACTTCCTCCTTGCTTATATTCTACAAATGACATGTGCACTCCATATTCTACAAATGACATGCAACCAGGGCAGTGAGGGCAGTTAATTTAATTAAATTCGAATTCAAAATGTATATTAGGCTATATTTGTCCAATTAGTAGGCTACACTCAGGTCCATGAACTTAATTGCAATTTACTGTTAACACTTGAAAAAAAAATATTTTAAAACGAATTTCATGGGTCAGTAAATAGGTACACGTCTACTGGCGGATCTAAAACGTTTAGTGTTGACAGATCATGAAACTTAAATTGCAAAAAAAAAAAATAAATACGAATATTAATTTGTGGTTATTTGACTTAAATGAATTAAACAATCACAGCATATCCTGGGATGCCCCGCAGAAGGCTGCCTCGCTGCCAAACAGCGGCGTTTGCTGTAACGTCGTTGTGATGTAGCGACCCATCCGACCAATAGACGGAGCAGCATCCGATTCTACGAGATCCCCAGCTGACGCGATGCTCTCAACCACTATCTGTATTTTGATTTGCTCCCTAATTGACCCACATACAGCCCTCTGTGACAGGGGTTCCACCGACCCTAAGGCACGATCAAAAGCGATGTCGAACCGGAGCCGGTAATGCCCTTTCACGAGTAGCTAATCCCATTTGCTATTGTGATCGTCCAATAGCAGAATGCCCTCCGCTTGTTAAGCATTTGACTTGACTAGGATTTTCCTTTAGCCCACTGTAACAGCGCCCGCTTCTCTCCGTACTGGCGCGGTGGACGCACGACGGGTTTCAAGCGATGGTTGAGCGGGGATATCCGGAGAGAAAGGATTCGTTGCTTTTCGCTTAGAAGTATTCGCGAGTCACCCGGTGATTGTTGTAACTGGTAGCCTATTTGAACGAGATGCATGACAAAAGCCAAAAGCAGCATACTTCCACCACATCCAGGGGCTCGTCGTTTTTTATCGAGAATTTGCTTGGCTCTTGTAGGACAGAAAAGTCTGTCCGTCCTATAAAGGATAACGATGGCACGGACAGAGAGATTGTTCTTAAGAGCAGCACCAAGACGCATCGGAAAGAAATGTGCAGTCAAGCATCCAGCACAGGCTTCAAGACCGAGACGTGCCGGAGCACTCAATCCCCTCACGAGTGGTATGGACGGGAAACCCTTGAGAGTAAGTTGCGGGATGACTTGTTTATTGTTCAAAACTCCTCAGTTAGCCATATTGCAAAGAAGCCTGTGATAAATAAGTGAACGCAAGGCTAGAGGATTCTAAAGCAGAACATTGATCTCTACACGGATGACTTAATTTAAATGAGTGCGCAAGATTGGTTTTCATTGATGGAACAGGCTGATTTACTCATTATTAGTTCCCAACTGAATAATTATCTCCGTGTTGGTATACAGCAGCAATTATGCCTCTGGCAGGTCCACATTAGTGTTAAGCCTCATTAGGTAAAACCAACAAAAGCAACTCGAATGTGCAGAGCAGTCGAGTCGCAATGAAAGACTTCCCAAACTCGTTAAAGGCTTAAGAGTGCAATTGGTTTGTCTAACTCTGTAAAGCTGTGAACGTCAAAGGGGGAAAGTTGGCTGCTGGACACACACATAAGGGAGCGGGCCTAGATTACGAAATAGCGAGTAGATTTTTTTTATCACACATTTGCAACATCTGTCTGGTCAAATACAATAAACATGCATTTCTTGAACACCTATACATTCATTTCAATCAGGTCCAAGAGAGGAAACCCGCAATTCCAGTGAGCATTGCCGCAGCGACAGCGACACCCCCGTGGCCTCTGAGCTTCTTGATGGAGCAGCAGACCGAAAAACAAACGAGTGTGTGGTTGATGAGGGCGAGGACGCAAGACAGCTCTTCGATGAACGTTCAGGTCCCGACACTTCAGAGCCAGGCTCGGCACGGAAGAAAAAGACCCGAACTGTGTTCAGCAGAAGTCAAGTCTTCCAGCTAGAATCCACGTTCGACATGAAGAGATACCTCAGTAGTTCTGAGCGCGCGGGACTCGCGGCCTCCTTGCACCTGACCGAGACGCAGGTGAAGATCTGGTTCCAGAACCGCAGAAACAAGTGGAAAAGACAATTGGCCGCGGATTTAGAGGCTGTTAATTTTAACCACAACTCCCAACGGATTGTACGAGTGCCAATCTTGTACCACGATAAAACGACACCCATGTCGACACTCAGTTTTAACGTGTCTCCAGTCTCGCCACCAATCATGGGCTTCTCGAATTCAATGAACTATCCGTTGTCTTCCTTTGCCCATTCAATGAATTTAATAACATCGCAGATGACAGGCCTTGTCTGATCTGGGGATACTGGCAGTATATTGACAATAGTGACCCATTGACAATTATCATATTGATTTTGAATGGTGCAATAACTGGTCATGCTGGAAACTGCAGTATAATGTCTGCTGCATCCAAAGAAAAGAAAACACTATCACAAGAAACAAGTTTGTGTTAATTGCCACTTTTAATATAGTCTTCTGTGCATGCATGGGCCCTCACATGTAGCCTATGCAAATAAGGCAACACTTGCTTTGTGCAAATATATTTTTTATTCAGAACCACCGATTTATAAGTTGTCACTTTTTCACATTATAAATTTAAATAAACGAAATCACGTTAAAGCAATATCATTTTTCTGTAAACTGGTTTCTACTTGTAGATGAATGTGTTGGGAGGATGTCACGAAAACCAAACATCATGCAAAATATTTCCATAGGTGTCCAGATTGTCTTTGGGTATTTTCTAAATATCTAAATCAAATTTAGACAATTTTCACAAACACAATGCAGTAAAGATTAGACGATTATTCACAAATAAAATGTGTGGTTTAAATATAGGCCCTCAGTCCGGTACAGAAAATGGAAAAGCAATATAGCAAAACACTCTGCGGAATGTAATATGTACAGTGTACATATTTATTAGATTTTTTTTTTTTTACGAATAATGACCAATTATGTAGCTTATTAAATGTATGCATTTGGGTTCACAAATACATCTCATGAAAACTATAAAAGTAAAGTAGGCCCAGCCATATGACAAAATAATGAATATTTAAAAAATAATAATAATAAACATAAATTATATATATATATATATATATATATATATATATATATATATATATATATATATATATATATATATATAATTTATGTTGTTTGGGACAGCATTATTAAAAATATTATTATTATTATTATATATATACACACACACACACACACACACACAATCATTATAGTTTACAAATGATTTTAGAATTATTTAAAGGCAGGGTGAAAAACTTCCCGGATAAGATTAACAATATGAAATCTTAATTGTGCTGACTACTAATATTATCGACCATATATGCTTTCAATGTCCAATACAGAATCATTCGATAAATTATTAAGGGAAAAAGAAAAAACGACTTAAAAAAACTTCTAATATTATCACTAATGGAAAAAGTGAGGGTCATTGGTCATTTTTGTAGCTATAGGCTAGTCTGCAAGACGACTAGATAGTTCAAAATACATCACATAACCGTTTCACCCACAAACAATGCATTGTCACAAAAAAAAATGCTGATTAAAAAAAAAGAAAAAGAAAGAAAAAAACCTAGGCTAATGAAACTTTGGTAAATAACCAAAAGTTATAAATAGCCTACTAAACACGCACTAATGAAGTGCAAGAAGTAAAACCAAAATTTGTAACAAAACAAAAAACAGGCCTACAGAATTCGATAATTCACTGAATTGGGAACTGAGAGTTCGATTGAAAAAAAAAAAAAAAGTAAAAGCCTAAACTCCCTTTTAAATTGAGTGTCATCAAACGAGCCGGCAAAGACCACAAAATTGGCCTCTGCTAAACCTGAAGCGTCTTTCTTTTTCTTAAAAGCACTCTGTTAAAACAGTAAGCAGTGTGATTCATATCTGGCTATTAAAGTATGTGTGCCAGATGTCTGGATAGGTCTGAGCTCTAGCTCCCTCCCCCCTCTGCCATTGGCCGCCGTGCTGCCTGATTCTCGTGACCAATAAACGATGGAGAATCGTATTCTTCCGGTCAGTGGACTAACAGTCTAGGCGAACGCAGCAGCAGCACAGCACGTCGTGGAGCGATGGTGCTCGGAGAATCGAGACGTTAGTTTACGACACGGGAAAAAAATAAACACGGAAAACAAGGACCCCGCATCTAACGGAGAATATGAGCAAGGAGGAAGCGTCATGTCGACCCGCTTCTTTGAAGTTCACCATTGATAATATTCTCAACTCCAAGTCGAGCAGCAGAAACTTTGACAGCTGTCATTCAAAGACTTCGCTTGTAGTGTGTCGGGATGGGTGTCTGCATCATCCGGGAGAGAGCGAGGGTCCATGCAGAGAAGGGTCAGATGCAAGATTGCGCGCCATTGGTAAGACATGTTTTTAATTTCGGCACACAACTGCTATAATGTGCTAGGCTACTAGTAGTGCTGTATTTCTTTTTTTTAAACAAATATAAATAGCCTTTGCCTGGCTTTCAGATAAAGTCACCATAGACGGAGATGGGAGAGTGGACGCGCTCAAAGCCGTCGACGTGCGCAGCGAGAGCACGGACAGCTGCGACGACGCGCAACAAAAGAACAACGGCAAGAAGAATAAACTGATGACGAAAAAGAAAACGCGCACTATATTTTCAAAAAGACAGATTTTTCAACTGGAATCTACGTTTGACATGAAACGCTATCTGAGCAGCGCAGAGCGCGCTTGCCTGGCGAACTCTTTACAGCTCACCGAGACTCAAGTCAAAATCTGGTTTCAGAATCGACGGAATAAATTAAAAAGACAACTGTCTACTGAACTCGAGGGACCGAATAGCGATTTCGGTGACATTGGAAAGACGGTACCGCTCCCAACTTTATATAAAGAGAATAATATTCTCGGAAGGTGCATGCTCCCAATGCCTCTGCCAGTCGTGTATCCTGGAGGTAGCGCGCCTTACTTTTATTTCTCAAATGCCAGCAAGTATTTCAGCATGTTTGATGGAGATATATGACCCTCGCAAGGGACACGGTTTTCTTAGCTCTTATAACAGAACCGACAACACGGCTCAACTTCAATTATTATCTGCCTTTTTGTGTGTTTTGCTGAGAACATTGTTGAGCTATCGGCCAGTAAATAATCTGGCTTGCATTTCTATGCAAACCCTATTTTATTTATTGTATGCTGTACAAAATTTTATATAAAAATAACACCTAGCTATACCCTAGCCATACTGGCAGAAATGCCAGTGCCAATCATCCTGTCTTCACATGGCAGGGAAATTATAACACAAATATTTTAAAGTTTACATTATTATTATTATTATTATTATTATTATTATTATACTACATCTCTGCCAAAGATAGATTATTGATGCATGCATTTGTATTTTACATGGCCCTCTAATTTCAAAATGAGCAATGAAAACGTATTTAAGTGAATGTATTGGTTAATTTACATAACGCATGTTTGTATGTATATTCCTTTTAGATTTTTATCGTTTTAATTCCTTTTCTGCATAACCTGGCCAATTAAGTAGGCTACCAGTACTATTTTATCGAGTGTCATTAAATCTTCTGTTTTACACTTGCTTCAAAAGAAAAGTTGTGTGTCCTGCCTTTTTTTAATTTTTTTTGTAGCCTACTAACTTGATTTTAATCTAATCTAGAAAGTTATATTGTTTTGGTATTGAATCCGTTATAGGCCTATTTATCAATGAAGACTAGCTCACACTCTCGGATCTTGATTAAACACGTCCATTAATGTTTCAGTCGCATGTTCTTCAGGAATTATCTGGAAGCCAACAGAAAAAAGGAAGAAGGGAAGAAAAAAACACGGGAAAACAGCAAATTTCGACGACCAAGCATTGGACTAATGCTGCCTTCACGTGCTATATCAAAATTATCGTAAATACTAGTTCCTAGGGTTTTTTGTTGTTGTTGTTGTTGTTGTTTTTAAATGGACATGAACCCCCTCAGTATGCGATGAGCTGACGACTTCAGAAGAAGAAAGTAAGGCATTTCTAGCAAATAAGGCAGCATAAATCTCAGGATTATTTACAGACCACGCAGACGGTTTATCCATCTGAGGATGTGTCCTCTAAATTACATAAAGTATTAAAAACTCCAGCATGTATTGCCTAACAGTGAACTAAAGAAGCATTGTAAAACAGGCTTTACAAAGCGCAATTTTTCCATGCAGTTTTGTAGTTTTTATAATAGGCTAAACCGCCTATCTAAAGTGTTTCAGGCCACAGTAAACAACTCGGTGTTCATTTAATAATATTTTCAAATTATTAAGGCTATATAGGCCTTGTGTTTGTTGGAGATCAAAAGTTTTAAAAGTTTATGTTAGCTTATGTATGGCAAAGGCAAGCTAAATAATCTCGTGTATCCGAGTGATGAAAATAAAGTCAGTTAAATTAGCGATTAGGGCTATGTTGAAAATAATGATTTTACTATACAGCTCTCAAATTCTTATTTGTAGTGAGGTCATGTTAGGCCACGGTGTGTTTTATATAAAAGACTGAAACTCAAGAATGTGCCTGTTGTCATTTGGGTCCTGCTCTTCAAGCTCTGCGAATCCTTCCTGACCTAAATGTATGCTTTCAGCCGATGAGTTGACGTGGCAAACGAGCCAATGGGATGTCTTGCCATTCAGAGGCAATATTCTTTCTCGCAATGGTAACCAGGATGGAAGTAAATATAAGATGAGTGATTATTAAAAGTTGTATAAACTCGATACACGTTGTTTCCTGACGTTATGGTCGAGGAAAACGAAGAGTTGTTGCTAACCTGTTGTGCGTTTAAGTTTATTAATTAGTTATAACAGCAAAATGAGTTGTTTGTAAACGAGGCTGAAATGCTGGTGGTTAATCATATTTTACACGGACATGCAGATTCCGCTTTCATTAGTAGCCTAGGCTCTAAATCACTGCACTGATTAGCAATTCAATTCGATCATATAAAGTGACACGGAGATGTCAATTTTTTTAATATAAAATAGAATGCAGATAGCATAAAAACTCTCTACATTTTTAAACCTCTTGGAATGACTTCCAAAAAGGTTTTTCAATAGCCTGTCACTTAAATAACACTTCCAGGCATATAAAATAGAACTTAAAGAATGCAAACAGGTAGCCAAATATAACTTAAAACTTTACCAAGCCATCACCATAAACCCCTTACCCTGACTATATTCTTATTCATTTCTGAATCAGTTTGAGACAGATTTTTCCAGTGTAAAAATCACTTATTAAAAAAATGGAGTAAAGTAAATACTAAAATTTAACTTTACTTTAAAATTTATCTGGTTTAGGATTAGTGACGTCACTGTAAATTTTAGTTTTAAAAGTTGTGCCATTGATTGTATTCTTAAGCTGAAATACAGATGGCTCAATTACCTTTTATCATCGGAATATATTTTTGGTGCCAATAACCATTTTAAAAACAACTGTACATGTAATTTGTATATAGGCATTTATATTTTATATTAATAGGTTAAATGCTTTGTAGCAATGATGTAACCACATATCAAAATATCGTTTTGAATATTACTATGGAAAACTCACCAATTGAGTGTATTTTACATTTATTTACTGATTATGATCCATGCATAAGACTAAAATAATTGTCTCCTTTAAATCTAAATCTTTTAAATCTAAAAATAATAAGATTAGTATTTTATTCAAAAAATAAATCTCCTGTTCATCCAAAACTGTCAACCGTAGCTTCCACAACCACCTCCGTCAGTCTCAGTCTATACCACACATTAGCATTTCTCCATATAAAATTCTGAAGTAATCAAATACTTGGAACTTTAGGGCCAAAGTGCCAAAGTACAGTGATGCTGTCCACTTGACTTTTTTTCAACCAGACAGGGACTCCAGTTTGGTTCTGAGGTGGCAAGATAATCACTGTGATTTCAGTATTGGATTCCTAACTCCATTTCATCTATTTCTACAATACTGCCCATTAACGCATGGGATCTGTTAATGGTCTACAGTCTGCATATATGTGTAAGTGGGAGGGGGAGAGCAGACTTCCTGTCTCTGTGAGAGAGCGATGTCTCAATATAAGGAGAACACCTTCTGTCGTCCTGCACTTTGCTCCAAAACCACAAGGTTCAAATGACCTTCCACCCCTCCACTTTATATCCCTGCCCTCTCTGGTCCCATGGCCAAAAAGGAGGAGAAAAATCCATTAAAACCAAGGCTTGATCAAAGTGGCCACAACACAAACATGCCATATGTACAGGTTTAGGGGTATCAATGACTACATCGGCTTATGGATGTCTCTGTCCTTTAGGATTGATTAATGCCACCGTTAACTAGAATAAATGAAGGTTTTGAGTTTCAAGAGTCACATGGTGTTTTCATACATTATAAATCCATTTTTATTTTATATTAATCCATTAATTTATTTACATAAAAGGTTAAACATATTATATTTGACTCCGTTTTACTTAAAAGCCAAAAACTGTTCTAAACAGACAAAATCTGGAAGAAACCGGGCTAACATACTATATTCAAGTTCTGGTCTAATGTCTGAGTATGCAATTGAAGCCCCAACCCATTCAAACTTAGGTTGAATAAACCAGGTACTCCCAAGAGCATTTATGTGTATGCGCAAAACTGCACATATAGGTGCAAAATGTGTCAGTTTCTTTATAAAGGTGTGTGTGTGCGCGTTAGCGAGTGTGTCGGGTGTTTGGGTCCTCGAGATAGCATCTCCTAAAGTGGCCTCCTGTCGGCCGCCAGAGACTCTCAGATTTCCGAGTGCTCTGATGCTTGCGCTTGACAACAGCAGTCCACTAGGCACCTGAGCTCTGGAAGCAGACATGCTGTCTGCATGATTGACAGCTGATACAGGAAGAGGTGTGGCTGACCATTTAGAAGTGATTATGTAGTCACTTGCCAAACTGAAATAAAACTTTCAGTAGGATTTCATATATCGAAGACATTCATAAAAAAAATAAATAAAAAAAAACAAAGGAACTGCTTATGATTGTTACTTGTGCCGTAATATTATTCTGGGTTTTGGTAATTTAATTCCACTTTTTGTTGTGTATAGCACTTTTGTAATGTAAAAGTGTACTGTTTACACTTTAAAAAAGTCCATAAAAATAGGGCACAATGTACTGTATAAATATGAAAGAATTTTCCGTATTGTTTTTTTTACAGGTGTTTTACCTGTATTTTGAATTACACATTGCATTAGTTTGTGCTTTAAGGGTTAACAGAAATTTCATGTACTGGCAGAAAATGACCAGTACATTTTCCGTTTTTATTTTTTACATAAATGTGTGCACAGTAAGTTCTAGGCTGAACATACCATTCTTCTCAATCCTATGCCTTGTCACAGTCCATCACATGCTGATGTTCACTGAGCGTCAACTATTCTGCATGGCTCATGTATCCACACACATACTTGAAAACAAAGAACAACTTAAAAGTGGAGAGAAGTGTGGACAGCAATTCTCTGTTATGAGGTTCCATTGTTTAAAATGTTCTGCACAGTTCTGGGTCAAGTAGCCTCAGTTGGGGGTTGTGGTTGCGTCTATCTACATGTACTCATTGTCCCACTTTGTGTGTGTGTGTGTGTATACCGTTCTGCCTGACTAGGAAGTGGCCTATGTTGCTGGGGGTCCTCCAAGTACTTTGACCTCAAGACCTTTCTCAGTTCTCTAACAGAGGTCGTTGTCATTGGCAACTGGAAGGAAAGCAACAGAGAAAGTTTAAGATTTTGAAGTAAAGCACCCTAATTCCTGTAGGCAGGCAAAGTCCTTCTGCAGTTTGTTTTGCAGAGCTGATTATGGCTTCATACTCCATTTGATTTCACGGTAGGTTAACTTTGTTACAAATGCACAAATACAGAAAAATGTCTCCCTTCAACACCAAGACTTAAGGTAACCATACAAGATCAAGAGGAACAGTTCATGCCATAAGTTATATTCATGTATGTTGTATAACAAATGCCTAGTATCCATGTTAACAGCCCAACAAAGTGTTGCAGCATCAGACATATATTTACCTCCTGATCGAACAAAAGTCATCAACACAGAATCATTAACGGAATAAACATTCATTATTAACTCACACCTCAAGTTGTTCCAAACCTTTATAAATGTTTTTCTTCTGCTGAAGATGACATTTTGAATAATGCAAGTAATCAAACAGTTTATGGATCCCATTGACTTCCATAGTGGGAGGGAAAAGGGCTCCATCAAATGTTTGATTATCAGCATACTTCAAAAAATCTTATTTTGTGTTTAACAGTGAGGGAGAAAGAAATCCACACAGGTTCAAGATAATTTGAGTGAGTGAGTGAGTGAGTGAGTGAGTGAGTGAGAGAGTGAGTGAGTAAACGACAGAAGTCTAATTTTTGGGTGAACTATCTCTTTAAATGTTCTTTTCAATGTAATCATTCTATTGCCTAACTGAGTTAACATCCTCATTTGATGCAATGTGTTTGAATTAATAAAAACAAAAACAATAGTTGAAACATAACCTACAGAAGAGATTTGAAGACGATGAGAAGGGGTTGACAGACTATGTTGGACAGAGTGTGTGCAGGAGTTTGGGGGTCCAGAGTAGAGGTCGTGTCTCTGGCCTGAGGGTAAGACCACTGATTGCACAGTCAAAGGGCCCCAATATGGTGCTGGGAGGAGGGTAAGACAATAAGATAGCCTAAATGCAGGATAACCATGAGTGTAGGACAAAAAAAAACAAAGAGGTTGTTTGAGACAAAATAAGTGTAACGAAACAAATTGTTGATTTAGAAAGTCAGGCCTACAGCGTTGTGTGTGAAGGCTACTTCCTAATACTAAAATAATTACAGCGGTTCAAAATAATATATCTCAATAATATAGATACACATAATAAAATAGTTGAATAGAAACATAAGAAACAGAAAAAAGAGATTTCGACTAGAAACATTTAAGCAGTGCATAACGTCACGCGGTGGGGAACGACTGAACAATGGGCGCGACATGACACAATCAATAACCAAACAAAGCCCATCAGAAAAGTTATTTTTCACGCTCTCGCGCACTGCCTAGCGTAAACACATACCTTGTATTTACTTTCGTGATGCTTCTTCAGATGGCATCCTTTTATTCCTTGTGGAATTTGCCAAGTCGGCCTAATATATTTCTCATTTTCCACAATCACCAATCTCGTCACGTTCATGTTTGATGATTAAAATACATCACAAGTGGTAGGCTTAACGCGACTTAAGATTATAGGTGGTGCTGCCTGCGTTACATAAATTCAAGCGTCAAACAACAAAATGCGGGAAGCGCATTCCAAACGCGAGTAAGCTAATTAACTATAGCCTGCCTATCAGCAGGGCCAGTATACATGCTGAAGTTTAGCGTTGCCATTATGATCACGTGTTGCTGATTTAAAGTCACCATGAAATCAAAATGTAAAATGTAGTAAAATTTGTATTTATTATTTGAAATCTATCATAAATGATTTATCCGTGCACATCAATGAAAAATCAACACATAATAATAATAATAATCCATTTTTACTTTAAACAAAATAACTGCAATGACATCTCTTCACTGATGAAGTGTTTACTGGCGAGAGGGCGGGACAACCTGTCACTCACATAAGATCACAGCGATAGCAAACCACAACAATCCAATCAGTTCCTGATGGACAACATCAAGTCCTGCCCAACATCTGTTCTTGTACTTGAAGCCGTTTTATTCGGATATAGGGGATAGCGGGGCACAACCTAACACTTTTGGACTTTCTCAGTTTGTGTAAATCCAGTTCGGAGAATTTATTTTTCCCACATTCATTTCAGACATGTCTGGTACAATTGTGTGGTTTTGTTTCATTATTACAGTGTTTTTTCTTGATTTCCTCCGAAAGATTGGAAGTGAAATGTGACAACATGCCACATAGGTGAGGTATTGTAACATGGCCAGCCTAAAATGTTATCTGATCTAATAAATTTTAAAAAAATCCAAGACAAATTAACATTTTATGAATAAAATACAATTATTTAAAAAAAATATTTCAAATAATGGCATTTTTAATAAATAAACAAATTTCGGAGTTTGACAACAAACACATCGCAAAACAGCTATACAGCAAAACATAATAATGATGAATTTCTTAACATTAACTCTCAGTCTTTTTTCACCTTTTTCTCATAGTTTCTCAATAACATTCATAAAAGTATAGAATAGAATAGCATAGTTCTAATAGGGGCTCATTGTAAGGCAGTGTGACAACATGCCCCACCGGCACAACTGGGATTTAACACCGGCTCGTGTCTTCAGCCGGTTAGATCAGCATTAAAGAACTATTTCAACTGTTAAATAACAGATACAAGATTAAAATAATATCAGATTTGTCTAATTTTAAATAAACACAAGAAAACAGAGATTAAAAATGTACTTGAATAAGAAATTTATTTTTGCTATGGGTAAATAAATATTCAATATCTTCTAAATTTTGCCGCAATATTTTTATCTATAATGTTGATATGGCAACTAAGTTTTGTCATGCTGGGATATGTGGAAAGTTTTAAAACATGTGTGTTACAACTAACCACGTGTCACAATAGAGAGGAAACTCGCAACTTCCGTTTCATGCAGACTTTAAACCCAAAAGCAAAATATTACTTAGCCTATAATTACTTTTTTGCCAGTACAGTTGCCAAGTACAGTAAATGAGATTAAAAAGGGTTGCTTTACAAAATCGTAAAATTAATTAGAAAAATGGCTTCACAGAATAAGTTTAATGGTCATGCGATGTCCATGGCCTCCTAATAATCCCCATATACTGATTGGCTTAATCACTCGGTCTCCTCTCCTCTCCACCATAAGCTGGTGTGTTAAGCGTTCTGGCGCAATATGCCTGCCGTCACATCATCCAGGTGGATGCTGCGCATTGGTGGTGTTTGAGGAGATTCTCCCTTTCAATGTAAAGCACTTTGAGTGCCTAAAAAAGCGCTATATAAATGTAACGAATTATTATTATGTAAAAAAAAATTGAGTAATAATTAGCTATTTAGAATTCAGTATGTGGAACAGTTATATATTACACCAACTTGCCCAAAACATTTAATTTCAACACAACACAGACACAATGTTTCTTGTTTATTTAGCTGTTATCTTTTCTTTCTTTTTTGTATATTTATTGCCTCTCCAATGCTTTGCCAAAATGTACAAAAGTATGTTACGCCAATAAACTAATATGAATTTGAATTTGAGACTGAGCGAGCGAGCGAGTCCCTGAAGTGGCCAGTGATCCAGGGGGACACTTGTAACAAGAACTCCATGACACAGCACATTACAACATAAACAACATCCTATTCGTTAGGACGAGCAACTGGAGAAGAGAACAGGGCTTTTCAATACCCCCTAAAGAGTTTCAGATAGCTTATTGATCTACTAATTTAG
The DNA here is from genome assembly GCF_024679245.1 of Pseudorasbora parva. NCBI lineage: Eukaryota > Metazoa > Chordata > Actinopteri > Cypriniformes > Gobionidae > Pseudorasbora > Pseudorasbora parva. The sequence goes on from NC_090175.1 coordinate 20,901,184, forward strand.
TAGACTTCTGTGGCCTGGGCGATGCTTGGCGCTTAAGGAAATTGAATGGGGGTTAGTGGACAATGAGCCTTTTGGAAAAGAAGATCAGTGAAGCAGAAGACTGAGACAGAGAAAGAGGAGGTGCATGTGTGCATGAACACCAGCAGGCTTCTCTGTCTGATTGTAAGTTATCTGGTACGTGCACATGTGTGTGTTAGTTGAAAGTGGAGAGGGTGAAAAGCTAAATGTGTTTAGAGTATCTGGGGAGCTTGGGTGTCTGATTTATGCATTAGGTTCCACCAGATATTTCAGGAAATGACATGACATCATCCAAATGTTCAGTACACTTAGATTTTTAATATTCATAATTAGTTTGATATATCCAACACATTGAATATGTTGGTTTTGGTCATACATAATATGTATAGTATAGTGGGTGATGTCTGCAGGGAATATACATTTTTTTTAATGACACTACAAGTTAAAACAATAGTAAGGGAAATGTTTTGAATATGAGGGATGATTAAAACACTAAACTTGGTTAAGGTATTTATGTGACAAAATTTGTCTACAGCTATGTTTTATTTTACGATGGCAAAAAAATAATAAATAAAATAAAATGAGTCTAGTCAGTTATTAATATTTAATTGGCTCTCTTTTGTTTTTGCATCTGTTCATCTTTTCTTTGTGTGATAGCCAGACCAAAGAATATGTCTGTTCAATTTGGCATGTTTCATTGCATTATCACTAATAAAAAAACGGACTCAAACACAACTAGTCAAATGTGCTTAAAAATATATATAACACATTTTTAATAATATTCGAGCAAAGGGTGAAGAAGTCAATTGTCCTAGATCAGACATCACATTTGGCCACTATCATAATTATAAAACATGACAAGTGAGCATGGAAATAAACTTGGAACATGTTTTCTACCAACATAAAACAAACAAAAATGAATGTTATGAATGTTTAAAAACATGCTAAATGTGGGTTTATATATTATATTATATTATATTATATTATATTATATTATATTATATTATATTATATTATATTATATTATATTATATTATTTGTATTTTCCATTGTTGCTGTTTTGATGATTTGTATTTAAAACTGCAGTCCGTAACTTTTTGTGCTCTAGTGGTTAATAAACAGAACTGCATGCATCTTGCGGAAGAACATTGCAGCCGGAGCTACTTCTCTCTGTTTATATCTATGGCGGATCACGCAGGGACTGTGCTCCTCCGCAGCGGTTCCTACCAGACCGGTCTAAAATAGTCCCAATATAAACCCTTATTATGTGTACCATAATAATTCTGGGTAAGACAAAAACACGGTTTGGAAAATGGATTCATGTTGTACATTCTCATTACATAGTTTTTAAAAACCAGTTCAATCTTGAACACAAAAAAAGTTAAGGACAGCAGCTTTGATAGATTTTATTATTTATTCATAATATTCCATATATTTAACAAAATATGAGAAAAAGTACTTTTGGTCATTTAAGTTCAAGCAACTTTAAACATTGGTTTAATTTCTTATACTGACCCAAGGAAGAAGTTTGTATAAGTTATTGGTGGTCAAAATAATGAAAAGCTCTGCTCTGAGTCTACGACAGATGTGGCTGCATAGATCTGTGACGACCAGTTATGCCCTATAACACATTTTTTCATGTTCGGAATAAGTTGATTTTCTCAAATAGAAACCTTAACTGTATCAACTGTAGCCACAAATGTATGCTTTGATATGTGTTTAAATATGTTCATAGTAAGAACCTGGATTCAAACCCATTGCTGTACTGCTGTCTATTGCTCACTTAGTGTGACAGAAAAGACAAAATCAATGTTCCACACACAGCAGCGCTGAAACTTGAGACTAATGGGGGAATGAATTGAGTGACTGGTGAGTTTGTGAGTAAGACTGTGTGTGTGAACAGCAGAAAGACTGGGGTGAAATTTATACGGGTGCAGAAGGGGCTCCTTGGCCTTGCAAAAGCGAGAAAGAGCATGAGATAAAAGAGGAGAGGAGTGAAGGGGTGTCTATGTACTAATGGAGGTGTATTGACTCGTCTGTTCTTTCTGAGAGAATATTAGCATTAGTTTGCCCCAAGTGGCATTGGACAGTGTCTGGACTTATAGATCTGCATGGCTATTCCCACTCGCATGATAATTGGCACAGGTCCTTCATTCCTCCACTCCAAGCGCTGTCATCCATTCCTGGTCAATGATCCGGCGGCTGCTTCTTTATTTTACTAGAGATTAACTGTCTAATCCATCTCCTCTCACCCTTCCTGTCCTCTCTTGCACTCACTCAACTCATTGATCAATAATCTGCTTTTAGTAGCTCATTCAAAGTCACAATATCACAGTGTGTGTGTACTTCTTGGGTTTGTGGGGAGTGTGTTTAATTTATAAGTGATAAATAGAGTGGTGAGTGATTTATAATGGCCATAACAATTTTATCAATGTTTATTAGCATTTGGTTGTTAACATAATCACTTTACACAGACGAACTGTTGCAGATTTAATAAGCAGCTGAAACTTAGATACCGGTACTCAGAAAATCATCTTATCAGTAAAATATTACAGCTTCTGTCCAGAGATATTTAAGCTGTTCCAGGGTATTGTACTGCTAAGACAACCATTAAAGGGATGGTTCAGACAAAAATAAAAAAGACTGTCATCATTTACTCTCCTTCATGTTCCAAACCTGTATAACTTTCTTTCTTATGTGGATGTCAATGGGGGTCCAAAACAGCTCTCTGTCTATGTCATGGGTTGCTCCACAAAGGGCTGGAGACAGTGATAATGTGGGAGTGGTATAGGGTCTGTTCAAAGCAAAGCTGGAGGGATGAGGGAGCCCAGTAGAGCTGTAAGGACAATGGTACCTGTTGGAGCTGTGGGATGAAGGAGCCAAAGTGGAGACGACAGGTCAACGGACCGAGGTGGAGTGATGCGATCAGCAGCTGAAAACGGAGCCAAGGGATACACTTGCCTGGGCGATGCTGGAAACCGGAATACCCGAGGCAGGTTCAAACATCTGAGGCGTCAAAGTCGATATGGGCTAGGCTTGGGCGGTATCCAAATTTTGATACCGTCATACCTCCTCCCTATTTTACCTCGGTATACGGTATTACCGTGAATAATTAAAACATTATGATGTAAGGCTCAGACAGCGTCAACAAACTGTTGGCTTGGCTTATATATATATATATATATATATATATATAGGCCTATATTTTTATTTTATTTTTTACATTTGAGCCCCTGCCCCTGAGAAACTCTCTGCACGTTTTATGCTTACCGTTATGAGACAATTGTCAGACAATTGACATTTTTTTTTTGTGAGTCCCATGTCCACTTGATTTTTGTGGAGTTCATGCTTATTGCTTACATTGCCAGCTGTGTGACAAAAGGCTTCGGCAATATTACAGCATAGTCCGAGGGTGCGCTCGGTTTTTCATCCACGCAGCAGTGAGTGGATGGTGGTTTCGAATATGCGCCCTTAGGTTCAAGGTATTTCCATCTCTCGCGGTCATCTTTTTGTTGCACAATTTGCAAATTGCCTCGTCTGTATTTACCGTCAAAACCCAAAATACTTCCAAACTGCAGAAGTTGTGTTCTTTTTCGAGACCGAATAACTCAGTGCCCGACTCGCCGTCTTTTCCCCCCTCTCTCTCTCTCTCTCTCTCATCCACGCTGTCACAACAACGCATACACATATTTAGGCATTTAATAAATAAATAGTATTTAATATGTAAATAGTTTAATTAGTTCAACTTATTAAATATTTAATAATTAATTGTAAATCAGCAATATGTAAGTTGATCTTTTTTTTTTTTTGACGGTTTGACGGTATTGAAACTGATACCGTTGCTATTTTTAGATCCCGCGGTATACCATTTTACCGTATTACCGCCCAAGCCTAATATGGGCTGAAGGAAACCAGTGAAGGCTGATTGACTGGCTTAATCAGGATGTGGAGGTGGGAGAGAGAGGCTGGTTGGGTTCAACGATGATGACAAACTTGACTCCGGGTGACAAAATAGACTTTATGCTGGGCATGTCCAGAGGTGATGAAGACACAGAAGACTAGTGATGAAGAAGACAAAGAAGACTTAGAGCTGGGTGGGACCAGCAGAGACAGGAGATTCAGGAGATATAATTATTTTGAGGAATTGGATATGGACATAATACATAGAGTCCATACTAAGCTTACCCTCAGTGGTGGGATGGTGGGTGGGGTTTTCTTCCATATCCTCAAATTTCACCAGTAATCTCACAACAATACATGTAGCCAGCTCACACACCTGGTCAGACTAAAAATGGTGTTTCAGCTCTGGTTGGCTCTTTCCTCAAAGTAGGCTGTGGCTCATTCATCATGGCAGGCACACACTCCCTGTCTGTGGTGGTCTCTGGCTTAATGTCCATGCGTTGGGCTGATGGCTGGCTTGGATCTGGATCTGGCACGGTGATGGGTATGAGGTGGGGCTGGGCACTGGCATAGTATCCTTTTTTATCCTTTTTTAAATATTTTTCAGCTTCACCAACAAAAAAGAGGATCCATCCACCCATAGCGTGAAGTTGATGTACTCTAACTAATGTTCATGGTTTTATCATCCAGCCCGCACCTAAAGCCATCCATTAGGGTTTTGTCATTCCTCGCTTGATGGCAGATGTTAATGAATTCCTCCACATACTCCTCGATTACAGGGCCTCTGTCAAAAATACAAAAAATGGTCCTGTTACATGTGTTGTAGCTGCTCATAGGGGCAACATTAAAGGGATGATGAATTGAGAAATCAACTTTCCCTTGAGCTTTTGATATATAAAAGCTCATGGTAATATAAGAATATCCTCTAAGTTTCAGAGCTGAAAACGTCCTTGTTAGTTAAAGAAAAGCTTGTATAGACACCAGGCCCAGTAAACGGTCCTGTGCTTCATGTCATAGCTATACGAAACACACCTCTACAGAACATATCATTTAGTAGCCCCGCCCACTGACTCATGGAGGGCTCATGCTAGCCAACAACAATAAACATGCCGAGGAAGATAGCAAGATATTGAGCTATTCCTGGTTGTGGAAAAACAAAGTTGCTGCATAAGCGTCCTTCTGATCCTAATATTAGGAATGTGTAGGGCTGGACGATAAAACGATAATTATCACGATATAATTTTCCTCGATAAAACGATAAGACAATTTCGGTAAACTCTCGATGTAATGCTTATGCGCTATGTGTAATGCTGCGCATGAGTATTGCAGACCGGGCTTCTGGGTGCTGCACGCGCTGTTGTTTACAGTCTGTGGCTGACAGGCTTGAAGGATCGGAGTGAAGAGGAGCGATAAAAATGAGCAATAGTGAAGAAAATGAAGAACTCAAGACCAGCTCGGAGGACAGAGATATCGTTGACAAGTTAGTTCGCTCAACTTCAGTGGTTTGGAGATATTTTGGCGATCCCATCCGACATAATACAGAGCGGTGTACGTGGGCTGCTTTTCATAGGTTCACCACGCGGAATTTATTATCGTGCTTCTTCAAAGTTCTTCCATATAACATTAAGCCCAACACAGCGGTAAATCTATAAACTACATTCACGCACAGCAGGCTTATTACCTTGTTAGTTGTAGTGGGTGACTTGCAAGCTAACGTGTGTGTGTGTGCGTGTGCGTGTGTGAGTGAGAGAGAGAGAGATGCACAGTGGACCAATCCACTGTAATGCAAGAGAGGGGGGACTCAAAATGTTTCTTAACTTAAAACGCTTTTCTTTTCTTTTTGCCTGTTTGCATTTTTAGTGTTTATTACTTACACAATTAAGTGATGATATTATTGATATACAGTGTAGAGTAAAAAAATGCTTACCACAATTAATATTTAAATTTATTTTTTACCTTAGTTTTAATAAATTGTTCATCTGTTGGGAAGTGTTTGTCATGTTTTGACAATAAAGGATAGTTTAAAACCACCGTTAACTGTCTGTTTTCTACACGTTTCACTCAGGAGCAAAAATAGGCCTTTAAATTTTAAAGAAATAAAAATGTTACATTTATTGTGATATTTATCGATATCGACTGATATGGAAAATTATATCGTGCAATTTTTTTTGGGCCATATTGCCCAGCCCTAGGAATGTGTGATACTTAATTTATTTTTAATGAAGTTCCAGCTCACGTGGGGAAGACCGTGTTCACTTCATTTCACTGAGGAATCGTTTGTAAACAAATCTCCGGTCGATGATGGATTTTGATCCGACAGGAATGTGTGTTTTTATATGTAACAGTATTGCATTGTTATAGATATTTTGCTTATGTGTACGTGTCTAACAGAAACATACCTTCAGCACGCTAGACTCAGACACGTATGGGCCAGGGGTCGTAAAGCCCGGCAGGCCGATGAATCTCAGAAAATTTCGTTCTTGATCTGTGCTGTTGTCTCTTCTCGTTTCTCGACTTAACGCACGTGTGTGTGTGTGTGTGTGTGTGTGTGTGTGTGTGTGTGGTTTGTTCATATATTGACCGATCTAGCAGGCTATGTGTAATATAAATATAATATTCCAATCAATCGCGGGTGGATGAGAAATAAATCATTATGTTTGTTTGATAAAGACGTTTACGAGCCCTGTGATCAAGAGAATCATTCCGGTTGCCGCTTCTCCCTCAATCTCTCCTCTCCCTCATTTGACCTGACACGGGAGCTTAAGTAGCCTAGAAATCTAGGCGCACCGTAGCGGCAGCAAATCTAATCTCCTGTGAGTGTCGTCTAGCAACTCTCAATACGCTTCTGAGCTGTAAAAGCCACTCTGGTCAGGCCAATCACATCGTGTGTAGAGTTGGTGGGCGAGGCTTAACATAATGACAGTTGAGTTGCGCTTGCGTGCTACTAGTAAACACAGAAACTGGCGAACGGCGGTCTTTCGATTCGGCTTTGACTGCGACTCTGGAAGACTTGGAGTTAAGCTTTTCCCTGAGAAAAGGACAAAGAACGGCACTGAAGTCATTCTTAAGAAGGGAAGATGTGTTCGGAGTTTTGCCGAATACAGCGAAAGTTTAATCTGTCAATGAGCTCCGTTTCACCTTCGTTGCTCTGGTTTGTTGTAGCGCTATCCTATCGCGTGCAGAGGGAGTTTGAAAGACAACCGTTTATCCCGCCCCTCGGATTGAGCCCTGTCAATGGTGAGTTTCCAGACCACACATCTTGATGTGGGTCTGGCTTGTCAGGCTAGACCTTAAGCTCATTAAATATGCAAATCTTATCCAATCCTAGCTGTGAGCATTTACTTCCAAGTCTACATTGCGGCACGCCCACCAAAATTCAGCATTTTGCCTCAAAACCATTTGAGAGAGCCTCAAAACCAGTGTAGAAAATAGCGTATTACTTATTAGTTATGATGTTTTTGAATGTAAAAACAACACTCATCATTAGTTGACCTCAGACAACAGTATAAAAAAAATAAAAAAGCCAGTTCATGACACCTTTAATAGCTGTTACATTTATAATTTTTGCATTTTGGTGTTCTGTCACGGGTTGCTCCCAAGCGGCAACCTCCCGCGATCTCTCTTGAAGCCAGTACGGAAGTAATGTAAACTGCAATTTCTCAACTGGCCACTAGAGGCAGGCTCCTGAAGGGAGCAGAATCTTATTGAGCCCCATGTTAAAATTCTCAACTTTACAGCAGAAAAAAAATCATGTTTACAGCCTGGTACAAATTGTGGTTTTTGCCTATACGGCTAATTTTGACCTTCATGACAATATAACTCATGTGTTTACATTATTTAAAGCCTTAAAGTTGTGCATAATTAAGGGCGTGGTTACAGGTGGATAGCCATTTATCTGCCGTCTATAGTCATTGCGTCACCTAAGCTCCGCACCACATGCCGCCTTTTTGCCCATTTTCTGTTATCCGGGAGTGACACGTGATGACTCGCTCACAAGATGGCAAAACACCCAGCTCGCCCATACTTAAAGCTTCAGAACGGCTTATCAGAATCCTATGGGTGACGTCACGGACACTACATCCATATTTTTTACAGTCTATGGTTGCTCCACAAAGATAATGATGAAAGAAGTAGTTATTAATAAAACAACAGAAGAATCAATGTAATAGCGTGTTCTATACACAAATAACCAGACCAAGAACTGAAAGAACTAAAGGACTTGAATAAGGATAATGAACTGAATACAAACCAAGTAAATAAATAAATGAGTAACCAAGGTGACGAACTAGTGACTGAGAAACAGAAGAAAGGAAAACTAAATAGATGATAACTAAATTATGGAATGCAAAATCATTGATTTGCCACCAGGCTGTGTATATATCTAACACTCTCTAACACTTTCATTGTCCAATCCCTGTATATACCCAGACTACCTGGATGAAGGTGTCCAGACTCCAGACTGAATATGTTTCAATGCTTATTAAATAATGATGCATATTATTTTTCTGATTTATTGGTATGCATTCAAAAATGTAAATAAAATAATACTGAATTTAATTTACATTTACCGGTAAATAGCTAATTTGCGCATGTGAAAACCCACACATTTGCACAGATAGGCATATGCAAACACACACAGAGAAATAATCCAGTGGGAGTGGCCAACTAAGCACGCTGTGGCTTGTACTAGGGGCAGTGGAGCAGAAGTGATGGCCAAAGCAAATGTGCATGTAGCAAAGGTGACCTAAATGCAAGAGCTGTGACAGGCTCCAGAAAGAGGCCCCAGAGACAGCTTACACTGCACTGTGTCACTGTCTGCTGCACTGATCAGGGATTAGCTCAACTGTGAGAGACTCTGCAGCCTGATCTGAGACACCTCAATGTGAAAATACCCAGAAGATAGGGGGTTATATTTAGCAGACATAATGCATCTGAATAATGCCGTTTAACCTGATAAATACAGATGTTCTACGTTCAGGAGAATTTTTTAATTTTACAATTACAGGCAAGGTATCACTCATGTCCATCGAACAAACAGCATGACAGCGTTGTTCAAATCCCATTGACTTCCATTCATATATGCAAAATTTATGGGAAGCACGAAACGCAAGATAATGTGATTGTTGTTGGACTCCAGAGTTGAAGTTTTATTAATTCTGAGCTGCAAATTTGTTTCAAGTGAAAATGACCAATAAAATGACTAATAAAACCAATAAAAGATCAAAATATCGCAGCATGATAAAAAAGAAGCAAATATAGGTGGAGGTATAATGTATATTTGTACATTTTGTACATACTTAAACGGGTGATGAATTGAGAAATCAACTTTCCCTTGAGCTTTTGATATAGAAAAGGTAATGTAAGAATATCCAATAAATTTCAGAGCTGAAAACTTCCTTTTTAGTCAAAGAAAAGCTTTTATAGACACCAGGCCCAGAAAACAATCGTGTGCTTCATCATACGTCACTGTGCGACGAAACACACACCCCTACAGAACGTGTAATTTAGTAGCCCCGCCCACTGACCCATGGAGCTGTTCGGATCACTAGCCAGCAGCAGTAAACGTGAAAGAATATAGCAAGATGTTGTGGAAGAACACAGTCGCTGCATAAGCTTCCTTCGGATCCTAATATTAGGGATGTCTGTGTGATACTTCATTTATTTTTCATTTTATTATGATGTTTTTGAATGTAAAAAACACACAAACGTCATTAGTTGACCTCAGACAACAGTATAAAAAATAAAAAAGCCTGTTCATGACACCCTTTAAGAAACGGGCAGATGCAAAAAGAATGAATGCAAAAAGTAGAAAATACCCTGGTTACCAAGTTATGCAAAGCAGCAGTGTGTAACTTTATCCGCTGGTCCAACCCTTTGTTGAGTCACGACCAATTTGTACGTATTTATACGAGGTAGACCTCACTTATATGAATTTGTACGATTTGATGGGTAGGTTACCCACTTATTCACTTCAACCTCACTCGTACAACCTCAGTTGTACAAAATTTGTATGATTTAAAAAAAAAAAAATCATACAAATCATACAATCATAAAATCATAAAATCATAAAATCATACATCATACGCCTGTTTCTCACATGGAAATCCATCAAAATAAATCCTCTCAGCAGTGATAAAACCTAAAACTCGTGCATTCGGATTGTGATTTATTCACGGAGGAGTTTTGTGATCGGGAAAGTGCTACTCACATGATCAGAAACATGATTGTATGCTGTAAATAAAATGTCATATGCTTGGTATGATAATAAATACTGCTATAAATAACAGACCAATTCAAATGTTTACATTCTTTTATTTTAATTAGTTTGAGCGGTGATGAAATATATTGCTCTTGTAAATTCTCGCTAGCATTTTAAAGAAATACAAGTCTGGAAATGCATCCAAATAACAGCACAGCGTAACCGTACGATGCTCTGCAGTGGTCAAAAAGGATTATAAACAGTGAATTTATTTATTCTTGAAAGCTCAGAGATGTGGATTCGGACAGCTATTACATCCCCACACGATCTTGCGTTTGTGAAAAGCTGTAGGTAATTCTATGTGGGTGGTGGGAAACAGACGACAATAAAATAACTGACTAACCCCTGTTAATGATGACAATACCTTCTGACCCCACGAGAAACAATTACTGTCCAAATATGGCTTCAGCCAACTAATTCAACACTAACGGAGAGAGCTGGAAATCAACCTTTTCCCGAATTCACCCTGTTGGGGAGAAGGGCCACCAACAAACCTCAGCAAAGACTGTTATTGCTCCAGCTTTAACTTCTGGATATTCGGCAGCGGTGCCATAACCAAATGAATGGTTTCGTTCGCATCTTTCTCCACCGCCATTACTGAACTACAACTTAAAGGGGTACTTCAGCGCTGGGAAGATGAATCTGTATTTAAACTGGGTCATCAATGTAGTAGAAATGTGAAATTATTTTTTAATTTGGTGCTTTCTAGACTGAGAAAAAAAAAAGTATTTTTGTCTCATGGGGATGAAAGACTACAATTCCCAGAATGCTTCACTGCCCTGTGAGGCCATTCCCAAAGCCACCAACTTCATTACTGTGACTGAGTTGGAGAAGACACTACAATTAAAATTGAAAGTGTCTGTTCTATATAATGAGTGTGTCACCGCGCGAGTATCACAGCACTGAGCCCTAACTGCAGGAGTCAGATAAATGAGCTGATGAGCTCTCGTGATGAGAGCTGAGGTAATCGCGACTACACTCACAGCATACATTCACAACACGAGTTCAGTCTGGCGCGTTTCAGTTAGAATTAGAATTTCAGTTCAAATTAGAAATTAATTTGAGAAGTTAAGACTTACATTGCTCACCATAGCTCCGTTAAATGAGTGCCTGTAGTTGAACTGAGCTTTGAGTGTGATCTCCATCCCCCATGCGCGGGTTCTGCTGGCTGTAGTCTTTAGCCTTTGGCCAAACATTCCTCCTATGATGCAAATATCGTCAATTTGCATCATAGGAGGATTTTTTCCAGAAATAAAATGCATAAATCTCTTGTCTCAGGGGGATATGAGGGGGGAAAGCACAATCATTTGAATATATTCCAGGGTTTCTACTGATACAAAGCCATATGCTAATCGCTGAAGTAACCCTTTAAACTAGCGCAAGATATCAATGTCATCGTTCTCAGCCACTCCCTCTGTTCGCTGATTGGACCGGTAAAAATTTGTATATGACAACAGAACTTATTATTCATTGTTTTATTTTATTTTTTTTACTAAATATTCATGTGGCTAGCATGTTCCTGCTCTGGTTTTTGCCCATTACCTTCTCTTATTGCTATAATAACTTTATGCGAGTGTGAACATCCTTACAGAAATCACATTATCAATCATATTATCATTCACTAACCTTTCACTTCTCAACAGGTCAGGATGACCAAAATCTTATTTCATGATACGAGTAATTTAATATTCCTTAAATGTAATTTTATAATTATAATATAGATTTGTAATTGTATCTTTGTTTTTAAAAATAAGCAAAAAATGCAAATTACAAACAATATGACAAATTTTATTTTTCAGCTATGGTCTATAACAGTAGCAAGTCAAGAAAGAAATTAAATAATCAAATATAAAACTGCTTCTTTACTCTATAATTTAACTATACACTAGGGTTGGGCATCATTTTGATTTGAACGATTCTGATTCCAATTCCGATTCTTACTTTCGATTTCAGTTCTTTTCGATTCTCGATTCCGCTTATTTGAGGGGTGGAGTCAAAACATGTCACATCGATATTCAATGCTGTTTTCAATACCATGGGGGGGGGGGGGGGGATGACAGTGCATATACTGTCAAATAGATATTTTTAATATAATATTTGTTTTGGCCGTCTATTGAAAGTCTAGGCAATCTTGCACATTTCTTAAGAGATCACTTATATGATAAAGCTTTTAAGATTTTTATAAACATTGATCAATTACTATTAAAATTCTCACAAATATTTGCTAACTCAATGTATTTTTTACAACGGGGTAATTGTGTTGCAATAGCTTACACACAGCACAAGGAAGCTTAATTTCGAATGGTAAACTAAATTTAAAGACGAGTCAACAGTAATAAAATAAGAACAAATAAACAGATTACAAACAATAGCACAAATAAATACAATAGAATAAAAGATACAAATGAAATAAACTGCTTAATTTTTTCAGGTAGGTCTAAAATTCAGGTAAGAAACTGAATTTAAAAAAAATGCAAAGTAGGCCTAATTAAATTTAAAACATTGGATAATGTTCTTTGTAAAAAATAAAATAGCCTTCAGATGAAACCATTAAAGTTCCACAAGTCAGTCAAGAGCAGTGTGATCATTTGTCTTTTTGTAGTTTAAATAACAAATAACTGCTGTCCCTTTAAGACCTAACACACGCATGGATCCTAAACACTGTTGCTGTTACTCATTCTTCCTGAACTGTTTATGTTAATACTCTTCAAGATCTGCACTGAGAATTCTTTTGAGTGTATTTGACCAATAATAAGCTGGAAAAAGAAGCAAATGTTTGCATTTGTATGTCAGAGGCGGCTTTATTACGGTATATGTGTGTGTGTGCTGCAGATGTGAGCACGAAATCTGCGCAGATTAGTAGAATTATGTGCAATCCGGCGCAAAATTCACACTGATCACACACTAACACTAACACACTGTCATGAGGTAAAATCCAGCAGGTAAACCGGGCTGAATGAGAATATGCGGTGCGTGTCAACTCGCTGTCGGTCGGAGAGGAGCGCGGCTGGTATCGATACTGTAGAAACTGAGTATATTTCAGTATTGATACATATCAAAATATCGATATTTTTGACAACACCATTAATATGTACCTTTAAGGTACTAATTTGAGCTCTTAGGGTACTGATATGTACTTTTTAAGGTACTAATATATACCATTTAGAGGTGAGTAAGGTACAAAGATGTACCTATAGAGAAGAATGTTTGTCGATTGTGATTGGATCGTTTAATCATTGTCATGTCTCATGTGTTAATTGTCTTTCTGAGGAGTCCGTCCTTTAGATGAGACGTTAAACAGAGGTCCTGACCCTCTGTGGTCATTAAAATCCCAGGATGTCCTTTGGAAAAAGAATAGGGGTGTAACCCCGGCATCCTGGCCAAATTTGCCCCCTGGCCTCTGTCCATCATGGCCTCCTAATAATCCCCTTATACCAACTGGCTTCATCTCGGTCTCCTCTCCACCATAAGCTGGTGTGTGGTGAGTGTTCTGGCGCAATATGGCTGCCATCGCATCATCCACGTGGATGCTGCACATCCACGGTGGTTGTTGAGGAGTTTCCCCCCTTCCATGCATACCCATAAAAGCGCTATATAAATGTAACAAATTATTATTAAAGGGTACATGAATTGTTTGATACAACAATGTGTACTAATAAAATCGTTAAAAAAATGTAATATTCCATATAAAACATTTAAATTGTCTAAATATTTTTAGAAATGTTAAAAAAATTTACAGAGATTCTTATACTCTGATATTTTGAAACCATCTCTAAATCTTATCTATAATCAGTAAGGCCAAGAGCCGCATACATTAGGTGAACCTGCAGATGCATTTAAAGAATTGAAATGTAGTGCGCCAGCTACCCACTTCTGCCTGTCATTTCACATCAGACCCTCCTGCCCCTACCCACAAGTCTCTTTAATTCACATCGCTGCTGTGCCTGTAGCAACGGTTGAGATGTTTTAAGTGCCCTTTAATAGTCAGCAATAATTGCAGCATGTCAACTTGCTTCAAGGAAGGAAATAAATAAATAAGACGAAGATATAAAAGCTTATGTGCCGCACATGAGGCAGTCAGAGGCAGTGTGTTCTATAATGAATATAGATTGAATGCTGAAATATTAATTTTGTGTGAGGTGGAGTGGTCCGTGCTAAATGGTAGTGTTTGGACGTTGGAGGCTTAACCTCGCTCCCCAGCGTCTCAGGTCTTGAGGCACAGCAGCCACACTGTCAGGTCATCAAAGCTCTGAGACTTGAGTTCATATCCATAGAGATAACACGTTTCAATAGTCCATTCTACTAACTATAAGTAACTACAGTCTGCCAATTTATTCTATTAACAAAGGTGTACTTATACTCTAATGAGAGTAAGTAGCCATGTAATTGCACAGTTAGTAGAATGTCTAAAGTTGACCATCAAAACAAAGTGTTACCTTCTATTGAATAAATGCAAAATGACCGTTTTTATTTCTGAAATGATAGAACATGCACATAATGGACCTCATTCGTAAATATAATACTGGTGAGAACTCAGAGACGAGGGAGAGTAGGATCCAAATGCAGTTTATTTTTAAGAAACAACTTGGAGCAGAACCACAAGGAGCAGAAACCAGGACTCAGAGGCGCAGAACTGAGGACTCAGAGCAATGGACAAGACCCAACAAAGAACAAAGGAAGCACTGGGGTTAATTTATGAAAGGCGTAATGACATACAAGACATACCATGGGAACAATCAGAGTACTAATCAAGAAAAACTAAAAGCTGATAACAAAATGGCACTGGAAACAGTAAACGGGAATAGAGCTGAGCAGAATACAATCTAAGAGTCCAGGAGGGTGGTGGAGCAGAGGGATGGTGGGCCAGGCCCATTTGGTGGAAGTTGAGAAAAGTGTCAGAGTCAGAAAAGTGAAGAGCCAGGGCAAAGTGGGGAAAACCACATTAGAGCTGGCAGAGCAGAAGACCATGGCATAGCCGGTGGAGCTGAAGACTATGGTGGAACTGGCAGCGCTTAAAGGGTTAGTTCACCCAAAAATGAAAAGCCGTTCGGATACATGACCCAGAAGCCAAGAAGCGCCACTATCGCATGAGTTCACGTCCGAGACCTACACGGAAGACAATAACTTGGCAGATAAAGTAATTATTTAGATTTATTTTGCGCACAAAAACTAATTCTCGTTGCTTTGTAAAATTATTGTACAGCCACTTTAGTGAGTGAGATGGACTTTTTAACGTTTTTAGTGCCTTTTATGGGTCTTGTGAGTGGGCCTATCTAAAGCCTTTCTCAGCCATCAGCTTTCAACAAAAATATCTTCATTTGTGTTCCGAAGATGAACGAAGGTCTTACGGGTGTATAACGACATGAGGGGGAGTAATTAATGAAATCATTTTCATTTTGGGTGAACTAACCCTTTAAAACCATGATGAGGAAGGTGGAACAGAGAGAGCCAAGAGCGTTTAGGTACAGGGTAGGCAGTGTCAGAGAGAGGTCAAGACTCAAGTAGGGCTGTGCAATATATCGAAATTATCAAAATATCGTAAATGTGCATATCGCAATATGCATATCGCAACAGCGTGCAATATCTGAAGAATTTTAATAGACTTCAACATTATGAATATACACAAACAGTTATGTCAAAATGGCTGTCTTGATGAGTATTCATGTAAACTCAGTTGGTTATGCTTTAAGAGAACGATATCAGTTGGGAAAAGAAGCCGAATGCGTGTCAATAGGATCCGTGCATTAGCTGTTAAAGTGACAGGCGGCTAATACAGTAAACCTGCTGTTGTCTGTCAAACAACAAAAGAACAAGAGAAAATCACTTAGTGTTCTTGGCTGAATAACCTTTGTGGCTTTATTAAGTGTATATTTAATTCATGTGAAGACTACTGTTTTTATTTCTTATTTTTAATTAAAAAAAGATACATTTAAATAACAAAAATAATCATCCACCCCTAGATCATGTGTCTTTGTTTATCTGGATGTTCAGTTTTAGATTGATATAACTATATTATCAAGTCAAGCTAAGAGTTTTTGGTATTAAAATATTGGCATTACATGTTTTGTTTGTTTACATTGATGTTAAAATTATATTATCAGATGTATTAGACTTTTGCTAAAACGCTGCTGGTCACTTTCAGAAGTTGTAGCGATGCTTTCTTTCCCTAGAAAAAATGTTTACTGTTTCTTTACCCATAAATGGTATCATTCTCAGTTTTTAAATAATTGTTTTAATATAATTTAAACAGATTTTTCACACTAATAGCAATATCGTATCGCATATTGAATATCGCATTATTTAGGGGGGGGGGTGCTGTTTCATGCATACTAAGCTTTTTACACTGTTAAAAGACTTAGACAAAGTTTCAAAAACTAATGTTGGACGTTTGATGGAGTATTTCTGTGTCAAAAATACTCCTTCTGGTTTCTCACAAGTTTCGGAGAGTTTTTTTCAAGTATGGGTCAGCTTGACGCCGACAGAGCGGAAGGTGCTTGTATGGGCCGTACGGGCTCTTCTCCTGGTAAGGTGCGCGCGCGTGACTAGAGCGAGAGAGGAAATGCACGCCCATAAACACTCGATCAGGTGCAGATCCACTCGTCCGTGAACACTTATGTCGGTATAGTCCGCGCCACGCTCCACTTTATTCCTATGGGTGACATCAAGCGACTTCAACGCTTCAGCACAGCATTCCGGGAAGGCAGCGCTGCATTTGAACCGATTTGAACGAAGAAATGACGGGAAGCTTCACAACATCGGTTCAGTCGCGTCGCAAAGTGGATTTCCACGGTCACTGCTGTCACAGGACTTCACCAAATCATACCAAAGAAGTGTGTTTTTGACGGAGCGGTCCCAGCGATAAAGGTTCGGACCTGCTTTGGAAGCAGCCGGTGAGTAAAACTGCTTCAAATGTCTGTGCTGTTGGCTATCTTCATGTGAGTAAACATCAGTAAACAACACGATCGCGTGCTTCATCATTCAAATGCGCTAAAGGTTACTCCATTGTTGTTCTATGTATAACGTTACACTAGTCTGACGTGCAAAACCGTTTTGCTTGCTACTGCTAATGTTTTGTTGCATACAATAGTCCATAAACCGAATCATGTCCTCATAAACTGCGAGTAAACACACACAAATGTTGACAGGCCACTAAATACAGTACATACCACAGAGACGGACGTCCCTCTGCTGCTGTTTCTCCTGTTCAATTTATTTCAGCCTCTGAATCTGATTCTGGATCGATAGCCATGGGTTTCTCCACGCTTGAGGACGTCACCGCTTTGTGCGCATTCATCATTCTTTAGCTCCGCCCACTCGATACACCTCCAGGTGCTCGGTTTTTTTCCGGAAAGACTCGGTACAGCCTATATTGCTTTTATAAAGAAAATAACACTACAGACTTTTCGGAGATATGAAGGATGCAATACTACTCTATAGGTACTCAAGATTGACATGAGATTGACTGAAACTGAGTGTTTCACCCCCCCTTTAACAAGATATTGCATAATGAATTTTTTTTTCAATATCGCACCGCCCTAGACTCCAGAGTGGATGTTGAGTGCAGCCACCTCGAGTCACGGTCACATTAAGACCACCAGGCTCGAAAGAGTTGAGACCGCTGGGCTTTATAGAGTTGAGACCGCCAGCCTTGAGAGAGTTGAGGCCGCCGGTCTTGAAAGTGCTGAGACCGCCAGGAGGCAGAGTCTCAGAAAATAGTCTATGCACTCTGGGTAAGTTTGCTATTTCCTCCTGGAAGACATGACTTCAGGGGCTCATTTAGCCCAAAACAAAGAAAAAAATTTCTTGAAATTTAGCCAGGGCACAAAACTGAACTGTATATTCCTCTATGGAGCCTGTACATTGCCGGAGGAACATAAATTTCCCTGCTGGATCCATCGTGTTTTTGTTGGGTCTTCTGTAATGCTGGCGAGAACTCAGAGACAAGGGAGAGTAGGATCCAAATGCAGTTTGTTTAAGACTAAAGCTTGGTACATACTCCACAAGAACATGTTTTTCTCTCGTTTTCTCAAGGTGGTAAAAACAAGAAGAAAGTTCGTTCTGGCCAGGACTTCTTGAGAAAAGTAGGTGCCAAACAACCCTGTTTCTCCGCATAACACTTACAATTTCTGACCAATCACATAATAGTTATTGGGCACCCACAAGAAAATTGTTCTGCTCAGATGATGTGTCGAGAATAAGCTATGAGAACTCCCAAACCAGGGTTACGAGAACAAAATTACGTCATTTTGTTCTCGCAGCCCTGGGAGCGAGAACTTTTTTCTATATTTTTATAGTCTTAAAATCAATCTAAGCACAAGGAGCAAAAAAACAGGAATCACATGAGCAAAACTGAGGAGCCCAACAACACATCCGAGGGACAAGACTAGACAAAGAAAACACTAGGGTACATACACAACACAAGGGGTAATGGCAAACAAGACACCTGTGAACAATCAGAGAACTAATCAAGAAAAACTACAAACTGACTACAAAACTGGAAACAGGAAAATAACTCATTAGAATACAACCTAAAAGTCCAAACAACAGAAATACAAGGTACACAAACCAGAGAATATGCAACAGTAAAATTTGAGCAGCAAACTGACCTTTCAGAAAACGCTCCTCCTTAAATTTGATAGTTAATCGTGTGTATTATTGAATTTAAATAATTTGTAAATGGGTGCATGTGCATGCTCATTCACAATTAGCATAACTTAATTACACTATTAATTAAGAATTCTTGGGGATCTTCTGACTCCCTTCTCAGCTTTGGCACCAGAGCATAAATGCAAAAGAGACTGTTTGGCTACAAAATATTCAATTAAAACTGCAAGACAGAATAATCGTAATCTATAATAATAAGAAAAAAATACTAAGCAGCTTTTTTTTAACCATTTTTGTTAACCATTAACTAAATGGTTAATTCATTTATTAATTATTTAATTAAAGGGTTACTTCAGCGATTAGCATATGGCTTTGTATCAGTAGAAACCCTGGAGTATATTCAAATGATCGTGCTCCCCCCTCTTATATCCCCCTGAGAGGAGAGATTTATGCATTTTATTTCTGGAAAAATTCCTCTGGTGACGCAAATTGACGAATGTTTGCCCAGAGGCTAAAGACTACAGCCAGCAGAGGGAGCCATTTCCGCATGTTTTCAACTCGTGCTTTGGGAATGGAGATCACACTTACAGCACAGCTCAGCTATAGGCATTAATTTAAACGGATGCTAAGCAATGTAAGTGTTTTAACTTCTCAAATTAATTTCTATGAAAGTTAAGCTTCCGAAGGCATGAACTGAAAACGCGTTGTGAATGTATGCCGCGAATGTGGTCGCGATTACCTCTCTTATCACAAGAGCTCATCAACTCATTTATGACGTTAAATGTAATCTGAGTCTGCTGTGAGACTCACGCGGCAACTCGATCGTTATATTGAACACACACGTTCAGTATTTAATTGTACTTTCTGAACTCAGTCTCTGTAATCCAGTAGCGGTGGCTTTGGGAATGGCCTCACAGGGCAGCGAAGCATTCTGGGAATTGTAGTCTTTCATCCCCTTGAGACAAAAATACATTTTCTGTCTTTTCTCAGTCTAGAAAGCACCAAATTCAAAAATAATTTCACATTTCTAATACATTAATGACCCAGTTTAAATACACATTCATCTTCCCAGCGCTGAAGTACCCCTTTAATGTTATTAATTATTATTCTGCACTTATTCACTAAAGCATGCAATATCGCATGCAATATGGTAAAAAAAAAAAAGTGCTATCCGTTTGCCTACAAGAAGAGAATTAACATTCAGATGTTTTACACACTATTTAGGCTATGCATGAAAGTAGTGTATTTTTTTCCCCCACTCACAATGTTATGTGATGAAATGTATCATACAATACATTTTTTACATGTAATTTTTTTTACATGTATCCAATGTCTAAACTGAATTGCCATTCTGTGTGGATTTTACATGTTCTCCCTGTCCAAAGAGCAAAGGCACGTGGGACAGAATAATTGATGCAAAATTTCCAACCAACTTTTTGATTTCAATTGATATTTCCCTCTTGAAAGATCCAGCATTGCTGTTCACCATGCAGCATACGGAATATTTTGCACTCTGGGACCAGCATGGAATGCTGGTTTGCTGGATCCCTGCATGGGATCACTATTGTCTAAAATATTTCATGCTCCTGACAGCAATGACACTTTTATGGTGTACACTTTTTGGAATCAGTGTTTAACAGCTGGATTTTGACACATATTGTACCCCGTTTCACAAGATGTAATTCCCAGAATGTGTCTGTGAAGTTTCAGCTCAAAATACCCCCCAGATCATAGCTTGTCAAATTTGCCCCTATTTGGGTGTGAGCAAACATGCATTTTGAGTGTCCCCGTTAAATGCGAGCCTTGGGTTCTTCGACATCCGTGTAATTCACTAATCATTTCCCTCTGGTTTTAGGGATAACTTATGGGTTTAGGGTTAGGAGTACGGATTGTTGTGTTGGTTGTGATTCAATTTTCAGACTGGAATGTTGTTCCAGGATCAACAAAATAGGCTGACCCTGGAACGTGTCTAACTCTGCAAAATCAGGATGTGCGTTGGAGTGAGAAGAGCAGATCTCCAGCAGAGGGTGTAGCATGTAGAATGGTGTAGCTGAACAGAAAGGTCTCTGCTGGTTGTCTTGAAGATTTTAAATAGTACACCCATGTGTGGTATATAAAAATTATTGTTGTTTGCCTCTGTGTGTGTTTGCATGCTTTAGTGAATAAGTGCAGAATTGAGGAGAATGTTGGGATTCGGGGATTTTGATAAAGTGGTTGTTGCAAGTGCAGCCTTTTAACAACAACAACAGAAGAGAAAAAACAGGAGATTTACCGTGGAAGCTGGAAGCTTTTAGCAATGCATAATTCATCGCAATCAGTTGACCAAAATCTACAATAGTGATTATAGATATCCCACTGTGTTCCAGTGCTAACTATAAAGCCATAACCACCCACTCTCTCTCCCTCTCTGTGGGTCTAAATCATTTATGTTCTCCATTACGGGCTGCACACAATGGACACGTCCTCAAACACCTTCAGACACACAAACAGACACCACCGGATACTGATGTGTGGAAACCACAACTTCCAGCCAAATGAAAGTGTGAGGAGAAGTGAATATATTTGGTCCTGTTTGTGTGTGTGAGTGAGAGAGAGTAAGTGTGTGTGTGTGTGTGTGTGTGTGTGTGTGGGGGGGGGGGGTGTTAAAGAATGTGACAAATAAAAGAACAATCTTATGCCGTTATAAATTTGCCTACATTTTAAAGCAGCATAGATCATTTGCCAACTCTTAAGACACCTTGTTCTGGTCGTGTATCATTTGCGCAAAAAAGGCAGTCTTTGAAGACATGAATGATGAGCTGAAGAAACAAATCCAAGATGGCTGACAGGTCAAGAAAAAAAGATGCAAAATGGCTCATTCTGAGGTAATAAAATCATAACGGTTCATTACTTAAGTTCTTTATACACTGTCAGAAAAAAAGTGCAGTGCTGTCACTGGGGCGGTACCCTAAGGTACAAAAGTGAAAAGGTACATCTTTGTACTTTACTCACCCCTAAATGGTACATATTTGTACCTTAAAAGGTACATATATCAGTACTTTAAGAGTGCATTTTAGTACCTTAAAGGTACATCGTAGTACCTTTTCGGTTTTGTATCTTAGGGTACCGCCCCAGTGACAGCAATGTACCTTTTTTTCTAACAGTGTACACCACTGGAAACTATGTATATTATATTACATTTATGTCAATAGATCCTCATAAACATTACACACTGCACCTTTAAGACACCATGTAGGCAGAAGGCAGCTTGTTAGGTTTTGGAATAGAGCATTTATCTTTATTCTGCCTAAATCTCGCTCACTTTCAAATACTGGACAACTGACTGTTATGATCAAGAAAACATTTTACAATGTCTTGAACTTCACTGTATTGTACCTGGTATGATATAAACAAGTGAAAAATATTATGCATGTGCAAGAACCACATAAAAAAAAAACCTTCAAACTGAGTCCAGATCGAAACTGACACCGCTGAGGTAGAAAGGCATATGCTGTTTTCATGTGTTCTCGGATGAATTTCTCCAACCTCAATAACCATTTCTGCAGCTGTCCAACTGTTGAATATTGACTTTTGTCTGAGAGAGTGTAGCAAGCTATAGAGCTATTTTACCACATGCGTTAAGCTAAGGTTTTTACTTCTTTTTTTTGAGTGAGTGAGGGCCTGTATTCATTTGAGAGTTGGTCAATATGAACTTGTAAATATTTGTGCATGTGTGTGCTTCTTGTTCATTAGTGTTTAGATCTGTAAGAAAGGGAATACTTGTATGTGTGTGTGTTTGAGTCTCACTGATTGCGTGAGCGTATTAGTGTCTGTGCCATCAGTGGGCTTTCATGGAGGAGCATTTGTGTTGCATTTTGCATGACTTGAGGGCTTCCTGCTTTGGCCTGTCTGTTCAGCTCTCGTCAGCTCTGAGCTCAGTGGAACGGTCCTGGATTGCCGCATTCTCTTCCACACACACAAGTGTGTGCAAGTGCAACAAACTCTTCCTCGCCACAGACCAATTGAATAATGTTCAAAGTCAGGATGTCCTATTTGCGCACAAGTCCATCTCAGACAAACTACTTACCCTAATTATAACTGTAACCGCACTGTCAGAATGCATACACACACCGCAGAGGTCTTCTCATGGAAAGACTTCTATTAGTATCTATGGGAGAGCACATTAAATACTAAATAACTCCATATTCACATGTGTGTGTGTGTGTGTGTGTGTGTGTGTGTGTGTATGTAGAGAGAGAGAGTGAGAGAGAGACAAAGAGACAAAGAGAGAGAGAGAGAGAGAGAGAGAGAGAGAGAGAGAGAGAGAGAGAGAGAGAGAGAGAGAGAGAGAGAGAGCACTTAATGCACTTTTAATGAGGCTGCCTTCAGTCCCGGAGGCGAAACGGTGGCTTGTCCCATCTCTGCATCTGACAGGGTGCAGAGTGAGCTATGAATTATTGCTTATTAAAAGAACTAATTACTCGCCTCTTCTCTCTGCAACATTTATTGAACAGAGGTGCAATTTAGGTTTCACCAATGAAGATGTGACTGTGCAGAAGAAATAAAAGTGTCTGAGACATTGGAGAAGACTAAAGATGATTTCCTCTGCTCCACAGGCAAAGGTGTGGGGGGGGGGGGGGGGGAACCAAAAGTCCGGTACGATGACAAAAGCTAAGCGCCAATAATAACAGAAATGCAAAGAGCAGATAGTGTTGCTAAGTGCCAAAAGGAATCGAACCGTAATAGCAGGGCAAACAAACTTCACTTTTTAAATAAACAAAAATGCAATGGTTTCGAAAATTCTCAGGAATGCCTGAACCAGGACATGCCTTGTAAATCGTCGTGTCTAGTAAATTGAGCTGCGAGTTTGGCAGTGTACTGGATAAATATTGGATGTGCCGCTCTAATTGAGCATTTCGTGTAGAGTTGCTGCCGTGGCTCTGGGGGCCTCTGGGATGGGAAAGGCTCGTTTTTGAAGCGACGTGCAGCATTTCACCTTAAGGAGCCCACAAGGCGTTTTTAGCTCCTTACACTGTAAAAGCTTTCAAACCTCCGACCCGCCTCCGCTACATGATCAATATTGCAGATGCCGAAAGGCATGAATGTCTGTGAATGCGTTTATTGGGGGCAATCTTGAGGAGTGTTTGAGTGTGTGCTATGTCTCCAGTGTGCTGCCCCCTAAATGTCCGTCTTTCGCCTCACACACATGGGCAAATGTTTCTGCACAAACCTAGCTGTGGTAGATTTATTTGCTTTCTGCAAACAGTTGCTCCATGGTGCCCAATTAGGTGTTTGCGTTGGCTGTAATGAAAGACTAGTTGTCAAACATTATATTTTTGGATGTTAATATAATAGCTTCACTGAGATCATTGCTGTCCATAATTTGCTTTATTCTAAATTGGTCTTTTCCTCAGAATAATTAATTTAATATACAGAAGAACAGCCCTTCGCCAGATTCTTCATTTAATCATGCACATTTCATGTGACGTGTGTTCGCCATTGCTGTCTCTTTAGATGAGACACATCTCATGCCTTTAAGAGAGGAGTCAGGCTTTCGTTCAGGTTTTTTCTTGCTGCGAGTGATACTATCACATATAGAAAAGCGGAGTGGCAGTTAGTCGTCCCATATGTGAGACTAAGTAATGGAAATGTCTCCTCGTGTAGAAACTGCTTTAGTGAGGGTATTTTCAGTTGTGAGTACAAATGACAAGAAAATCTTTTTAAAAAGAAACTTAAGCAGAATACACTATACAATTTTTATAAATTTAGTCTATATGACTTCATCTTATATAGTTACACAATACACTGTAAAATAAAAACGTTTTTATCTTTCTGTTGTGTCAAATCAACTTAAATAAAATGGTTCAGATAATATCATATTTTGAGTTTCTACACTGTAAAAAAATATTTAGAAAAAAAGTTACCTGGTTGCCTTAAAATTGAGTTCATTGAAATTAAAATTTTGAGTTAATACAATGACATTTTTTTGAGATTCGACAACCTTTATTAAAATATTATTAAAAGATTTTGTAAGCATATTGGGTAATTGCGTGTTTTATTTCTGATGACGCAGTGAAACATACCAAATAGTGCTATTTTCATGATTTATCAAATTTTTTATGTGGTTCAGATACAAAAATATTTTGAGTTTCTATTTATTAAACACATTTCCTTCATTGTATAAACTCAAATTTTTAATTTCAATAAACTCAAAATTAAGGCAACCAGGTTACTTACTTTTTTAAGTTAAACCAACAAAAAACAACTAACATTTTTTACAGTGTACTTAAACCAATCTTGTTTATTGTATTAACAACATTTTTTAATTTCAGTGAATTAAAAATTAAGGCAACCAGGTAACTTATTTTAAAGTTAAACCAACAATTAATGTGTTGATCAGACCAAAAAGTTGTAGTTCACCACTTAAAATAGTTTCCCTGGTCTTAATTCACTCATTCTATAAAAAATGTACCTTTTGTGTTTCACTGAAGAAATAATATAATACGGTTTTGTAACAACATAAAAATAATATATTAGTATATTTAGACAATATTAGATTATATATGCAGATAGATAAAAACTGATCTTGCAACTGACTGTACATTCTGTAAATTGTTCAAATATTATAACCTATAAAAAAAAGGCCGGCGGATTTGATGTAATGGATGACATTGAAACGAGTGTTCATGTTGAGGTGTGTTGAGATGTGTGTGTGCCTCTAAAGGCTGTGATATGACAGGGGTTAGATGCTGATAAGGTCAGTACAAACCCCCTTCTTTAGTTCTCTTTCAGCACCTGGAGTCCTGGCTCGCTGTGGAAGACACTGATCACAGAAATACCTGACATAGAGACTCCAGTGAAGAAGTTTGTGAGTGATTTCTGATTAAGTTCTGTTAACAACATGGCCAACCGGACTTGAACTATCGGCTTAAACTGTATCCGTTCTAATTTGCAATCTTTTTCATCTATTTAACTTTGAATACCTATAATTGACTTGCCAAATAATCATTTAGTTTTTCATTTATTACAACAAACTTCATATCAATGAATAAAGAAAAACTTTGTGTGAGTGCTTCAGCAAACACAATAAATGCTGTAATAGATAAAAGCCGGATATCTGGAAATAGTAATGAGCTCTCCACAAGTTCTGACAACTTCTAAGTTATGTGTCAGCACTTAGAAATAACTAAATCCATTAAAGTATATCTAAATGGGGATAAGAAGGAAGGGCTAATCTAGTCAAAATCGCAATGGACCTCGCCAACGATTACCCAGGAATTTCTCCATTGGAAGTGTTGAGGGACAACGCCAATATTCATGTTATCAGCCTTTTGTGGTACCGGACACTCAGAGAGAGAGCCGAAAAGCCGCTCAAGCTGGGCTGTGTTTTCCCAGAGCAGAAATTACACCAATCTCTATAGACACGGTTGACAGATAAAACCATCTTCTCTTTGAAAAATGATGCATTTCGTCATAAAATTTTACAAAGGAAAACTGAATGATCAATTTAGAAATACCTTCATCATCTGTGAGTATTAAGTCAAAAACACACTCGCATTTTGAATTCATTCAAAATGGAAAGAAGAAAAAAATCAAAGCAAAGAAAATGGATATGTACCCCCAAAAACGTGTGTTGAATGCCCTTTTGCAGGGCACTGGCTGAAACAAAATACCATCATATTCCCAAAGCAAAGGGATCACAGATTACAGATCGCATGGTGACGGACATTCTCCGACTCCTCCGCTTTATAACAGCAATAGATTTCAGATGAGGATCAACACTTTGAAACCTAATCGACGGCCCGGGGGCTGAGCTCTGCTATAGAGAGAAGCAAGACAGGCCGAGCGGGAGAAGTTGGGAAAGAAAAAGGGATTGAGGTCATTGGTAACATTTACAAATTGAATGTGTGATCAAAGTGTTAAGCCTGAATGGAAAAAATGAGGGGGGGTCTAGACAGACAAGGTGTGGACCCCAAATGTTATTCATTAGGATTTCCTTTTCCTTCCATTTCTCTTTCTTTTTTATGCTCTCTCTGCTCTTCTTCGTGCCAATCTGTGACTGATTTGAGCGTCTGGTGCTGGAGGAGTCGGTCGCCAGGGGGAAACGGGATCCTGACGGGGCTGAGCTGGACTGAAAAAGCCTGGAGCAGAGAGAAAGCGACCGGGCCCTTTCACGTTAGTTTAAACTGACACCTCTGCTCACCTCAACGGAGGCGGCACTGAAACTCATACTGCTGCCAACCGGATTCACAAACCTGGTTGTGCGTGACTCTGGTTTGGAAGACCGCCGCTATGGTTTCCTAAGGGCGATCCAACGTCAGGTTTTAAACACAATAAACAATCACATTGGTGTATTCCTGGGTTTAATATGTCAGCAGGTTGAAGAGCTAATGTTTCATTTAGTATGAAATAGGTTTACCATGAGCTTGGACTCATAGGCCAAATATGTCAAAACTAGCGTAGGAGAATTAGTGAGTGGAGCTTTCGAAATGTATAACTGATGTGTTTTATTAAATAAAGCTGTGACTGACGCATTAGCAACAGAAAGTATAAAACCTAGAGTAGATTTGGAATAAATAACTTAAGAAGTTGTTTTCCATACAATGAATGGGGTCCAAACAACACATCAGTTCCTGGGTGAACTTTCCATTTAGGAGGGTCAAATGGTTTTCGGCTTAATTTCCACTGACGGAGAAATTAGACTGTCTTACAGAGAGAAATATTTCCTTTCACTTTTGGATTGGGTCAGAGGTTGCAGCAGTGATATCTCCACCTTCACACCCCTAAATGAATATGAAACACCAAATTGACTATAGTTCACCCCTGAAAGTGCTCCTTGGACCTACAATTCTGATCTTCAAAGCTGACCAACTTCCTGTGCTTGGCCCCCTGGTTGTGACCACCCCAAGGTGAAGGGAGGGGGGCGCCGAATTTCTCAAGAGAGAAGCAGTGGAGGAAGGGGAAGATTTTGGCCCGCAGTACCTATTAGCCCTAATTGCTGGATGGGTGAAGGCCTTTGAAGAAACAGTATTTGTCCCAGGGCCTTTAATGCTGATGAATGCAAAGGTTTCTTTGAGTTGTCATTGGCAATTGAGTTGGAATCAATATTTACAAAACAGATACACTACTCCGGACGTAGAGCTGGACACTAAAGTGTTTAAATATGTGGAGGGAAAGCACATGAGTAATTGCCATGAAGTTGGCATTGCTTTTTTTAAATATATATCCTTTCATGTAAAGCAAGTTTAAATATATTAGTATCTGAGGCATTTGAGAAGTTTATACGAATCTGAATGAGACTTGGCTGTGAACATTAAACAATAAAAAAAATGTGATAAGTCTCAAAAATACACTGTACAGACCCGTAATGACTAGACTTATGGTTACCCTTAAAAGGCATCGGGTTAATTTGTCCTAAATGAAACAAATTAGACATAGGAAGAAACAGCCTCCCGCAAACGTTTCTGCTTTTAATCTTAACGGTCCGAAATTGATTCAAGCTGATGAAATTGTGATCGGTTATGATTGATTAGGCCGCAGCCAGGAAGAGAAAGGGCTGGCGTCAAATTCACATTTCGCAGAAAAACAGGCACCCTGCATCCATCCATTATCATCCCTCCATCCTCCAGGGAGGGAGGAGGGACAAGAAGAGAAATGAAAGTCAACAGCGGTGTTTAACATCCATCGAAACAGATGCCTCTTCATTAGGGCTTGGTTCAAAGCCAAAATGGCCACCGGTTGCTGGAGGCAGTGCATTATGGGATGAGGACAGAGGGCAGGTACTGTATGGGGTGATTAAGGCACTGAATAAGCAGCATAATAACTCGGAGAGGTTCCCAGCACTTGCACAGTCAAAACAGAAACATGTGGGCTAATGTTAGGATTTCAAACCCCTGGCCATATCGCTGACACTACAGAGCTCGAGGTAGACACGGTGCTAAATCATAAACATGTTGCCTGGGATTCCCTTGGGTTGTCACAGAAACTATGGATAGTCTTAAATCAAAGTTTTTAAAGCTGTAACAAGAAGACAGAATCTGACTCCAGAGGACTCTGTTTGAAGCTGGCAGATTTGACACTTTTTTTTAAATGGATAAAAAATTATGTTTTGATGCAGAATGAAAATACACTCTCTCCAATGAAAGAAATATTATTTTATACAGGTACCCGCAAACCCTTAAAACCACACGCTGTGTCCTTTCAGAGCGGGTGAATTTAAAATGTTGTGACTTTACAATAAGCAGCCCTCTAACCTTTTGAATATTTAATTACATTTATCAAAGCACATATGGTTAGTCTTCTCCAGCCTTCAAAAAGACGTCGCTGGCAGACAGAAAGGAAAAGCACTATACAAGTCACTTCAGAGGTGCCACCACTGATTAAAAATTTATTTCATTTTTTTAAGATTATCATTCTTGAGTTTTGCTTTTGGCAAATCATATTCAAATGAATAGCATAAAATCCACATGAATAGCATACCAACATTAACAAGCTGTTGTTACAAGCTGGCTACAGTACAAAAATAACCAACTCAAAAAATAACCAACCTTTTATTCCCGATTCCTAATAGTCTCGGCCAATGTTAACTCATTTAGTTAACAACAGAAAAAAAAATGAAGAAGAAAACAACAAAACAGAAAAAAAATATTACACCCAGCAATCATTCAATTTTTAAGTTTTATTTAAGTAATATAGGCTACACTTCCTCAGCTTTAATCGCACTCCAATTTTCCTTTAATGTTTAATTTAGTCAGCTATATTAAACCAATGGCACAAAAAAATTTTTTTTACTAATTATTATTGTATTATTGTGTTTTATTTCATTGTTTGTACAGCACTTTGGTGAACATCTGTTGTTTTAAAAAGGTTCTCTATAAATATATTTTGATTTGATTTGAAAAGACTGCAGCAAGAGAAAGTACATTAAAGCCAACACATCAGTATCTAAGTGTTTCAGGAGTCAGGTTTTGCCTACAATTGTAAATCACAAAATCACATAATTCCTTTTACTCGAGGAAAAGGGCATAATAAATATCTTAACATCTTAATGAAAATTTAAAAATGGAAAGTCCCCACCATGATCAGTTGTGGGAAATAATGAGAGAGAGAGAGAAAAGGGAAAAAAAGATGGGGAAAGGCATAGTGTGCATCGACGCAAGTCAATGCAGCTCAGACAATTAAAATACAAAGCAATGGAAAGCAGGCGGGTGATACAGCTGGAATGATAATGCAGAATATGAGGTGATGTCGCCAAACTCTGCACAGGCAAAAAGTCAACAGCTTCATGTGGATATGTAAATACAGTATTTTTTTTTATTCTCTTTAAGACACTTGGACACTGTCGAAGAAAACATGGAGCTGTCTATAAAAAAAAAAAAAAACAGATTTATTTTATTTTTTATTGAGGTATATTCACAATGTATGTGTTCTTTTTCTTTTTACCAAAACACTGCAGTAAAATAATTGTTTCACTTTAAGTTACCTTACCATGTTCTGCGATTCATATTATATTACCATATAATTTACAATAAAAAGCGGTAAAGGGGAATTCAAGCCCCTGCAATTCAAGTCCCCCACATCTGATCTGATTTTACATTCTATTAGTTATTTATTTATTTATTTATTTATTTTTCAAATTTTTGTTTTTGGTAATCTACATTAAGTGTTTTGTTTTACATTTTATTTTTAGTTGTTGATTTTTAATGTTGATTTTTTGGCATTGGTCATGATTCATCATTTAGCTTTCTTTTGCGCATGTTTGTATTATTATTCTGGTTATCATCAGTAAATTAACTTAAAAGACCTTTTTGGTGTGTATTATTAGCCTGGATGCCAGCCGAACTTAGCCCCGCCCACAACATTTATAGGTCGGGAAGTTCAGAGGAGTTATTATGCTGCATTCAAGTGCTATTGGACATTTGATAATTCCGACTTCTGAAGACGTAATTACGAGATCATTGCATTCAAGTTTCAAAATGTGAGGCCGTTCATGTGAAATTTTTACCTAGGAAACTCTTATTTACGATAATTCGGAGAGCACGTGAAGGCAGCATAAAATTTTACATTGACCAATCACATTGGCAGGGCGATGATTGACCGATTATCATCAGAAACGTAATCAGCCACGTCATCAAAGAGCGCTTGGGTTGAAGAACTGAGATGTGTAGATTCCGCCATCGCGTCTGTTATAGAAGATATTTACAGCGCATTCATTAAAAAGAGGAACAAAGGACCGCAATCAAGGCGTTTGTCGATGGGAAAAATGTTTTGCTGTAGAGGTCTTCACGGAGCACCCAAGATCTGTGGACCCGGGACCCGTACGGGTTCAGGTCTATATTTTAAATGGTTAGCCGGGTCCAGGTCGGGTCCCAATCTGTTTAACATTATAGGTGCATTTATATGGAGCACTGTAATCGGTTTAAAGTCAAATCCGAATGAAAATACTCCATTATAAACACCTCAATCGGAATAAAAATGCCCAAACCGAATGAAATTGTAATCGGTTTGAGAAGGGTGGGATAAACCTTTACATGACGAAAAATGTAACCATGTAAACGACCTGACCGGATTACTTTTGAGTGCGCGTCCTTATATGGCGTCATACAAACTGTCTTGTTTAATCTTAAAGTTTTGACTCGGCTCACAAAGAGGATAGCAAATAAATAATGCAGACGTCAGCAGCCATGGCACCCAACGAGCAATCATTAGTCCAAAAGGACAAGTTATTATGCAAGTTAAACTGAGTCGAAATTCAAATCTGCAAAGACGCATAAATCTGTCACCGTCGCATAAAGTGGACTTTTACAGCTGAAATGATGAGAATTAAGCATGCTTGGAACAACAAGAGAGGAATATTATACATCACAATCAGGTAAAAGGATGGGGGACAACGGCCATCATATAGCCTTGGGTAGGCTGAGACAAAAAGTTATATTTTTTCGCAGCTTGTTTAATGATTTGTTAAGAGCATTTTATTGTGGAATATGAGACAGATCGGGAACAGTCGGGTCCGTGTCTTCCCACTGGGTTCGGTTCCAGCTTTTAAATAATAGTTTACATTTTGTTTACACTCATCTTCTACTAGTTCCAGGCAGCATGTGTGCAGTTGAGTTCTGTTGACAGCTATGCGTCGCTCAACATACGTCACTTACTCTGTAGCTCTGATTGGTTGTAGGTCTGTCCAATTGAGGAGGTTCCTGTGTCGGTTGAAATACACCCCATAATCAAACCCCAATGGAGCAGTATCAGACTCATATTCTGACTAGAATTGAGTATGACCATGTCAGGCTAATGTATTTTGGTACATATATTAACTTTTTTAAGTAATTAAAAGTAAGTTTGGGAGAAGTATGTCCATAAAATCTTCTAATTATTACCATAAGAGCAGCCTCTTACTTCTTTCCCTCTTCCTCCTCTTCTCCTCCTCTATGTATTTCACCTATTCAATCACCAGTAGTAGTCCAAAGGGGATAAATCAGAAGCTCGAGTAAAATATAATAACTGTTTACCATGTACGTTAATATTATATGGGGTCACAAACTCATTTCTACTTAATGAAATATGCAGTTATAAGTCCTTAAAGGGTTAGTTCACCCAAAAATAAAAAATGAAAATGTCATCAATTATTCAACCTCATGTCGTTCCAAAACCGCAAGACTTTCTTTCATCTTCGAAATACAAATGCTGGAAAAAAAATTACAGTCCACACAAGTACCATTTTAACGCTTCAAAAAGTTTGTGAAGAGATCGTAAAACTAATCCATATGAATTAAACCGTTTAGTCAAAAAATGTTGAAGAGACAAGTTCGCTTTATATGATGGACAGATTGAATTTAGGCTTTTATTTACATTTAAACATGAATCAGCAAATTGTAAACAGAAGCTCAACAACTGTACATGCTTCACAGGCAATAACAAACCTCAACTGGTTCTTGTGGAAGCTCAAACATGCTGCATGAGAATGAACCTCACTGGTTCTTGCAGAAGCTCAAGCGTGCTGCATATAACAAAATATAATGAACCTCATTGGTTCTTCTTGAAGCTCAAGCGTGCTGCATGAGAATGAACCTCAGTGGTTCTTCTTGAAGCTCAAGCGTGCTGCATGACGCGAAAATGAACCTCATTGGTTCTTGAGAAGCTCAAATGTGCTGCGTATAACACCAGAATAAACCTGATGTGCGAGTTGATGAATGTTTGTATAAAAGCCTAAATTCAATCTGTTCATCACATAGCGATTATGTCTCTACAGTCTCAACCACTCAATACATATGGATTCATTTTACAATCTCTATAACCTTTCAAAGTGTCAAAGTGGAAGTTGCTTGGACTGTCAATGGAGGGACAGAAATCTCTCAGATTTCATTAAAATATCTTCATTTGTGTAGAAGATGAAAATGTGTTTTTTGAAGATGAAGTTTTATGGATTTGGAATGACATGAGGGTAAATGATGACAGAATTTTCATTTTTGGGTGAACTATCCCTTTATTACCAGTAAAACTGCCATAGTAATTTAACAGTGCATTTCTAGCAACCAAAGCTACCAGTCTTTTACTATAAATTTAACAGTTTTTATTTTTTTATTTTTTTAAACAGAGTATTTTAGTCAAATAGACATTTTTAAAACAGCAGCACTGCCTCTCTTCCTCATTTTCTGTCTACAGCTCTCTCACCCCACAGAGACACATGCAGCATTTCTAGCAGACACTTGGTGTGAGTTACGCCATGAATAAACTCACTAAATAAAAAATCATCCCAATCTGATCCACTTTCACTCACTAAACCTTTTCATCCAATCTGGGTTGCCATGGGGATGACCAATTGCATATCATATGCATGCCTGAGCTTGGGCAAGCTCAGAGCGCAACACAGAAATGTGTTCTACTTAAAGTGCTAATTTTACATATTTAATGCCAGACACAGCCATTTCCATATGAGAGGGAGATGTAGACAGAGAGACAGGGAGAATAAAAGAAAGATCGTGTTTGAGCAGCAAGTCCTCATTTCTTTATTCCATTGTTGCTTTTTGTGTCTCTTCTGGCCATGTATGGCATTCCATTTTTAGCATGTCCATTTCCTAGAAAAAGACAAACTATATTTCTTTTGACTTGCGTAATTTACGAAGCTCTGAGAATTAAGAAGGAAAAAAGCAATTTGGCCGAAATGGATCCAATCACATCCACTACTAAACCTCAAAGGCAACCTGAAACAAACAGAGATAAACAGAGAAATAACATATTTTGGTGAACTATAGGCCTACCTGCCACCTTTGCTTTCATGGTTGATTAGGGCGATTAGCGGATTTAACAATGTTATTTCAGGGTAGCTAACGTGGGATTAGGGCTAAATGGGATGTGTGTAGTGAGATAGAAGGCGGAGGGGCCGGTCCCAGTTCTCACTGCAAGGAGTTTGGGTGGTACAGAGTGAGTTAATGTGTGTTATTATCTCTCTTCCAGCTGGGGCCTGATTCTCTGTTTCCCTCTCTCTGCATATGTGTCAGCCACACACACACACACACACACACACACACACACACACACACACACACAAACATTTGTTTAACAATGATGCTGGAGGATTTCCATTGTCTTATACCTTTTTATTGTTACACTGAGAAAATGATCATTTCTATTATTAAAGGGATAGCTCACCCAAAAACCCGAAAATGATGTAATTATTTACTCACCCTCATATCATACCAAACCTGTATGAATCTCTTTCTGAACATTCTAAAGAACTTTGGTGTCAAAATAACAATGAATGGACCTCACTGAAGTCCATTAAAGCACAGGGACAAAATATCTTCTTTTGTGTTCCACAGAAGAAAGTCAGCGGCCCAACGGTTTTAAGAGTACATTTTATATAGGCTGGTACCAAAAAGTTTTACTATCCTTCTAGGGAAATGTTTACACGACAATGATGTACTAAAAACAGACGACAATGTTGTCAAAAACATTTGTGAAAATTACTTAAAAGGCTGTATTATGTTAATAGTAAGAAATGTCATTTTGCCAAAATGAACAGCGAATAGATATGCGAGAACAGTGAACACTTAATATGTGCATGATGTCACCATTTTCACAAATTCATGTTTTTGTTTACATGGAGACGGTAAAGGTATTATTTTCAAAACCTTGCACTTTGAAACCAGTTTTCAAAAGCTTTTGTTTAGGGCTGTGTGATATTGAAGAAAAATGCGATATGCAATACCTTGTTAAATAATGTGATATGCGATACAATATTGCTATAAGTGTGTAAAATCTATTTAAATTCAATATATATATATATATATATATATATATATATATATATATATATAGGGCTCAACATTAATGCTTGTCCGCGACAAGTAGATTTTTTGAAGGGACAAGTGAAAGAGAATTTTACTTGCCCGACGGACGAGATCCTGATTAAAACAAAAAATAACTAGCGAACACCAAAATGCAAGAATGATTGTGCATTAATTTAGTGTAAGTGCCAATCGATAGTGGATGATAATATACAGGTGCACCAATCCAACTTTTTCAGTCCCGATACCGATGCCTGGGCTTTGTGTATCTGTCGATACCCGATACCAATCCCCGATACTATTGTTAAATTAATAATAAACTGTGTACCTTCCTTGAAGAGACTAAAGGCACTAGACTTTACTAAATAAATATAATAAGACAAAATAACAGATGTATGCAAAGCATTGAATTCTTATTTATTTAAAAAAAACAATTGTTATTTACACTATGGAAAAAATTACATATTCATTGAGATTACAGAGGGAAATTTTTATTGAAAGATGGGCACCATTAATGACGGTGATGGAAGACCATTAGAATTAGCCGATTATATTTGTCAGGGGAACTTGAATACAACCCATGTTTTGTTTTAAGTTGATGTTTGTTTTGTTCAAATTGTTACTTTAAATGTTGTTAAATATTTTCTTATTTCTTCTTTTCCTTGTACCTTTGGACATATTCTTTTTTACATCAAGCAAGTCACATAAGTAACAGTCGTGTGCCCAGTCTATTCTCTGCTATATGCGTCAACCTAAAACCTACACAACCTAAAAACGACTGAAACGTACACTTTTTCACAATGTTGAAGTAGCCTATTAAAATCCTTCAGATATTGCATGCCATTGCGATATGCATATCGGGATAAGTACATTTGCGATTTACATGTCGATATATTGTACAGGTTTTCAGGCCCCCAAAACACTGTTGAGGAGTAAAACAAAAATGTGTGTGTTCTACCTAATGTAAAAAATAGCATGTGTTTCTAAAGTTTCGCTGTGTGCAGATGCACAGATGGTGCACTGCCTTACACCCCAGTGTGGTCATGTGGCCATTTACTTGTTCCTAAAAGGCTGCCAACTTCAGACACAGAGCCATACGGTTACACTAAATTAGGGGTCCCGTAACTGAAGCCTTCTGGGTTATAGCAATTAGCTTGTATGTGAAGTGGAGTCTCATCGGCTGATTGTTTACTCTTTGACTGGTATTTATTGTTTGTGCATAGGAACTAAAATTTCCTTCTTCTTTCTAGAGGTAAAGTGGCTGATTGTAACAAAAGTAACAGAGGATTTTAAGTACCAAGCCTGAGTTAACTCTCATAAGAGCATTGCATTTGTACTCTTTCTCAATCAAAAAACCCACCTAACCAGCATTGTTTTAATGGTTTAATGTGCATGCTTTACTCTCAACACACTCAAACTCTCCTCACCTCTAGAAAGCTTTGCACTTGTTTAAATCTTTCCTGCTTTTCTCCATTTCAAAGCTGAGCATGGTGACTTTAAACCCCATGAATTTAAACTTCAGTGTAATTAGCTCACTGTGTGCTAGCAGAAGATAATCTGGAGATTTTTTGCTAGCTTACGGGTCACATGCAGGAGATTGGAGGGGTTAGAGTCTGAAAAATTCTGCGAATGATTTGGTACTTTTATTCAGTGTTTGTGTAACAGGCAGTGGAGAGATGGTACGTATGAGTTATGTGACGCTCTGTATCGGTAGTAAAATTACAACTGTCATAAAAATTGAGTGCATTTACATCCACATTCATAACCTGATAATAATCCAACAATGCACGTGATCATGTAAACGCGTTAAGTTAACCCATTTTCCTTTATTGGAGTACGGTCAAACGACTTAAGCATAAACCGATTGTTACAGTTTTTTTGCCTTTACACCAATTTTGCCTATAAGTAAATGCATTAACCTGCAGGTCCACATGTATAATACAGGATTTTGCAGTACGGGAGGAGGAAATATACTGCAAACTCTTTCTTGACCCCAAAAAACTATAAAAGTGCTCTCATCTTGTGCAGAAGTTACTGAACCTGTAACTGCATTAGAGGATTTTTAACCCTTTAAATAAAGAAAAAATCCTCTCATGCAGTTAGGGGTGTTATGCTGTTTCATGCATACTGAGCTTTTTACACTAAGACTTGGATTCCCATCCTAAACATAGACAAAGTTTCAAAAACTAATGTTGGACGTTAGGGGTGTAAGAAAATATCGATACACGTGAATATCGCGATATGTTTGGCGATACTGTATCGATTCTCAAAAACGCTGTATCGATATTTATATATTTATTTATTTACATCCAAGATTCGTGGCTTTGTGTTCGGTTTAAACCACAGACTGTATAACACCCAACCGCTAGATGGCAGTGTTATCTCAGAACGTATAACTGACGCGGAGCCGGAGAAGCACAAGGTAAAAGTCAAGGGGGTAATCTAGCGCTCGGAAAGCGTTCCATAGGGGCTGGCGGGCTGCCATTGCTAACCAAGCCATCACCTGCTGTTAGCATCCCATTGACTCCCATTCATTTTTGAGTCACTTTGACAGTGAATAACTTTACATCTCAGACGTTTAAAGACTCCATTTGTTCATTGTTTATTTATAAAGAAACACGACAATGCATAAAAGGCTCCGTTACCTTGTATCTTACTCTATCGCCCCGCAGAAGCTGTTTTTGTAAAAATAGGCTAACGATTGCGTCATAACCAACGCGACTCTGTCGCACAGTTGAGAAATTACCGTATAGACCTGAGGAGACGCTCGCAGGCAATCTTTTACTGTCTATGAGACAGTCGGGGGGACGTGGAGACAAAGTCTGATAAAGTCAAGGAAGAAGAATGGGGAGAAGCCCATAGTGAGCCAAAAGCAACGGGAGAAAATATTTAAACAACGTGATTCAGATTTCACTTTCCACAACTACTAGAAAACCTACAGCTGTCCGACAGGTTGCTCACGTCACATCTACGTCGTCAAGCTCAGTCTGAGCCTGCGCAGTTCGTTCAGCCATCAGGAATTGAGTGCTCCTTTACTGACTTCACTTAACGCCGTAGAAGTCAATGGGATAGCTCTGTCCATTTCTTTTACTGTCTATGGTAAAAGTGCGTGCGTGCATCACTATTGTTTACATTAGCAAACCCAGCTCTCAAGACGATAGAATTATTCCGCTCCTGCAGTATACAGAGCTGAAGTGTGGACTCATGTTGGCTTCAGCTAAAAAGAAGCCACTAAGGAAATCGACAAGAATCATTTTGTTTGCAAAATAGGCCAAGTTATAATCTAATACTTGGGAAACACATTGAAACAGAGAGCTCGCTTAACATCCTGACGTCACCCGCACTTGCTGAGAAGCATTTCGATAGAATGTACTGCACGTTTTCCTCTCAGTAACAAAATAAACACACTCCAAAACTGACAACGTGGCAGGAGAGCGAAAGATAATTGCAATGTGGATATGGATGCACCAGCTCTGCAGTTCAGTAACGTTACTTGAAATAGCACTTTATACAATAGACTGCTTTATAGAAAACAGCTTTGGGGTCCGATCACACAGAACGCGTTTTTCAGGTTCGAAAACGCGAGGCGCACTGCACTCCCTTTTTTGGTCTGCGTTTTTTCATTCAAAAATGAGCACTGCGCTTTAATGTTTCTAGGCAACCCCCGAATCACCTGTACTGTCAGTCAAATCAATGTAACGGTCAACACAACAGAAGGCCCGCCGCTTTATTAATTCGATTGGACAACAGAAAATAAGCGCAATGATGTTGCACGCTTTTCCGCTCAGAGTGGACTTTTTTTCAACTTCGCTCGGAGCGCTCCATCAAAAACGCAAGGCGCCCAGGGCGCATAAGCAGCGCGCATAATGCTCTCTGCCAACCGAAATCCATTCAATAAAGGTGCCTCTCGCTGCAAAAACACGTTCTGTGTGATCGGGGCTACTGTGTTAAATATAAAACAAACAGTCATTCAGTCATGAAATGGCCTGCACTTTCTGTTGTTAAATAGCCACTGCTATACTGTGAACCTTTAAAACATTTACACATAAAGAATCCTGCAGTCACTTTACATTTCCCTCAACTTAGATTGCACATTGCATATGATTATTGATATAAATTATACTGTATTAAATAAAATACTTTGTCTCGTGTTTTAGGCTTATGGTTGTGTTCTTTATTTTTTTTTAATTATAAAAAACAAAAACACACAAAAAAGAAATATCGCAATATATTGCCTCTCTTACAATATCGCAATATATTGCAATATATCGTATCGTAACCCCTGTATCGTGAAACGTATTGTATCGCCAGAGTCTTGGCAATACACATCCCTATTGGACGTTTGATGGAGTATTTCTGTGTCAAAAATACTCCTTCCGGTTTCTCACAAGTTTCGGAGAGTTTTTTTTTCAAGTATGGCTCAGCTTGACGCCGACAGAGCGGAAGGTGCTTGTATGGGCCGTACGGGCTCTTCTCCTGGAAAGGTGCACGCGCGCGTGACCATAGCGAGAGAGGAAATGTACGCCCATAAACACTCGCTCAGCTGCAGATCCACTCGTCCGTGAACACTTATGTCATTATAGTCCGCGTCGTGCTCCACTTCATTCCTATGGGTGACATAAAGCGACTTCAACGCTCCAGCACAGCATTCCGGGAAGGCAGCGCTGCATTTGAACCGATTTGAATGCAGAAATGACGGGAAGCTTCACAACATCGCTTCAGTCGTGACGCAAAGTGGATTTCTTCGCCACTGCTGTCACAGGACTTCACCAAATCATACCAAAGAAGTGTGTTTTTGACGGAGCGGTCCCAGCGATAAAGGTTCGGTCCTGCTTTGGAAGCAGCCGGTGAGTAAAACTGCTTCAAATGTCTGTGCTGTTGGCTATCGTCGCGTGAGTAAACATCAGTAAACGACACGATCGCGTGCTTCGTCATTTAAATGCGCTACGGACTCTATTGTTGTTCTATGTATTACGTTACACTAGTCTGACGTGCAAAACCGTTTTGCTTGCTACTGCTAAGGTTTAGTCGCATACAATAGTCCATAAACCGAATCATGTCCTCATAAACTGCGAGTAAACACACACAAATGTTGACAGGCCACTAAATACAGTACATACCACAGAGACGGACGTCCTGCTGTTGTTGCTTCTCCTGTTCAATTTATTTCAGCCTCCAGATCTGATTCTGGATCATATCATGTATTAGCTGAATCCGATCGCTAGCCATGAGTTTCTCCACGCTTGAGGACGTCACTGCTTTGCGCGCTCGTCATTCTTTAGCTCCACCCACACGATACGCCTCCAGGCGCTCGTTTTTTTCTGGAAAGACTCGGTACAGCCTATATTTCTTTTATAAATATAATAAAACTAAAGACTTTTCAGAGATATGAGGGATGCAATACTACTCTATAGGCACTCAAGATTGACATGAGATTGACTGAAACTGAGTGTTTCACCCCCCCTTTAACATCACAACCGATATCAAAACAGATGAAATAATATTAAGTCAGATATGTTTTGGAATGCATCAATACAGATCAGTCAATGAAGTAAAAGCTATTTGCATTCTGACTTATTTACACAATTAAAGGGTTAGTTCAGCCAAAAATTAAATTGATATCATTAATGACTCGCCCTAATGTCGTTCCACACCCGTAAGACCTCCGTTCATCTTCGGAACACAGTTTAAGATATTTTATATTTAGTCCGAGAGCTTTTCTGCTCCTCCAATGAAAGTGTATGCACACTATACTGTCCATGTCCAGAAAGGGAATAAAAACATCATCAAAATAGTCCATATGTGACATCAGTTAGTTAAATAGAATCTCTTGAAGATTTGAAAATAAATTTTGGTCCAAAAATCACAAATACTATGACTTTATTCAGCATTGTCTTCTCTTCCGGGTTTGTTTTCAATCTTTAAATAAAGATTCAAACGTTTATGAATCAGCGGGTTGATTTATGATTTGGATTGCGTCTTAAATTAATCCGTGCAAGTTAATAAAGAAAATCAATTGTAAGTCACGGTTATCTTTAATCAAAATCTGAAAAGTAACCTCCGGTCTGGAAACAGCGTTCCTTCTCAGATGACCTCAGTTTGAAGAACCGCGGAGGAGCGCTGAGGTAAAACCCTGCCCTCAAAATTTCACAGCACTAAAGGAAACTCTCTTGCTACTTACGGTTAACTGGGATTTTAAGGAAACAGTGGATGCAGTTTATTTTTCCGAGCAGCAGCAGAGTTCTGCAAGTGTTTGTTTGCTCGTTCATGGTCATGAGTTGAAACCGCAGGTGGTGAGTGTGAAACTGCATCAAATGTTTGTGTATTGGCAATAAGCAAATAATTGCATGTAATGTAAATAAACATGAAAATATATCAGTGGAGTAAGTTAGACATAAAAGTGGAGGATGGGTGGGCCTCTAATAGTGTGGGTGGGTTGGAATATTACCCATTAATGTGTAAGAAAAATCCGATTGTAACATAGCAACACATCTAAAAGTATTCCTTGTATGTTGGACCTTTTTGTCCATTGTTTTTTTAATTTAGTCTACTTCTACATCGAGATGCCTTCTCAAGCCTCCATAAGTCCATTAGAGCTGTGATGTTTGAGAGTGACGCCGGAAGAAACATTAGCAAGGTTGCTTTATTTTTTAAAATTCCGCTAATGTTAGTTGCTGCTACCATTACTTGTGTTGCAGAAACGAAATAGGCC
The DNA here is from genome assembly GCF_024679245.1 of Pseudorasbora parva. Taxonomy (NCBI): domain Eukaryota; kingdom Metazoa; phylum Chordata; class Actinopteri; order Cypriniformes; family Gobionidae; genus Pseudorasbora; species Pseudorasbora parva. Next base: position 20,942,942 of record NC_090175.1, read on the forward strand.
TACTCACTAAGCTCCGTGCGATCAAATGTGAGAGCCTGCAACGTTAAAATAAATTGAAAACAAAAACAAAGCAGGAGATAGACCTATGTTCCGTTAACTAACTTATATCACGATGAGAACACTAAGTCCTGTATCGACAACCTAATTGCTAATACAGTATGTGGCTTATATGTAACGTTAGCCTACATTTCAGAAAACCAGCTTGCTCACAAATATTACATGTAAATACTGCATAGCCATGCCACGGCGGGCCAGACTAAAAACCTCCAATCTTACCTTGTGCTGATGTCTGTTCTTCTAAACAAGTTGGAGTTGACTGAGTTTTGAATTGAGGTTGACAATATCATCATATTCCGTTAGTTCACTTTCAAACGTCATCGCAACCTGTCATCTTTGTTAAGACGTTTTTCTTTCTTAAATATGTCATGAATGGTAGTTTAACCGTTTTTTTAATAAAAAAGGCGCTGCCTGTTTGTTGTAATCGAACTCGAATATTGTCACGACAGCACTACTGGCGTGACGTAGGCCTAACTGACGAAATTAATTAGCATATTTTGATTAAAATTAGAATAGAGTTCTAATGCATGACAAAATAAAGCACATTTAAAATAAATATTGAATTTAAAATAAATATTGAAGAAATGTTAAACGTTAGAAAATAGTAATATATATATCCCCGGATCTGACAGGTCGAGCAAGCTGGTCCCACCCATATCTACGCTGGTGACGTTTAAATGTATCCATTGAACATGGATTTGATATATAAATAGTTATAGTACATGCTACATTTCCATTTATGGTAAACAAGTGCTTTTATTTTTCACAATATATTTATTGACATGTATGGCTATATTGATACATATACAATATTTAGAAATGAAGACAAAAATAGCATTACATGTAATATTCATCAAGTTGTAGGCTATCCTTTATTGTGTACATATGAATTGCCCATATAGGTTCCCATATAATTGTGAATGTATGTACACACACACACACACATATTCACGGAACGAGTTAGCTACAATAGTTAACAGCAGGGAAGTTCTTCCGCTTCTAGTTTTTCGCTTCTGACTGTTAAAGGAGCGTAATTGTAAAATTACATTTTTGTAATTTTTGGGGGTTAAAGAGTTTTTGGGGTTACTGTTGTGCTGAAAAGTAGAGCCTGTGGTCAGGTAGACAATTGGCCAAACACAATTAAGACTATACTTTATTTAAAAAGTAACAGCTGTGCTTTCTTCAGCACAATGATCGTATCTTTGCTAAATACTTTAGTGACTTTAGTACATGCAGGTGTGCTTTTGTAAACTATATATTAAAACGTATTATTAAATATATTACAATATAGGCTATTTGTGTTTATACTGCATGAGTAAATATAAAGCTGCAATTTACACATGCAGTAACACACACACGTGTGTGTGTGTGTGTGTGTGTGTGTGTGTGTGTGTGTGTGTGTGTGTGTGTGTGTGTGTGTGTGTGTATTACTAAATATATAAAATTACATATGATTTATTAGTGCATATATTGTCACATTTTTTAATATGAAAAGGGGTTATTGAAATATACAAGAATATATTATTATATCCTACATTTTTTCTTGTTCGAGAAGTCATTTTCACATGGATTTGATATATAAATGGTTATAGTACATGCTACATTTCCATTTATGATAAACAAGTGCTTTTATTTTTGCAATACTAGGTACTCAAGAGTAACATGAATCTGGCAGAAACTGTGTGCTTTGTACCCTTTAAGCTCACTAAATGATTGGAGAAGTCCAGCATATGTCACCAGTGTGAAGTTTGTCGTTCTCACTTAAGGTTTGAGTTGAAATTTTAAACTCTACAAGGTCAACAACAACAAAAAACCTTGAAAGATGCATAGATGCACTGCTCATACTAAGATCTATAACATGCAATTACAGATTGGGTATGTTTGCTGACTTTAACATCTAAAAGAGCAGCTTGAGGAAATACTTCGCACTTTTCACCCAGAGAACAGAGCAATCAGGCAGACAGATGTGCGACAGCTGAGTGTCTTGAAGCTCAGAGAGGCACTTGCTACATGCATGGCAAGGCTTCTAGAACTCAAAGTGATGCACACAGACAGTGAACGGCAACAGAGGGAGCAGAGCCTTGCTGCCTGTGCATTGCTCAGTTTGATTCATCAGTTAAATCATCTATATAACAGACAGAGTGAGTGAGAGTCGAGAGAGAGAGAGAAATGCGGAGCTTGTAAACCAAAGAGGTGGAAGAATAGATACGGCAAACGGTTACACTGACATATGCAAACGGTTACTGACATATATTTTACGCCATCACACTGCTTTCTAGTCGGGGTTTTGAAACCCTGCTCCGAAACTTGGTTAACTAGCACTCAAATGTGACACTAAATGTGTACAGTGTGAAACTGCAGCAAGCTTTAGCAACAAACAACCAATCATAAACTACCCCAGTGGTCACGTCATTAAATATTCATGAGGTTTGTACAGTCACAGACACTCTTACTCTCACTAACTGCCTTCTGTCAACTTTTCCACTTTTATAAAGCTATATAAAGAAAAAAGCTAAAGGACAAAAACATTCATATCTTAAAAGACAAATGGGGAAAAAAACTGGAAAAAAAAGTTGCATGTTTCAGTTTTGATCAATTTTGGGGCACACAAGTGGATAGGGGATATGAATCTTAGCAGAGTGAAAGATTGTCGGGGTTGGTTCAATTAAAGTCGACACATTCCTTGCCCTTAAGGCTCACCCCCAGTTACTAAAATGAAGTATTATATATATTTAAGGTAACAGAATCCTGCTGAAGACGTTGCTGAGAGTCTTCTCTAGTCTGACCTGAATGGATACCATTGTGCAAGACCTGAAAGAAATAATCAGATAACTGATTCGCTCTATCGTTCACTGGGGCATAGACAATGGCCTCATGAAGAAACAGCAATCTTTCACTTCACTTTAATATCCTAAAACCATCTTATTTGTTGAAAAATAAATCATAATTCAATTTAATCACTAAATAGCCGGTAAGCCTCTCAATCAATAGTTCTTTTGACGGACTGCTTTGAGCATTAGACATGCGATGACAACTAAATCCACAATCATAATCCTTGCTGACAGGAAAATATAAATCTCCACCATAACAATACTTTCAGGCAGCTATTTTACAAACTCACTGCCTTCAACCATCTTTATTTGTTATTCTCTGGGCTGAAGCACTTAAAAAGTGAGTGTGCAGTAATGGATGGACTAGTTCCTGTGAGTTATGTAAGATAAATATGTGCGATGGAGAGACGCAGGAACACTACAGGCCTGAGGGCAGTATCTAATTGAATTGCATTTACTTCACTTGTCCAGGCCGTATGCCTGAGATACACAAACGCGCACGCACACACACGCACATATGCACACACGGGGGGGATCTGTTTTAACCGAATGCTACGGTTGGGGATGAAATAAATGCAATGGAGAAGGAGAGATAGAGTAGGGTAGATAGAGAAAGAGAGAGAGAAATAAATAGAAGCTTCACACAAATCCTGCAGCTTTATAAGGCCAATGACAGAGAAATGCCATAGAAGATGGAGCCCTGCTCCTGCAATGGCCTTTTGGGAAATAGCCCTGCTTCAGCTGTAAAGACTGAGGTCATTTGACATTTACACTCAGAGTCATTCAAACTGCACTTCTCATTGCCATCAAGCTGTCTTTTAAATCCCTATTTCGGTTTTGAAGCAAAGCACATAACACTGAATGACTCCAGATATCACAAGGCTAGTTGAAGCATAACATACAGACTTTTTAAATCAACATCAAGATTTTCAGATAAGATTTATATGAATTTAGGGGTATATCTTAGGTCCTTGCCATTTAAAACTATTATATAAAACCATATATATACATCAATTGGTTTATATTAGTAATAATTTGTTTTAGATGGCATATAATTTCACACCACAAGGCATTTCAATTGCTCAAAGTATTTATTCTCTTCTCAAATCTTCATGACTCAACGATGCCACAAAGACAGACATGCAGACAACCGTTTTGTCATGGTTATTCTTATAGCATTTCTTTAGTAGCCTCTGAAACTCTGCTTCATGTTGTCATCTCAGCAGCTTGAGTTAAATTTTATGTTTGTTTCACTGGGTTTTAGTGGCCTTCGGGCAACTAAACCATTAAGCTATTCAAAGGAGTTAATGCACCTAGAATGAGTCACTGCATTCCCTTACAAACTGTTCATCTGAGTTAACTTGACAAATGCACTTTGTGGTGGAGAACAAAGGATGATACGGGAACACAGAGCAATCGTTTAACTTATTATGGCAAACTGAAGGTAACATAAAAAAATTAAACCATAAATTTAATTTTCTTTACATCCAGATGATGATTTTATATAAGAGAGTCAAAATGTAGACAACAAACTAGGTCACAGTGGGTAATAATACTGTGAAAGTTGTAAATAAAGTATTTGGAATGTTTTACAAGAAAATACCATTTTAGTTTTATTTCACGTTTAGTTCAAAGTGTTGGCAAATCGAAACTATTTTATACGTGCTATGCGAATTGGTGGCTAATTCATATTTTTGTAAGTGATTATATTTTTCTTCTAATGCCGCAGTGGTGTTAGGTTTAGGGGTGGGATTAATCGAGGACCATCATCTTTACTCTTTCCTTAAAATTGCACATTTTCTTACAATTTGCATTGCACAAGTTCATACGAAACTGCACTTCGTAAAATAGTTAGGGTTTCCCTGTGAGATTGGGTTATGCTTGCCGTTTCTTTGTAATTGTTTGAAAATTTACTAGCAAGTTCTGATTTTAAACAATTTACTTCATAAACAAATTAACATTTTTGTACAATTTACCGTCTACAAAATCGCCAGCTTGTAAAATAGTTACGTTTTCCCATGAGATTGGGTCATGCTTGCCTATTCTTTGTAAGTGTTTGTAAAATGTACAAGCAAATTCTTTTTTCCAGTGCTGAGCCTGTAAAGGGATAGCTCACCCCAAAAAGAAAATGATCCCATAATTTACATACCCTTGCTTCAGAAGGCCTTTATTAACCCCCCAGAACCATATGGATAACTTTTATAATGGATCAATGCACTTCAAATTTTGGGCTGCCATTTACAGCCATTATATAATGATCGGACATTTTCTTATATAACTCTGATTGTATTTGTCTGAAATAATAATGTCATATACACCTAGGATAGCTTGAGGGTAAGTAAATATGGGGTAATTTTCATTTTTGGGTGAACTATCCCTTTAAAATGAACATGTATTAACCCAGATGACAGTAAATTCACTAGTATTTAAACTATAGAACTAGACCACCAGTTTACTATATTTCACAATGCGCCTATCTCTATTTTTAGGACATCAAGTAATCAGACGTGCAAACCATTCAAAATATAATCACTTACAACATGTTACATACAGGACTTTCAGTGTAGCATGTTCAGTGTATGCTATATTTTAAAAAGGTAATAACATCATACATTACTTCTTGGGAAAGGGTAAGTAAAGTTAAAGTCAACAACTGCAATCAGTCAGCCAAAAATCTTTAAGGCAGCTTACAACAGAATAAGTCTGTATCTGGTCGAACTGAACATAAAAAAGCTTCACTAGGGAAAAATCACCAGAGCCTCAGTTAAGTAATCCCATGACAAAAGTAAGGGAGAAATTCCAGGAACTTCTTTTTTTCTTCTTAAACCAACCACATCTAGGGGACAACAGAGTGTTAAAAAGAAATCATAACAAATAGAGGGGAAAAGAAGGGGAAATGTAAACAAACACTGTTGGTTGAAACTACGACTATGAAAAGCCTTAAGCTGTCAAATTACTTCAGGGGTCAGAGCTTTAACTACACGTGCTTTGTGTTGGATGACCTGTGAATGTCATGCTGCTACTGCCAAAATCAAATAAAACAATACCCACATTTCAGAGAAATCAGAGAAATTTCTATAAGCACTGTTGATGGCCATTGTGATGTAAGGATGCGTAACCGCCTAAACTGACTTGCACGCACACACACACACGCACACACACCAGCCAAATCCATTACCAGCACCACTTACTGTCTTTTGTGTTGGAGACAGTAACATAACAAAGCCTTGGCATACCTCTAACCTAACTAAACCTGGCTCTGTTAAGCCTCAGGAGGTTTGGACAATAGTCTCTTACGAGACCACAGTGTGTGTGGTCAGATCTATTTCTATTTATTTGTGGTCATGCCTAAACACACATCTGCGCAAGTGACCATTTTCACCTACAGGTGCTTGTCTGTATTTCCATACTTAATCTATCAAAATAAGTCTGAATATTTTTTATAATATTCACAGTTTTGATCTGTTTGCTCTTTTATAGTGTGATATTTTTTTATGAACTGTTACTGTTCTAGGATCAGTTTCACCCACAAACATAACAATTATAAATAGTAGGCCTAATAATAGTGCATAGTACAAATAAAAAACAAAAACATATAAAAATGTATTGCCCCCGCTTTTAAATTCATATGGTGCGTAGCTCATTAAAGGCCGTTAATCAGTATGTCGTGTACATGAAAAGAGGACCCTGGCTCACTACACATTGGGACACTGATGTTGTCTGGCTATCACCAGACCAAGCTCAATTTAAAACTGAACATTGGTCTGGGGAGTCTGCTCTGTATTTTCAACTACACAAGAGGTGTGATAAACAAGCATTATTCAAATGACTCTGTACGCAATTGGATAGTCCTTCAACCAATAAGACCACAAGAGGCGTGATCAGGCAACGACCCATCCCCTGTGTTTGGATCCCGCAAAAGTGGAACAGAAGCAGTAGAAATTAATGTACAGGTTTCCAGACTGAGTGGCAAGGCCAAATCAAATCGCCGGCAGATCAGGCTGGGTTTACCCAGTCTTACACTGATGGTGACACAACAACATTCTCATTGTATAACTAACTACTAACATTTATGAACAACAGCAGAACTGTTTCTGACATTTATATTTGTAAAGGCACATCACATTATGGTATTCAAGGACAAAGTTTGCAATGAGCATTGTTAAATGGGACGGTCCAGCATACACAGGGTTGTTCTTGTCGCAACTGTGTTGTTCTTGGGGCAACTGTGACAGCTGCCCTTGATGAGTGGCAGTTATGTTTGTATACTGGACTTTTTTTTAAAAGTTATAATACTGTCTGAAAACAAAACAGGGTTCACAAACTGTCTAATTTATTCATTTTATGGTCCATAATAAAGAGTATGATGACATCTTAATAAGAAATGTTACATTTGCATCATTAGATATTTGAGTAAGTTGATATATATTAACGTTTAAAATTCAGCAATTTCTCTCCAAAAAATCCTGTCATCACTGGCACGCAAAGAATTCTGGGGTAGTCAAGGCCGCGAACTAAGGATCCATCTGTTGTATCCTAGCCTGGATGCCAGCCGAACTCAGCCCCGCCCACAACATTTTTAGGTCGGGCAGTTCGGTCTGGCCTTGCTCCATAGAGGGAATGCATCGGCGTCACTTTCCCGCCGGAACACGTCCCCTTAGCCGGGGCTGAGTGGCAGAAGAGCTGCCGCATGACCGCAGCTATTAGAGGAAAATGCGAGTATAGATAAATTCTGAATATAAGACCTATTAATAAAAAATAAATAATAATTATATTGCCCAGACAGCGTGCAAAGAGTACTCCCTTTATAATCGCTAAAAGCTGTCACTCATTCAATAAACGTTATCTCACAGATTTCCGCAGTGAAGCTGGTATACAATGAAGCTCTTATTTTCCCAATGTCTGCACTTACAGTGCATGTTACTGAACTCAGTACCCGGACAAACAAACACTCGAGCAGTGAGTGGATTCCAAGTTCAACACCTGTGATTGGCCAACAATAATAATAATATGCTTTTATTACGAATTCTTACGAAGGCTTACATATCCTAGACAGGCAGTTATGGGCAGCGTTTCCCTCTTAAAGCAGAAGCAGCAGCAGGTTGGTGGTTTGAGTGAGAAAATTGCACGCTATTATCAAGTCCGTCTCAAGCTCGGAACAGCGATGTCCATTGGGTCCGCGGACAAGCCTCCGCCTACCTCCCGCCGGGAGGTTTTGTGTGTTTTTGCTACATTCATGCTGTAAACCAATGCTGCCTCTCAGTCTTTCTGCCACTCAGCGGGGCGTAATCACAGTCGCTCCAGCTGACAGTGACGTCACGTGCATTCCCTCTATAGAGGAGTAATTATCTCTGAACAGAAACAGTTCGGACCAATGAAATCATCAGGGCGGGCTTTAGACGATGATGGACAGATGATCAACGTAATCACGCCATCAAAGGGGCTTGGATTATATTTTTTCGAATCCTAAACGAAGAGCTTGTTTCTATATGCATTCACCATCACAATTTCTCTCAGAAATGATGATCATGTTGGGTAAGTACTCTGTGTATCATTAAATGATTTTATTTTTTTACAACACCGGCAAAGATTGTGTATTCCAGCCTGATACCAGCGCATGTGCAGACAGGGTTGCCAAGTTTTTACAACAAAACCCACCAACTACTAGCCCTAAACAATAGCTTCTCTGAGGTTCTCCGGGGGGAAAATGGCATTTGGGGGGTAAAATGTGTGTTATTTCGGCAAGGTTGCCTGCTAAAATTCGCACTCATGGGTCTATATATCACATAATAGTCGCTCAACCCGCGGACATAGAAAACAACCCGCGGGGGGGGGGAAACGCGGACTTGGCAACACAGTGCAGCTGAACTATGTTGACATTTGACAATGCATCGCTTCGTTGCTCTGATTGGTTGTAGGTCTATCCAATTGATGTCTTTCCTGGTTCAGTTGAAACACCCCCCATAATCACAGCCCAATGGAGCAGTATCAGACTCATATTCTGACTAGAATTGAGTATGACCACGTCAGGCTAGTTGTATCCTTCATTTCATGGAAAAGGATGGACACATTTTGGCCTTCGAATGCAGCCTTTAAAAGGATGCAGCAGGGGTGTAGGCAGAATTGTATTTTTGGTCGGGCCTGGGCAAAAGTGAGCGGGCCTGGGCGCACTGTCTATAAACCAAAACTGTAGCTACAATTTGTCATACAAAACATGAGCAGCAGTTACAACAAACATTAGACACTTTATTTCCCCTTTTCAAATAAGTTCTTCATTTTTATTGAAAACAAACACCTTTCCGATCTGATATATTATGAGAAAAGGATGTAGGGGGATTCGAACCGCAACTCAAATTGCGTCAAAATTAAGTGCTGCGCACCTTACCCCTACACTATCATAACTGATATATAAAAGGTAATGGTAATATAAGATTATCCTGTAAATTTCAGAGCTTGACCTTTTTAGTCAAAGAAAAGCTTTTATAGACACCAGGCCCAGAAAACGATGTTTCATAGGCTACATCATCACATGAAAAAACACACACCTCTAAACAAGTCTCAAGTGCTGGATTTGCAGACACAATGCTGTTGCTTCTATATTGGATCCGACTAGCCTAGAAATCTAGACGCATCCTAGCGGCAGCTAATCTAATCTGCCCGCGAGTGTCGTCTAGCAACTCTCAATAACCTTCTGAGCTTGAGTTTGCGTGCTTCTAGTAAACACAGGAACTGGGGAACGGCGGTCTTTCGAATCAGCTTTGACCGCGACTCTGGAAGACATGGAGTTAAGCTTTTCTCTGAGAAAAGAACAAAGAACGGCACTGAAGTCATTCTTAAAAAGGGAAGATGTGTTCGGAGTTTTGCCGAACGGATACGGCGAATGTTTAATCTATCAACAAACTCTGTTTCACCTTCATTGCTCTGGTTGGTGTAGCGCTATCCTATCACGTGTAGAGGAGTTTGAAAGACAACCGTTTATCCCGCCCCTCGGATTGAGTCCTGTCAATGGTGAGTTTCCAGACCAAACATCTTGATGTGGGTCTGGCTTGTCAGGCTAGGATCCAACAGGAATGGTGCATTAATCTTATGTGAGTAAAATGTCTTTCTTATATGTAGTAATAGTAGTCCGGGGGCTGTGTGTTTTCCAGATGACGTGTCGGCAGAAATTATTTTTTTATCTGGTTGTGCATGTTGCACACGTGGATATCTGGTTGCGCGCGTGGTTCGCGCTTATATCGACCGATCGTGCGGGCCATGTTATACAGAATATTCCAATCAATCGCGGGTGAATTAGTAATAAATCATTGTGTTTGCTTGATGAAGACGTTTACGAGCCCTTATGTGATCGAAAGAATCTTTGCAGTTGCTGCTTTCAAAATAATCTCTCCCTCATGTGAACTGACAGGGGAGCTGAAGCTCATTAAATATGCAAATCTTATCCAATCCTAGCCGTGGGCGTTTACTTTGTTGTCTCCACTGCCGGACGCCCATCAAAACCCAGCGTTCAGGAGAGACCCTCGAAACCAGTGTAGAAAATAGCCTATTACTTATTAGTTATGATGTTTTTGAATGTAAAAAACACACAAACGTCATTAGTTGACCTCAGGCAACAGTATGAGAAGAAAAAATGCCAGTTCATGACACCTTAAAAGCAGTATGAGTGTTGTTGCCACCTAGTGGCCCCCCATGCATTCAATTACAAGCACATGCGCGCAGTGAGGGCTGTCGAATTTTACAGAGTAAGAGTTGATGGTAGAGAAACAGAAAAGGGGATTCTGAAATGCGCTAAGAATGCACCAACAATTAAAAAATAGCGCATTTTGTATTTGTGCTCTTGTGCTTGTGTTTTGCTTATTCTGGACTGAGTGTGTTAGCATTAGCTCTGCCTCAGAGCTCAGCTGGACTTCACTGACGGTGAGAGGGAGACTGGGGACCCAGAAAGAGAGAGACAGAGAAGGCCCCTGTAATTACTGCCACTGAGCAGCAGGACTCAATTGAAGACGACACTGGACCTTTATTACAAAATCAAGTGCTGGTTTTGCAAATTATGCTGGTTTGGCTGAACACAATGAATCGGACCCATTGAGACTTAAATCGTTCACAAAGTGCAAAGGGCTCGCCTTCTGCAAACTCTGACCTGAACAATGGCCATTTTTCTTTCTTTTTCTCTTTTTACACAGGGTGGGGGGAGAGTGTTCGGACATTGAACAAACTGTGTCTGAGTGACTGGATTTAGGAAAGCTACGATGTGAAGAATTCATGGCTCAGATCCAAATTGTGCTTGTACAAAGATTAATGTTTTGCTCAGGAATATTATAATGAAAAAGACAACGATTGACACATAATAGTTTATATAAATATTCAAAACTTAAATAAAGTGCTTATATTTAATTAACACATTTAATGATAACAAATCCAACAATATGAAAAATGTTAATTGTCATGTTAATTTCTACATCAGAATCAAACCTAGTTTTCTTGTGAGATATTGTTTAATTCTTTATACTATAATAATAAAACATGCTATGGTTTTTACACTCTAAAAACTGCTGGGTTGCTTTTAATGACCCCTTGACCCCTATTTGGGTCAAATATGGACAAACACAAATTTTTTGGTTAAAAATTTAACCCGGTTGGGTTTGTCCATATTTGACCCAAATTATTATTATTATTATTTAACAGTTTTAGGTTCTGTTTTAGCTTAGTTTTGTGCTCCCAGCTTCCTTAATTGACCAGGGCTGTGTCCAAAATCGCCCCGTACCTTTAAAGGTGTTGTGCGTACTTTTTTGACTGTATACTAATGCATACAAATGCCATAATATGTTTGCAGAGATTTAGGAAACATTCTAAGTTCAAATACATGTTTCTCATGAAAAATAATGTAACTATCAGTTATTCTAATTTGAAATGTGTGTTCCATGTTGGAACATCTGTTTATATTTTGGCCTGTGTAATTTTACCCAATAGTATTTAGATACCCCAGGTTGCCAGTTAGTGGGAAAACAAAGTGTATTGCAGCCATGGAAGCCAGCAAACAAACTGAGTCAGAGATTTTAGATTCTACCCGACCTAAAAAGCCTCAAACGTATACATTAGCTGACTAATAACAGTGTAAGGCTCGGCACTTTCCATTGTCATCTTCGCGTGAGGAGGAGGGAGCGATAATTTTGAATTTGGACTGCAATAGCCATTTCAACCACTAGCTGTCAATGTTACATACTGCACCTGTCACATGCCTGTCCTGTCTTGTGTGCACATGTGGGTTTTGTTATGTGAGCATGTGCTCCTGTCATTGTCTGATCCCTCCACCTTGTTATCTCATTATTGGTTTCATCCCCACCTGTGTTTCCTCGTTCCCGGCCTGATTTGTCCCCTTTTATAAGCTCCTTGTGCAGTGGAGTAATTTAGAGAATCATGAATGAAAGAGTAGACAGCCATTTTGAACACAGCTTTAGTTTCCTATATGCCTAGTTATTACGATAGTAACCTCCTGTGTATCACAAACCAGTGTTGATAACTCACGAAGAAGAACTAGGAACAGGACTTTAATATACAAATCTTACACAGAATACTCACACACTGGTATACATAGACGTGTATAGAGACGTCGACGGACAAAGACAGAGTGAAACTGAGGAACTAAATACACACACTGATGACAGACATAACGAGGGGGACAGGTGACAAAGATGATAATTAATTAAACACGGCTGGACTGGACTAAACTAACGCGGGATGGCGGTGGCAACAGACATACATGTGACACTGTGTCCACCTGCCCCTTGTTATTGCACTTATTTAGTCCACTTTTAATTCCGTCCACTCCACTCCACCCCCCACCCCACCCCACCCATCTCAGAAATCCTCTCATCTCCGGCACCACATCATGCTATTCACCTGAGCCCATCAAGCACTTCACCACTCCCACCAGGGTCCCACAAGTCTGCGGTTTTCCCGCGGAATTGGGCTACTTTAACACAGTTGCCACGGGCTGTTTTTCATGTCCGCGGGTTGAAGTGACTACAATTATGTTATATTTAGAGCCGGAAATACTCATTTTAGGAGGGAACCCTGGCAATAAACATATATTTCACCCTCCGGAATGAATTTTTTTGACCAGGGAACCCCTATAAACGCGATTGGGCTTGTTTTGGGCTAGTTTTGAGTTGCAATTGGGCAGGTTTTGTTGTGAAAACCTGGCAACCCTGGCCACACCCATAATGGACATCATGCCTGAGCCTACTGCAGACAGAGAGCCAGAGCCCACCTCGAAGCAAGTGCCAGAACCAAAGCCTGAGCCAAATCATGCCCAAGAGCCATGGCCGTCAGAAGCTAATAAAATGTGGGTGGGTCCTCTCTCTCTCTCTCAGAATGATTTTTTTTACTGGAATAACAGTAGATGCCATTTACATTAAATATAAATATACCGCTGTTTACTAAACAATTTATTGGGCCAAACAAAATTATGGAAATCACTGAATTATTTACCGTGGCATTCATCAGGTTTTGACACAAATTGATCTGAGGTTCAAATCCACCTTTAGTCGAGGTCGTTGTACTCCCCTTTCCCATCACATATCAGATTGGAAAGGATTTATTTTCACTAAAAATGGAGAAAATATTAGAAAAGTGGACATAAAGCATCTAACATTTGTTTAATAATAAGTGTTTATCGGTTAGGGGTAGTTAAACAGACATATGCTGAATTAGAGACGATAAAAGTGAATGGGTCCAATATCATGGGTCATAAAAAGTGGGTGGGTCTTGTCCCACCCGCAAACAATGGTTCCGACGCCTTCATATTATAGCACCTCATCTACAAAAACAGAGTTAAGATTTTTAAAATAAATTACTTTTTCTACATGATCCCCTGAGTATTTTGGTTTGTTATTAAAATGATTAGCTCAACTAGTTCTTGGAATTAGTTTGAATTTGTTACAATGCTTTATGTATTAATGTTATTAATGTATGTCTGAATTATTATTATGTTTTATGTTAATCTACAAAAACAGTTTTTAAGATTTTTTAAGAGAAATTACTTTTTCTACATGTAAGCGGTTTGAAATGCATTCTGCATATTGCATGACTGGCCTATAACTCAAAAGATCCACTGAGCTGTAGTGAGGTCTGACTTCCTACCTATGAGCAAACAGACATTAATTCAACATGGCAGCCGTGGGTTGGCCTCTGCAACTTTCTCAGCCTCCCCAAGTAATTGGTGACCCCTGAACTCTGGCTCACATGGGGAAGCTGTGTGTGTGTGTGTGTGTGTGCGTGTGTGTGTGTGTGTGTGCGTGTGTGTGTGTGTGTGTGTGTGTGTGTGTGTGTGTGTGTGTGTGTGTGTGTGTGTGTGTGTGTGTGTGTGTGTGTGTGTGTGTGTGTGTGTGTGTGTGTGTGTAAAGTTTTTTTTCCAAAGTTTTTTATCAGCGAGTTTGGTGTGTTGATTTATCTTGCAGTGCAGCTGACATCAACTTATTAAAACACTTTCCATTAACAGGGAGCAAAATAGAACTGAAATTCATTTCATTTCTCTCTCTCTCTCTCTCTCTCTCTCTCTCTCTCTCTCTCTCTCTCTCTCTCTCTCTCACACTTTTTCTTTGTATTTCAAGTTAGCTTGTCATTATAAGCAACGCTTATGTTAAAGAGGCAGCGTAACATAAAAAAGTTATAATTCTCTGTTTAACTAAGTTTTTATATAAAACAGAAATAAACTTTTTTGTTGAGTGAATCACCTTTATTTCTCTTCCTTTTACCGCTACTTGCACCAAACAGCCATTGGTCAGTTTTTTGTGGGCAAGTTCACTAATGTAAATTAATTTAGCCAGCAGTGGCCAGTTATTTTCCCATAATCCTTTGCTGTTTACAGTAATGTACTGTATAGACATTGGTCATAAATGATATAGTAACATGATAGCCTATAGATGTGTCCTTTTATTTTCTCTTAACTTTATTAGCAAATGTTAGCAAAATTTGGAACATGGTTAAATATAGTTTAAAACATTGCTTTTTGTATATCTTTGTCGTTTTTATGAAGCTTCACATCATGGAGTAAATGTAAATAAAACGCTGTACTAAACCGCAGCAGATGACCTATAGACAAAATTATATTTGACATGAAGGAAACAAAAAATCCAAAGAGCCCTTTAAAAGCTCTGTGAGCTTTGTCAAATAGGTAGGATTGTTTTCACAGACTCTGTGAAACAGCATGTGTTCATTCTTCTGAAAGAGCAGTAAACTACTAAATTTACCATTGGGGTTAAAAAAAAAGTTATTATTTTTGTAAATGCATCTGACTGTTAACATAAGCATTGAATTGAGCTAATGCTGACACTATGACATCAATCTGAAGCAGAATAAAATCTGCCCTTGTCAAGGAATGCAGTTAAATTTTAAAATGCAGTATTTCTTTCAATTAGAATAGTTTATATTGCATTGACATTACTGGCTCCCCCATTTTAAACTTTCACATATTTACTTTTCAGAAAAAAACTTGCGCAACCTAATGTTTAGGAATTTGTGGCATAGGCTATATCTGTCCAATTTTTCCTCAGAAAAATGAATCATTTGCATGGAATGTTACATGCAGATTAATGGAAAACTTTGTCTGGTTATCGTCTTGCTCTGTCATGCAATAATAGAATAATGATGCGTACCACGGGCTTGGAACTTTTATCATATACTGTGACTGACTGATTTTAGTGCATCACAATTTTTTTTTTCTTAGGTGCACCAACTACTGTGTTCAACAGAGAGTGAATGACAGGAACAGTGCCATTGTCTGTCAGACTTTAGCATAAGCAAGTTAGAGCTGATCTGTCTGAGCTGCTTATAGTGCACTACACTCTCACTGTCGCTTTATGCTGTACAAATCAATTTGTCTCCACTGATGGAAAATAATTGCAAAGCAAACAAATTATCTCTGCCACATTGAGCACACCTCACCGCCGGGAGAGAGAGAAAGAAGAAAGCATGCTACCAAGAGAGCTCATGGATGCATAGGCCTTAACCACGGATTCCACACTGACATCCAACTGAAGCTGTATTGTTCATGTACTGTGCCTCCAATTATATGGGTGGGGGGAGGTTTGAGTTGCACGTCCAACGGATAGGATAATAAAAACTGAGAACGCAGAAAGAGGTCTTAAAGATCTGACATTGGAGACAGCAGAATATATGAGAGAGAAAGATGACAGTTGATTTTAATGATACCCTCATTATATATATGAGAGAGAGAGTGAGAGAGAGAGAGAGAGAGAGAGAGAGAGAGAGAGAGAGAGAGAGAGAGAGAGGGTTAACACGTTAATGATATAAGAAAATCAAGCTAGTGCAATTAATCGCATCTACCGTTTTTTATATTGTATTAAAAAATTGTGTTGAAAATTACATTTCCTTAATTAACTTTTCTTCATTGGATGCACTATAATATTTTCAGCTCATTATTTTAGAAGTCACTGTAAAAACACATGTTTTTTTGGTTACACTTTGGGGTGTAAAAAGTGCTTGCAGAGTGATCCATTATCATTATTATTCATTATTCAAAAAAATATGTCTTCTTAAGACATGTCTCTTATTCACAAACTGATATTATTTTATAAATTTCACTATCATATAATTTTTTTTTTTTTAAATATAGGCCTAAATAATGTAGTATTTGTATTTTATGAAATAATTTATTACGGTTTTACATATCAGTGGTGTTTTCTCTTGTATGAACTCATTGATCATGATTGAATAAAACCATATTGCGCTGTTAGTATTTATCATAGTTGTGATAAATAGTTTATCAGAGTTTGTATGTAAATTATAAAACTTGTTGGAAGCGTGCTTACAGAAGTAATTGTATATGGAAGCAAACTCCTTAACTTTTTAAATAGTAATTAGTCACTTGTTGTAATTTTGCTATCACTGCACTGTATAAATTTAGTTGGTTTAACTTAAAAAACTCAGTAACCTGGTTGCCTTAAAATGTTGAGTTTATTGAAATAAAACATTTGAGTTGATACAATGAAGGAAATTGGTGTAATCAATAGAATTTTAAAATATTATTGTATCTGAACCACATAAAAAATTTGATAAATCATGAAAATAGCACAACTTGGCATATTTCACTCATCAGCACAAATAAAACACGCAATTACTCAATATTCATACAAAATCTTTTAATAATATTTATATAAAAGTTGTCAATTCTCAAAAATGTTCATTGTATTCACTCAAATTTTAATTTCAATAAACTCGAAATTTTAAGGCATCCAGGTAACTTATTTTTTAAATATTTTTGTAGAGTGTACAAAAGAAAGGACGGTGCTCACACTGTAAAAAAATTACATGTTCAATAAGTCATGACAACATATGTTTTAACATTGTTTTAACTCATCAAAATAAGTAAGGAAACTTTTTTTTATTAGATATACAAGATGTAACTCATTTTTTAAAAGTCAGTTTAACATAATTTAAGTTGAAATAAGTTCAAAATGTGCCTTTTTTATTTTTATTTTTTACAGAGCAGCAACTTTGATCTTATATCTGTTGATATCATTTCTCATTGAATAAAACATCAAGGTTTGCAAATTTGCTGAATTAAAAAATGTTGTTTTTTAAATCAACTTAACTTTTTTAGGGTTTATGTAAGGGGAAAGTAATATGATGATTTTTTTAAGCCCAACTTAAAACTTTAAGAACGAGTAAAGGGTAAAAAGTAATAATAATATTAATAATAATAATAATAATAATAATAATAATAATAATAATAATAATAATAATAATAATGAGGTAAAAGGAGACATAAAGGGATAGTTCATCCCAAAATTGAAATGATCTCATGATTTTTAACCCATGATTTAGAAACCCTCAAGCCATCCTATGTGTATATGACATTATTTTTTCAGACAAATACAATCAGAGTTGTATTAAAGAATGTCCTGGCTCTTCCCAGCTTTAAGAAAGTTGTGATGCTGGGGGTGTCCAAATGTCTTTCTTTTAGTCTGATGACAAATTCAAATTCAGAGGTAAAGTAGCCTACATCAGGCTATGTAATTAGTCCTGGGGGTTTGTAAAGCGCTGAATATGTAGGCTACTGGCCACAGGAAAGAAAGACATGCAGGCATATAGAGTGCAGAACTTGACAAGGCAGTGTGAAAAGGCACTTGCAGCGGCGCCTTTTGTTGTGATACTTTGACCCCACTATGATTATTCTTTAGGCTAATGTGTCAAAACGGTTTGCTGCAATAAGTACAGCCAGCGTGATATGCATCCGGGGCACTTACAGAATCGGGTTAGGATGTTTGCTCCGTGTAAATTCCATCAGCTTGTGTATGCAGTCGTATTACAGGCCTTTGGAGACTTTGTTTACAAAGCCACTGGGACAGGCACCTGCTCAACTGTAAAGAATACTGCTGCAGCTGCGGTGTATGACATCAATTGTAATTTACGATATGGCCGTGCTATGCTCTCAACATCTTATTTGGTGTTCAGAATAGCCTATAGGTAATATTCTGAAATGACACTATAATAATATAGCCTAGCCTACTGTAGCCTTTAACTGGAACTTTATGGGTGCATTAGGCTAGGCTACTATATAGGTCTTTAAATTGAATGCGACACTGGATTAACCCATGCCACCAGTTCAGTTATGGGTCAGTCGTAAAGTGGTTTGAAGGCAAATGGAGAGTTGTTGTGCTAAATCTGAGCTAACGGACCGTGATTGCTGAGACAGAGGCAGGACTGATGCACAATTACCATTTCCTTGGATTTCCTCGTGGATTTTACACAACCATCAGGTTCATGAGCAAACTCAAAACAGAAATTGAATGAATCCTCTTAATAATATTACAGTAGCACATTAACACAATGATGTGCAGCATTTAGGCCTAGTATATTATTTGTACATCTTACACAGTGATGTGTATAGCCTACTATATTATTTGTGCATCTTAACTGCTATCATAGATAGATAGATAACGTTAGATAGCCTAGATTAAAATTAGATAGCGCTGATTCATCATAATACAGACTTTGTTGCCATCTAATGGTTCAAGAAGGTACTGTAACCTCTTAACTGCATAAAGCATTGGTACCATGATATTACTAAATGTTTGTAAAAAATAAAAAAGGTTGACAACAGGTGAAAAAAGAATATTCCGACCACTTTATATTAGGTGGCCTAAACCAGGGGTTTTCAAACTTTATGATGCCAAGGACCCCCAAATATGATGAATATTTTATAGGGACCCCCTTCCTAAAACCCATCTATTTTTATGTAGGCTTATGAAAAAAACATTTAAACTGTTAGATAAATTGTGTGACAATTTGACTACAAAATATTGTTTCCAAAATGAATAAATTGTTCGTTGTAAAAACCTTAAGAACATTTTTTTCAATTAAAAATGTTTTTGTATACGCATCTTTCACAATAAATTATTATAATTCTTAACACAGCAGCTTACATACTGTGTTAAGAATACTGCCTTACAATCCCAGTGAGCAAGATAAAGGGGACTCACAAGAAAGATACAAAGCAAACATACGCAATTCATGAAAGTAGCCTATATGGCAAGAAAGGAGAGAAATATTTAGAGTTGAAACAGAATAGAATTTATGAATTTTTGCTGTCTTTTTAGTCTCTGAAATTTTCTGGGGACCCCTTAGGACCATCTGGAGGATCCCTGGGGGTCCCCAGACCCCAGTTTGAAAACCCCTGGCCTAAACTACATAACATTTACTCATTTGATACAATCGTGCACATGTTTTATTGTAGCCTAAAAGAATTTCTGAGGTTATATGTAGTTCTAATTGTTGACACTTCCCTTACACCGACCTAACCCTACCCTTAAACTCACCCATACCACCACACCTGTCCCTAACTTTACACGGATCCCACCTCAATATCAGCAAAAGTGTTTTGCAATACTTCTTTTTTGGGATGTAAATAGTTAAGGCCACCTAATATAAAGTCTGGTCAAATATTCTAACATAACAAATGTATGCTATATATATACCCTACAATTAATGAACTACAGCAGTGTTTAATGGTATTCCTTGATTTGCACAATTTGAAATGAATAGTTCAAAATGAAAATTAACTTTTTATATACTAATCGCTGAAGTAACCCTTTAAGTTACCTTTCCTGGTATTATTACGGTAACATAATTTTTTTTAAATAAAACTCAGAAATTGCACAGAAATTTGTTCTTTTATTTATCTTGCACATCTGATGTTCAGTCCATGTTTAAGATAACATCTTAGCAACAAAAAAAGTGAAATGCCTTAATTGTTTTTTATGGCTAATTAAAACAGTAACACTTTAACAATTGTAACATTTTAATGACAGCCTCAAAAGTTATGCACTGAACATACTTAATGTGCTAGAAAAAGATGAATATTCAATATATGCCCTGATAACAGATAACACTGCAAAAGCCCCAGCAATGCTATCATTTATTAACTATGCAATGCTATCCATCCCATGTCTAGCTGCCGATCTTTATCAGAATAAGCTGTTTATTGCTGCATTTGGGGAATTTGATCTAGTGCTGAACAGAAATAAAAGAGAAAAAATTAAAGCCAATACTTCCTCTTTACAGGTGAATTTTGTTACTGATGCCAGTCTGATATACACTATCAGTCAAGAGTTCAGAATTCAGATTTTTGCCTGAAGTGCTCTTATGCTCACAGAGGCTGTTTTTATGAGATCAAAAATACGGTAGCTGTCATATTGTAAAATTGTATTAAAAATTAAAATAACTATTTTAATACATTTTAAAATGTCATTTATTACAGGCTTCAGTGTCACATAATCCTTCATACATAATTTTAATGATTTGGTGCTCAATAAACATTTTTTATTTATTTAAATATTAAAAACATTTTTGTGGAAACCATTATGCAGGTGCTGGTCATATAATTAGAATATCATCAAAAAGTTGATTTATTTCACTAATTCCATTAAAAGTGGAACTTGTATATTATATTCATTCATTATGCACAGACTGATATATTTCAAATGTTTTTCTTTTAATTTTGATGATTATAACTGGAAACTAAGGAAAATCACAAATTCAGTATCTCAGAAAATTAGAATATTGTTAAAAGGTTGAATATTGAAAAAGCCTGGTGCCACACTCTAATCAGCTAATTAACTCAAAACACCTGCAAAGGCCTTTAAATGGTCTCTTAGTCTAGTTCTGTAGGCTACACTATCATGGGGAAGACTGCTGACGTGACAGTTGTCCAAAAGACGACCATTGACACCTTGCACAAGGAGGGCAAGACACAAAAGGTCATTGCAAAAGAGGCTGGCTGTTCACAAAGCTCTGTGTCCAAGCACATTAATAGAGAGGCGAAGGGACGGAAAAGATGTGATAGAAAAAAGTGTGCAAGCAATAGGGATAACCGCACCCTGGAGAGGATTATGAAACAAAACCCATTCAAAAATGTGGGGGAGATTCACAGAGTGGACTGCAGCTGGAGTCAGTGCTTCAAGAACCACTACGCACAGACGTATGCAAGACATGGGTTTCAGCTGTCGCAGTCCTTGTGTCAAGCCACTCTTGAATAACTGACCATGTCAGAAGCGTATCACCTGGGCTAAAGACAAAAAGGACTGCTGAGTGGTTCTCTGATGAAAGTAAATTTAGCATTTCCAAAGTCTGGAGGAAGAGAGGAGAGACACACAATACATGTTGCTTGAGGTCCAGTATAAAGTTTCCACAGTCAGTGATGGTTTGGGGTGCCATGTCATCTGCTGGTGATGGTCCACTGTGTTTTCTGAGGTCCAAGGTCAATGCAGCCGTATACCAGGAAGTTTTAGAGCACTTCATGTTTCCTGCTGCTGACCAACTTTATGAAGTTGCAATTTCTTTTTCCAACAGGACTTGGCACCTGCACACAGTGCCAAAGCAACCAGTACCTGGTTTAAGGACCATGGTATCCCTGTTCTTAATTGGCCAGCAAACTCGCCTGACCTTAACCCCATAGACAATCTATGGGTTATTGTGAAGAGGAAGATAAGACATGCCAGACCCAATAATGCAGAAGAGCTGAAGGCCACTATCAGAGCAACCTGGGCTCTCATAACACCTGAGCAGTGCCACAGACTGATCGACTGCATGCCACCCCGCATTACTGCAGTAATTCAGGCAAAAGGAGCCCCAAATAAGTATTGAGTGCTGTACATGGTCATACTTTTCATGTTCATACTTTTCAGTTGGCCAAGATTTCTAAAAATCCTTTATTTGTATTGGTCTTAAGTAATATTCTAATTTTCAGAGATGCTGAATTTGGGATTTTCCTTAGTTGTCAGTTATAATCATCAAAATTAAAAGAAATAAACATTTGAAATATCAGCCTGTGTGTAATGAATGAATATAATATAAATATATAATTTCGCTTTTTGAATGGAATTAGTGAAATAAATCAACTTTTTGATGATATTCTAATTATATGACCAGCACCTGTACACTACCATTCAAAAGTTTGGGGAAAGTAAAGAAAAAAAAATACTTTTATTCAGCAAGGATGCATTATCAAAAGTAACAGAAAATACATTTATAATGTAACAAAAGATGTATTTATTTCAAATAAATGCAATTCTTTTTAACTTTTTATTTAAAGAATCCTGAAAATGAATCATGGTTTTCACCAAAATATTAAGCAACAAATAAACTTTCAATGTTCCAACACTGATAATGACCATAATAAGAACCATTATTATTAATTGAGCACCAAAACAGCATATTAGAGTGATTTCTGAAGAATCATGTGACACTGAAGACTGGAGACTATTATAAAACATATTCAAATATAAAACAATGGTTTTAGATTGTAATAATTTCACAGTATATTACTGTTTTAACTGTTTGTAACTAAAACAGTTTGTTTGATCAAATAAATGCATCCTTTGTGAGTATGAGACTTCTTTCAAAAACGTAAAAAAATCTTAATTATTCCAAATGTTTGGCTTGTTTATAAGCGGTAATGCTTCACCATTCCCAGTGGTTAGCTGCACATCTATCATGCTACTATCATGATGGCTTGGGTGCGAACAGGATCAGGTTACTCTCCAAGGGTGTCCTAAAGGTCCCTAGTAGTTCCGCAGGAGCCAGGTAGGTGCAGATATGCCTAACTGGCTGAAATAAGCCCACCACCAGGGCTTCTCAGTTCTCTCCTCCCCATTCTCTCCCAGCTCCCGCTGGCTGTACTGCTCAAACTGATTAAATGGGTCAAAGCGCTCATAATTGTCCAGCTCAGGGATGTTAAAGTAGTCAAGAGAGGGGTCTTGTGGGACCCTCTTCAG
Organism: Pseudorasbora parva; assembly: GCF_024679245.1. NCBI lineage: Eukaryota > Metazoa > Chordata > Actinopteri > Cypriniformes > Gobionidae > Pseudorasbora > Pseudorasbora parva. The sequence goes on from NC_090175.1 coordinate 20,966,124, forward strand.
CACAAAGTCCACTCTGCCCACCTGCGTGTTCCTTGGTAGGTTAATGCGCTTAGATACTTTAGAGAAGCCAGTGGCAGCTGCTGTCACAATGTGGACACCTGGATTCAACAATCTCCAGTAATCACCATCCTCAGCTGTAAAGAGAGACAGAGGCTGTCAATACTCATTTACATCGGCATTATTCATTTCAGGTCAATGCAAAGGAACACAAGAAGTTTGTAAAAGTGTTGAAGGTTGCATTATGATTTTACTATAAATTGTTACCTGTAGTGATGTCATGCCGCATCCCCCTAACAGTTATTGTAGCTCCTTTAATGCCATTTCCATGTTCATCCTTCACAATTCCCCTTATACCTCTATGGACCTGCAAGTAACAGCTCAGAGTGATGCAGTTCTTATTACCTCATCTGTTATAGATGTTATCATCTGTTGTACCCTTTCTCTCAAATATAGAAAGAAAGTACCAGTGTAGTTAGAAGAGATCAGGGACATGACTATTGGGGTCTATAGCCCCATAGAATGTTTTTCTAAGTGTTCCAGGTCTAGTTCTTTATTTAATAAATACACTGCAACAATTAAGAAGAAATTTAAATAATTGAAACAATTAATACAAAAAATGACATTAAAACAGTCATCCTCTCTTATGAGATTGGATTAGTCCAGTCTGTTGCTTGTTTGGCTATCACCAACTGGATAGTCCTTCAACAAATAAGACCACAAGAGGCGTGATCAACGGGCAACGACTCATCGTTTCTCTATCTGTCATCGTGTTAAACCCGCCAATAGCGTGCCAGGTGGATAAGCCGGTCTGTGATTGGTTCCCGCAAAAGCGTAACAGAAGCAGTAAAAAAAAAAGTACAAGTTTCCAGATTGAGTTGTCGGGCAAAATCAAAAAGCCTGCAAATCCGGCTGGGTTTACCCAGTCTAGTGTGTTGCTGCATTCAGGGGCAATGTTCATTTATGTTCTTGATATCGCGGAGGCATTGAATGCATAATTGAGAGGATCAAACTGTTAGAAATCCCAGAACATGCGGCAGGTGATCAACATATGGAAGCCTGTAAGGTTTATAGGGGTACTTCAGCGCTATGAAGATGAATCTGTATTTAAACTGGGTCATTAATGTAGTAGAAATGTGAAATTATTTTTGAATTTAGTGCCTAGACTGAGAAAAGACAGAAAATGTATTTTTGTTTCATGGGGATGAAAGACTACAATTTCCACAATGCTTCGCTGCCCTGTGAGGCCATTCCCAAAGCCACTGCTACTGGATTACTGTGACTGAGTTCAGAAAGTACAATTAAATACTGAACGTGTCTGTTCAATATAACGATCGAGTCGCCGCGTGAGTCTCACAGCACTAACTCAGATTAGAAGTCAGATTACATTTAACGTCATACCTAAATGAGCTGATGAGCCCTCGTGATGAGAGCTGAGGAAATCACGTCCACATTCGTGGCAAACATTCACAACGCGATTTCAGTCTGGCGTGTTTCAGTTCATGCATTTGGAAGCTTAACTTTCATAGAAATTAATTAACACATTTACATTGCTCAGCATCCGTTTAAATGAATGCCTGTAGCTGCCAGCTGAGCTGTAAGTGTGATCTCCCATTCCCCATGCGTGAGTTGAAAACATGTGGAAATGGCTCCCTCTGCTGGCTGTAGTCTTTAGCTTCTGGGCAAACATTCCAAAGATGACGCAAATATCGTCAATTTGCGTCACGAGAGGAATTTTTCCAGAAATAAAATACATAAATCTCTTGTCTCAGGGGGATATAAGAGGGGGGAGATCATTTGAATATACTCCAGGGTTTCTACTGATTCAAAGCCATATGCTAATTGCTGAAGTAACCCTTTAAACTTCTCATTCTCACTTAAGTGATTCCCACTGCAAGCTCGCAAATCTGTGGCAGTTGTGAAAGTAAACAGTTTTCCGTTTATTTTGCCCCTTTAGTGTTTAAAAAAACAACATGCATTTTGCAGAAGAACATTGTTTTGGTTGTGCTTCGGCTCTGCGTGACTGTGCGCATGAATACACAGGTAAATATCAGCTTCACGGTCTAGATTCTTCACTGGGAACCGAAAGTAACTCACTCCCGCTAAACGTTTACCCTTTGAATTCTTGTTAGGTGCACTCACGCCATGGCGTATTTAACCTATAGTAACTACAAGATTTACAGTAAAAAGCGGTCATATCCTCATATAATTCGTAATTATAACTTGTAAGCTAGACTTTTTCCGACTTGTACCATGTGAATGCTGTACCACTTTCCCGCTGAAGATTAATTTAGGCTGCCATAGAAACCCCTGATAGTCGTGCCATAGAAGTGCATAATTCCCAATCGAGGACTGAACTGCTCAGAGTTAAACGTCTTGTGTTCTCATCTCAAAATTACACTAATTACGACATAAACGCAGCATAGCCATAGCAGACTGGTGGGAATGGCTTTGGACAGCAACATGCCTAGTGCAGTATGGTATGTTTTCCAACCTATTTGGTAAAAGGGAAGGCAACAAGTGTCATTCTGTTTTCTCTAGTCAGGTAGATTTAAAAAATACTTTTAGCCCATTTAATTGAAAGTTAATTAAGCCGGAGATGAAGTACCCGTTTAAGAGATATAACAAGTTAAGATGACAAGGATCTCAAACTGACTAGCTGAAGATGTTACCATAGCTATATCCATTACAAGACACAGTACTTCCTTAAAAATAAATGTCAGCACAATGTTACAACAACCATGCAATGACCCTTTACAATATAATACATTATAATGCACTCTGTTAGAGGGCAGTTTATTTGTTAAATTAAATACCTTACCCACCTGTTACGTAATTAAAAACACCATCTCCACAATGCTTTTACAACATTATAAATCTCTCTATTCTCGCCCAAAATATCTCCAATATATATATCTCCAAAAATTCAAGCCCATGTTGATTCTGGTTTTATAACGAGCTCAGTCGCATTCTCTTTTTACAGACTCTCCTCTTTAGGATTTTTTTTTAAAATGGGGGATTCCCCGGAGGTTGGAGATTTAGCTGCTCTGTATCAAACCTTCTCGCTTGTTGTGACAACTTATGCCCCTCCCACAGCAAACATGGTTCAAAGTAGCTGAAGCAACCTTTCTCTACGGATATGACAAGACACTCAAGGGTGAGTGATGCACGTAATTTCCCACTAAAACAATATTGTCAGGAAGGGATGATGTATCAACTAATTTAAATTTGTAAAAAAAAAACTTTTTATTACATAGTGTACCTTTAAATATACAAACAAGGCATTACTTTAATTAATTTCAAGAACAGAAGAAATTAGAGAAAATGAAACCAGGGTGTGGCAAGGGGGGCGTGGTTCAGCGAGGTCTGCAGCGGGAGAGAGAGCCGCGGGACGAGCGGTAAGTGAGTGGGTTGGAAGCAGATTAATAACACCTGTCTCTCGTTCCAGTAATGAGCGCGGAGAGGGGATAAAACCTCGGTGGAACCGGAGACAGGAGAGAGAGAGTCGGACTGTTGGTGCGAGAACCCCGAGACTGAGTTGACCCGGAAGCCGGAAGTGCCGCGAACCGGAAGTTATTGTTGCTTATGAGTTTGACTGAAAACACACGAGGAAGTGTGTTCTTGACATTGATAAAGAGAAATAAAGAATACGCATCAACAGTCCAGCCGACCCCTGCGTCCTCTTCCTTCCTTACTATATCGAACTTGCTACACTGGTGCCGAAACCCGGGAAGGAAGTAGGACAGCGCCGCCGCCATGCAAACGCCCTCCGCCTCGCCGTTTGCGGACATCATCACCGCTCTCGCGGCCCTCCATCAGGAACAACATCAGTCCATGCTGGACCTGCGGGCAGACCAGGAGCGCCGCTTCGAGGCCATTGTCCGCGGCCAGCAAGAGGACCGCGAGAGGTTTCGGAGCTGGATCGACCGGGAGGGTCGCACCGAAGCCGCCGGGCTGATCAGCGCACCGGTCCACGTGCCCCTGCATAAGATGGGGCCACAGGATGATCCTGAGGCTTTTATAGACCTTTTTCAGAAGGCCGCGGAGGCCTGCGGGTGGCCCCGGGCACAGTGGCCGGTGCGCCTCATACCACTGCTTACAGGAGAAGCCCAGGCGGCCGCCCAACAACTGCCGGTGGCGAACCTCCTGGAGTATGAAGACCTCAAGAGGGCCATCATCCAGCGGGTCGGCCGGACCCCAGAACAACATCGCCAGAGATTCCGCTCGCTGGAGTGGGGCGAGGCCGGCCGACCCTTCGCGATGGCCCAACAGCTCCGGGACTCGTGCCGCAAATGGCTACTGGCCGGTGGAAGCGACGTGGACCACATCGTCGATCTGGTGGTACTGGAGCAGATTATCGCTCGGCTACCCCAGAAGACCGCCGAGTGGGTCCAGTGCCACCGGCCCACGTCGCTGACGACGGCCATCAATCTGGCGGAGGACCACCTGGTGGCGTGCCCGGGGGTCGGCGAGCCCCTATTAACCTCTCCCTCTCCCCCCTCTGTCTCTCCCTCTCGCCCTGTCCCTCTCCCCAGGTCCCGTCCTCCAGGCCCTCCTCGCGTTCCCCCCAGAGGCCGGGGTGGGATGGGCCCAGGACCGTCCGGGAGTTCGCGGGCTCCGCCCAGGGGGGCGGGGCCGCTGGGGGCGGGTGGCGACAATGGCTCCGGTTTCACACCCTCCCCGCGCTCATTTTCCAACCCACTCCCCGCCGCAGGGGTGGCGGGTAAGCCTGGGCTGGCCTGCTGGCAGTGCGGTGATCCGGATCATTTTGTGGACCGATGTCCGAGGATGGACATCGGGACAATGATCCGGATCCCGGACGTCCAGCGGACCACCCCCGATCAAGCAGGAGAGTACCAAATTCCTGTAAGTATCAAGGGGGGTACATATCAGGCCTTGGTGGATTCAGGATGTAACCAAACCTCGATCCATCAAAGTCTGATGCAGCCTGGGGCATTGGATACAAGCCGCATGGTTAAGGTGCGGTGTGTGCACGGGGATGTGGTGGAATATCCGGTTGTCCCAGTCACGATACAGTTTAGGGGGAAAAAGCATAGTGTTGAGGTGGCGGTTAGTCCCCACCTCCGGCATCCGCTAATTCTGGGGACGAATTGGCCCGCCTTTCCGGCGTTATTGGGGTCGTTATGCGCGGATGCCGCTTGGGAGAACAAGGCTAGGAACGGGGCGGCGCGAGTGCAGGTTGGCGAGACTGATACGGGACCCTTGGGAACAGCTTCAGAGGAACCGAGCGGGGTCGAGAGACTGATTCTCTCGGACCGCGATGACTTCCCTCTGGAGCAGTCTCAAGATGGGACCCTAAAACATGCATTTCAGCAGGTCCGCTCTATCGACGGTCAGTCTCTCCAACCCGCATTGCCCGTCACGTATCCTTATTTTGCCATAATTAAGGATCGGTTGTATCGAGTGACCCAAGACACTCAGACAAAAGTGGATACAACCCAGTTATTAGTACCAAAGAGCCGCCGGGAAATGCTTTTCCAGGCGGCTCACTCGAACCCGATGGCGGGCCACCTGGGGCAGGCGGCCACACTGAATCGCTTAATGACCCGATTTTTTTGGCCAGGCATTCATGACAATGTGCGCAGGTGGTGCGCGTCTTGCCCTGAATGTCAGTTGCTGAATCCACTGGCCGCCCCAAAAGCGCCATTGCGCCCCCTTCCATTAATGCAGGTCCCCTTCGAGAGAATTGCGATGGACCTCATCGGGCCATTAGAGCGATCCGCACGCGGACATCGTTTTGCGTTAGTCATCGTGGACTACGCAACACGATATCCGGAGGCAGTGGCTCTCCGCAACATCTCCGCGAAGAGTGTTGCGGACGCACTGTTTCGTCTGATCTCCCGAGTGGGGATTCCGAAAGAAATCCTCACTGATCAAGGCACGGCGTTTATGTCATGCACGTTGAGCGAACTCTACGGATTATTGGGCATTAAATCCATCCGAACAAGCGTCTATCACCCACAAACGGACGGCTTGGTCGAACGGTTTAATCGCACTCTTAAATCCATGATCCGTAAGTTCGTACAGGAAGACGCCAAAAATTGGGACCGGTGGTTAGAACCCCTCTTATTTGCCGTGCGGGAGGTTCCACAAGCCTCCACGGGGTTTTCCCCCTTCGAGCTTCTCTACGGACGACAGCCACGGGGGGTGCTGGACGTCCTACGAGAAACTTGGGAGGAGGGACCTTCTTTGGCCAAAAACGAAATTCAGTACGTCCTGGACTTGCGAACAAAACTCCACACCTTGGGGCGGCTATCTAGGGAGAATTTGTTGCAAGCCCAGGACCGCCAGAGCCGGTCATATAACAGGGGTACGAAACTACGCAAATTCACACCGGGAGAGAAAGTGCTCGTATTACTCCCTACATCGAGCTCTAAATTAATGTCAAAGTGGCAGGGGCCGTTTGAGGTCGCACGACAGGTGGGAGATCTCGATTATGAAGTGATACGATCCGATAGGAACGGGGCACGTCAAATTTACCACCTCAATCTCCTGAAGAAATGGAATGAGGTGGAATCAGTGTTGTTGGCGACGGTGATCGGGGGAGAGGATGATCTCGGGCCAGAGGCGAGCATCAAAGCACAATCAGTCGCGCTGGCCCCTGAGGGAGATCACCTCTCACCGTCCCAACTCACTGATTTATCAAAACTACAGGCGGAGTTCGCCGACGTGTTCTCGCCCCTACCGGGACGTACCAATTTAATTCAGCACCATATCGAGACCGAGCCGGGCGTGGTAGTTCGCAGCCGGCCGTATCGCTTGCCTGAACACAAGAAAAAAGTAGTTCAGGAAGAATTAGGGGCAATGCTCGATATGGGAGTAATAGAGGAGTCCAACAGTGACTGGGCGAGCCCGATCGTTTTGGTCCCTAAGACCGACGGCTCGGTCAGGTTCTGTGTGGACTACCGCAAGGTGAATGCAGTGTCGAAATTCGACGCGTATCCAATGCCGCGGGTTGACGAGTTGCTTGATCGGCTGGGCACGGCTCGATTTTATTCGACATTGGACTTAACGAAGGGCTATTGGCAGATCCCCTTGTCTCCATTGTCCAAAGAAAAGACAGCTTTCACCACGCCGTTTGGATTACACCAATTCGTCACGCTTCCCTTCGGGTTGTTCGGGGCGCCCGCTACCTTTCAGCACCTCATGGACAGGATTTTGCGTCCCCATGCCGCATATGCTGCTGCCTATCTGGATGATATCGTGATTTACAGTCACGATTGGCAGCGGCATATGCAGCATGTCCGGGCGGTCTTGAGGTCGCTGAGGGGAGCGGGGCTCACGGCCAACCCGAAGAAGTGTGCGATTGGGCGGGTGGAAGTAAGGTATCTGGGCTTCCACTTGGGTCATGGACAGGTGCGTCCCCAAATTGATAAGACCGCCGCAATTGCAACCTGTCCGAGACCCAAGACCAAAAAGGAGGTAAGGCAGTTCTTGGGGCTGGCGGGATATTATAGACGGTTTATACCAAATTATTCGGACCTCACCAGCCCTTTGACTGACCTTACTAGAAAGGGGCTACCAGATACGGTCCAATGGACGGAGCCGTGCCAGCAGGCCTTCACCCTAGTTAAGGCTGCTCTATGTGGCGGGCCGCTTTTACACTCCCCTGACTTTTCTCTCCCTTTTCTGTTGCAGACTGACGCGTCGGACAGGGGGCTGGGCGCAGTCCTGGCCCAGGAGGTGGAGGGGGGAGAGCGGCCGGTGCTGTACATTAGCCGCAAGCTCTCAAAGAGAGAGGCTAAGTACAGCACCATCGAAAAGGAGTGCCTTGCCATCAGGTGGGCCGTTCTCACCCTCCGCTACTACCTTCTGGGGCGGGAGTTCACCCTCTGTTCGGACCACGCTCCTCTCCAATGGCTCCACCGCATGAAGGATACCAACGCGCGGATCACCCGTTGGTATCTAGCTCTTCAGCCTTTTAAGTTCCAGGTGGTCCACAGGCCGGGTGCTCAGATGGCTGTGGCCGACTTCCTCTCCAGAAATGGGGGGGGGGGGGGGGGGGGGGGGGGGCTGCAGGCCGGACGGCTCCCCGGCCTGAGTCGGGCGGTGGGGGTATGTGGCAAGGGGGGCGTGGTTCAGCGAGGTCTGCAGCGGGAGAGAGAGCCGCGGACGAGCGGTAAGTGAGTGGGTTGGAAGCAGATTAATAACACCTGTCTCTCGTTCCAGTAATGAGCGCGGAGAGGGGATAAAACCTCGGTGGAACCGGAGACAGGAGAGAGAGAGTCGGACTGTTGGTGCGAGAACCCCGAGACTGAGTTGACCCGGAAGCCGGAAGTGCCGCGAACCGGAAGTTATTGTTGCTTATGAGTTTGACTGAAAACACACGAGGAAGTGTGTTCTTGACATTGATAAAGAGAAATAAAGAATACGCATCAACAGTCCAGCCGACCCCTGCGTCCTCTTCCTTCCTTACTATATCGAACTTGCTACACAGGGATATATTTAGCATGTGAGGAAATTAAAAAACATAGAATCACTTTTATACTTGCAATATATGCTTAACTCATTGACCCAACAGAAGAGTGAACTCACAGACTCCATGAAGCTGAGCAGTGCCTCCTTATTCCTGAGCCACTCTGGGTAGAGCTCCACCTCAGAGGGGAATTTATCACAGCCCAACTCCACTGTGATCTCATAACAGTTACTATGCAGGTAGTTAAAATCTGACATCCCTGATACAATAACACATAGACAGACATGAGAAATAGAAAGTGGCATTTGTGGACAACATTGGATACATGAAAAATGGCAAAATAACCTTATAAAGTGTTTATGGGAATGTCTCACAAACTGTACAGCCAGATGGAGATTTTACATGAAATATTGTGCCTTGCGAAAGTATTCTGCCCCCTTGAACTTTGCGACCGTTTTCCACATTTCAGACTTCAAACATAAAGATATAAAACTGTAATTTTTTGTGAAGAATCAACAACAAGTGGGACACAATCATAAAGTGGAATGAAATTTATTGATTATTTCAAACTTTTTTAACAAATCAAAAACTGAAAAATTGGGCTACAAAATTTACTTTACTTTCAGTGCAGCAAATTCTCTCCAGAAGTTCAGTGAGGATCTCTGAATGATCCAATGTTGACCTAAGTGACTAATGATGATAAATAGAATCCACCTGTGTGTAATCAAGTCTCCGTATAAATTTACCTGCACTATGATAGTCTCAGAGGTCAGTTTAAAGCGCAGAGAGCATCATGAAGAACAAGGTACACACCAGGCAGGTCCAGAGATACTGTTGTGAAGAAGTTTAAAGCCGGATTTGTATACAAAAAGATTTCCCAAGCTTTAAACATCCCAAGGAGCACTGTGCAAGCGATAATATTGAAACGGAAGGAGTATCAGACCACTGCAAATCTACCAAGACCTGGCCGTCCCTCTAAAACTTCAGCTCATACAAGGAGAAGACTGATCAGAGATGCAGCCAAGAGGCCCATGATCACTCTGGATGAACTGCAGAGATCTACAGCTGAGGTGGGAGACTCTGTCCATAGAACAACAATCAGTCGTATACTGCACAAATCTGGCCTTTATGGAAGAGTGGCAAGAAGAAAGCCATTTCTTAAATATATCCATAAAAAGTGTTGTTTAAAGTTTGCCACAAGCCACCTGGGAGACACACCAAACATGTGGAAGAAGGTGCTCTGGTCAGATGAAACCAAAATTGAACTTTTTGGCAACAATGCAAAACGTTATGTTTGGCGTAAAAGCAACACAGCTCATCACCCTGAACACACCATCCCAACTGTCAAACATGGTGGTGGCAGCATCATGGTTTGGGCCTGCTTTTCTTCAGCAGGGACAGGGAAGATGGTTAAAATTGATGGGAAGATGGATGGAGCCAAATACAGGACCATTCTGGAAATACAGGACCATTCTGGACTCCAACCTGATGGAGTCTGCAAAAGACCTGAGACTGGGACGGAGATTTGTCTTCCAAAAGACAATGATCCAAAATATAAAGCAAAATCTACAATGGAATGGTTAAAAAATAAACATATCCAGGTGTTCAAATGGCCAAGTCAAAGTCCAGACCTGAATCCAATCGAGAATCTGTGGAAAGAACTGAAAACTGCTGTTCACAAACGCTCTCCATCCAACCTCACTGAGCTCGAGCTGTTCTGCAAGGAGGAATGGGCAAACATTTCAGTCTCTCGATGTGCAAAACCGATAGAGACATACCCCAAGCAACTTACAGCTGTAATTGCAGCAAATTGTGGCGCTACAAAGTATTAACTTAAGGGGGCCGAATAATTTTTCAGTTTTTGATTTGTTAAAAAAGTTTAAAATATCCAATACATTTCGTTCCACTTCATGATTGTTGGTTCTTCACAAAAAATTACAGTTTCATATCATTATGTTTGAAGCCTGAAATGTGGCAAAAGGTTGCAAAGTTCAAGGAGGCCGAATGTATTTTCAATGGCATATAATAAACTTACGAGAATTCTTTATTACTTGAAAGGAGTAAATATACATTAATGAGCACATATATTTTTGAAAGAACTAAGTGTTTTTAGCTAAGAGTAAACTAAAAAAGTTACACAGTATAGCTTTAAGGAAAGCGTTTACCTCCAGCAAAGCTATACCACTGTGCTCCATTGATTATCCCTCCTTTATTGCCAAATGAGGCTCCACATCTCTCTGTGTCATTGTTGGACATAGTGGCATGGGCATCTGCATATGTCCTAGCCAACTGCCTAAAGACCTACACACAGGAAATGACTTTGTTATACAAAATAAGTAAGTGCAGGAGCTTCGCCTGCAACAGTTGGAGGACAATACATTTACTCACTTGTTCATCTGGTGTGGGTGAGTACATCCTTTCTTCTTCAGGATGTCTAGAGAAGTCAAAAGGGTATGAGATGACCAGTTCTCCTCCATGCAGACTGGCAGATATAACAAAAGGATAGGATCGTATCCACTTCATTACAGCATAGGTCTCTGGTGCAACTACCTAAAAGTAAACAAATTTGCATAAGATGTCCAAAGGTTCCTCCATGCTCTCCTCTAAATCATATTCAAGTAGTCTTACTATATTGAATCACTATATTGAACATTATAATAATACAGTACATTCAAATGAATGTATGTAGGGATTGCCGAATACATATACAAAGGATATTCAGTGTATTTTTGTTAAACAACTGTATATTTGATAGAGATGGCTATGCATTCTCTACCTTATTTAACCAGTAGGATTCAGGGATGGGGATGTGGTGATTACGGAAATGTCTGAAGCGACGTCGATTGTAGAAGATGGAGGTGAGGTCAGGGAAATTGCGGTTCAGATCGAGATTCTGTGCATTGGCCCGACCACTGGTCCATCCGTTGTACTCATGACCCTAAATGTTACAAATCCCACCAAAAAAAATAAAACATCTAAAATCATGTGCAAATTTTAAACAGGGTTTCAAAGAAAGTCACTACATATGTAAAAACATTTGTAGGGCTCTTTTTCAATTCACATGTAAGACATTTGCTACACATCAAGCTAAATTACTAATTAAGGACTTCAACAATTTATCACATTGGATGGATCAGAAAGCCAAAATGAAAGTAAGACATTAAGAAAGAGGGGAAATGTTAAAGACAACATCAGAACCAGGCAAAGATATGTCTGTTAGTGTTAAATGAGTAGACCAACACGGTTTTTTCCTCTTATTTAAGATTACATTAATCGTCCTACAATTGGCTTCCAACAAAACTAGTTATATTCTTAAACATCACCCGTGGTGATCAGTAAAGAGATTATGAGAAGATTTAGATGAATATACTATTAGTTTAACAAGCTATTGTTAAAATACTGCCGTGTTATATGACAAAGAAAATGCGGGCAATGGTCTATTAGAGTGGTTAGTCAAGGCCTCCCTCTACCAGTTGTCCTTTTTAGTTCACAGCTGAATCACTGGACAAATTTGACCTTTTTTAATGTTTGTTTTGCTGTTTTCATGTCCCGGACAGTAATAAACTGCCAACATTGAAACACAATTATTCCACAATAACATGGACTTCCTCCGAGGCCTGACCTGTTCTGGAGGACACTCTCTGGTGCAGGGAGCTTGGTATGGTCAGTCAGCCGACAAACAGACAGGCAGACAGACTCAGACAACAAAATATTTACTTCCTGGTAGATGTTTTCGGGGTCGTTCCTATCGGCTACCTCAGAAGCAGCAATCTCATAGCCGTCGGGATTCATGGAGGGTAGGATATGGATGCGTGTGGTGTTGATGAGTGTCTGAATTCGCTCATTGCCCAGCAAATACTCAGAGCACAGATACTGAGCCAGGTATATCAGCAGCTGTCGGCCGAGAACCTCGTTTCCATGCATGTTCCCAATTAATTTTATCTCTGGCTCCACTAGAGGATGGTGAAAAGACAAATGGGAACAGGAATTTAATCAAAGCTGAATTCAGAATAGTATACTAGAATAGTAACCTATTCTTAATATTTTATAGGGCAGAAATGGGTAGGAGATTTAACAGGGGATGAATAGGTTTTTTTCTTCTTTTAATATATTTTAAAATGTGATTTATTACAGTGATGGCAAAGTTGAATTTGTAGCCATTATTCCAGTCTTCAGTGTCAAATGATCCTTCAGAAATGATCAAGAAGCATTTCTTATTAGTATCAGTGTTGAAGCAGCAGTGGTGACTGGTGGGTTTTAAAAAAAAGAGGAGGCACACTAAAAAATATATTATTATTATTATTATTATTATTAATACTATTTTTTTGCTTGACTGCTTTAAAAATAGATTTTCTGGTCACTATTAGATGGAAAATGACGCATATACAGCAACACAGTATAAATATAATTTCACTCACCTAGCCTAACACTGATAAAAAGAGCATGTTCAGCCATTTAGTGAAGTAAAAATAGTTTCTGCTAAATTAATATCACATAACTTATGTCTCTCTATGATGATTGGTTAATATACTTAATTTAAACAACTTTTTCCCCCAATTTTTTACCAGCTAGTTCCCCCGGCTATGGCTTTTGCATCCGCTGTCATAAAAATTGGGTCCTCCCTTGAAATCGGGTCTTCCAAAACTGTCAATTAATGGTTGTAAAATATATACAAATTATATTGCTTTAAAATATGCATTGTTTACTATATAATGTGTACGAAAACACATAAGTGCATAAAAAAATTTAACTTAATTTATTACACTTGAATAACCTTAAATGAATAAATAATCATAATAATAGCTATTTAAGTGAATGATTAAACATTAAGTTGGACATTTAACACTTAATTTAACTCATAATTACATTAAGGATGAATATATGTAGGGTAAGTGTAAATGTGTGTATAAAATAAGCTATCAATTTGTCACTACACCGCCTCCCGTTCTCTATCCCCTCAAATTTAGCAAAAGGCGTTTTGTGGCGTTACAGTGGTGAAATTACAAACAAATTCTGAGACATAAATTGAATAACTGGGAATTTTATTAACAATAAATTGTCCTTTCTCCAATTTTCACCTCAAAATTTTGGGGTTTATAGGCTGTGCCTCCATTCGCTGCCCTTATGAGCCACCACTATGAAACAGTTGTACTGCTTAATATTCTTTTGAGAATATTTAAAAGAACTGCATTTCTGTCATGACAACTCTTGAAATGTCTGGCATGATAATGGATATGACGATAATATGTTTGGTCTTGGCCGAATAGATCTGTTATGCTGATTATTGCTGCAAGTATGGAAGCTTGTTTCTGCCAAAGAATGGAAGAAGAAAAAAATGTAATGGCAACTTTTTATTTCGCGATTCTGATTTAGGATTTTTTAAGAATTCAGAATTGCTTAAAATAAAGTCGTAATTGCAAGTTATAAAGTAAGAATTGCGGGATATAAAGTCAGAATTGCGCGCTATAAAGCAATTGTGGGTTTATATCTCCCATATAAAGAGACTTTTTTCCTCACAATTGCAAGTTTATATGTCCCAATTCTGACTTTATAACACCCAATTGTGAGATGAAAAAGTATTATCTTTTCAAATGTTTTATTCTGTGGTGGAAACAAGCTTCCATAAGTACAGGACTTGCTACTGCCAAAACATGTATGGCACGCTGCTGTGAGCAAGACATGCTGCTGCTACTCTACAATATAGCATACATAAATTACCCATCGCAGTAGCAGATGTGTGGATGTGGACTAGTAGCAGATGATGTGATTACAACCAGATTGAGTTAAGGACCTATCAGCCTGGGCCATCTAGATTTACATGACAGAACTTTGTATTTCTCTGAAATAGAAATCTTTTGTAACATTACAAATGTCTTTACTGGCACAGATGCAGTTTTTAATGCATCCTTGCTGAATAAAAGTATTAATTTCTTTGATTAAAAAATAACCTTACTGACCCCAAAATGTTAAACTGCATACTCACATAGGTCATGTTGTCCAGGGTTATTAGAAAATTCAATAACTAGTAAGTTTTTTCCTTCCACACTGCGTCCAATGCTGTACGTATGTGCGATATGGGGGCATTTCACTGCTGTCTTCTTCAGGATGCTGAACATCTGAGAGTTGGAGTGGTAAGTGAATTGAAGGATAGTGGAAAGACCACCATCAGATATGTTGGCAAAGGCCACTTCCTGCTTTTCTGAGGAGAGAAAGTATATATTTTTCTTAATACATATACATCTTTATTAATACTTTTTACTTTAATCACTCCACAACTCTTACCTCTTAGCGCTGACAATGGGTCATAACAACCCTCCTCCCTGCCAACAAAGAATCGGTCACAGTCCAGGAAGTAAGGCCATGCCATTTGGATGGCCTCAAAGGCATGTTTGCAGCTTTGTTTCACCATTTCACACGTGCTACGGCACGGCTTCATAAGTCTGCCATCTTGACAACGTGGAGCCAACACTGAGCAGCCCAAAAGACGGATGTCTGGAGAACACTCTCCCTTCAGCAGCCCGTGGATCACGCTCAAGAGAAGGTACTCCGCACCCATCTCTAATTCCTGCCGTGTACGATGACCAACAATGTTGGGGAATGTGGTGTGGCTGTAAGGCACATCCTGACAGTAACCAAGCACCATCTCTAGGCACTGCGCTAGAGACAGGACATAAAGGATTTTCATTTAGAATCAGTTTGAGACTGGTGGAGAATGAAGAATGTGTCACAGGCAGTGTAGCACCATGTTTAATTTAATATGGAAACTAAAGAGTTTTTCTCACTCCAAGTTCTTGGAATGGAACATTTTGTGGAATGTCATCTGCAGTGGAATGTTTTTAATACTAGATTTTGAAGAGAGAGCTTAGTGAATCAGATTTATGGAATATTTTAAAGTTTTGAGAAAGAAATGCTTGGCTCCTTCGCTTTTTCAGCTTATTAGTGGCAGTTTTGAAAAATAAATACCAGTCACAATGACAGTATGTGACACAGACATTACTGCCTGTTTAATATACCAGATTAACTATTTGTCATTTTAAAGAATATTATAGATTGCACCTTATAAACTATCTCAAACCTCTTACTAAATAACCCTAAGGTCTTTAAATCCATATCACGTCTTTCCCTTTCTTCAGTGATGTAGACAAGTCCCATCTTGCAGTGGTGTTTGGTATTCAGAGTACCTTTTCCCCCAATACCTTACAGGCTAGAGCTGTGGAAAACTACAAATTTGTACCCTCCATTTTAGAAAACTAGGCAACATTCATAGCAATTGTGTAATACATATAATAGGTACCATTGCAGTAAACTGACTCACCATGCACAACGGAATAAAATGAATACTTACGCCTCTCTTCTGCAGGTGTTCTGCATCTTCCTAAAAAAACAATTAATCATAAAGGATGTTACTGCTGAACTCAGTGCAAAGCCTAGTCTCTGAAGGCTAGATGGCAGTAGAGTACACAGTGGAAAGAAATCTTTCTGCACAAAAGTTGCACAATGTCAAAAACGCATTTGTAAATGCACAAAGTTATTTGACATTTGAACATTTATACTGCTAGTCAAATTTTTGTACACACCCTCTCATTCTTTTATTACTATTTACACAATTTAAATTAATAGTACAGTTAAACTTACATTTTATTATGCATATGTTAAGCTAAGATAGATAGATAGATAGATAGATAGATAGATAGATAGATAGATAGATAGATAGATAGATAGATAGATAGATAGATAGATAGATAGATAGATAGATAGATAGATAGATAGATAGATAGATAGATAGATAGATAGATAGGCTACTTTAAAAAAATATATATATTAAAAATGTAAGATAATGGGAAACAAATTCAAAAGAGCGTACAGATGTATGAATATAGTGTAGTTATATTGTAAACTTTTCCAGTTTCCCCTCACATTAAAATTGCAGCTAACTGTAGCCTACTAAAATTGGTGCAACGCTGAATGAATGTATAGGTTACCTATTGCTGCTGCTTCCGGGGAACATCGTTGTGGGACAGTCAAGCATGTCGCCAGTGCGCTTAAAACAATTAAAAACGTGAACATTTTGTTATCCATAGACTGAATGATGTGGCAGTAGCTACGACGTACAAAGTTGATCATCTTCCGAAAAGTCCCGCTACCCCCATCGCTTAAGGGAGAGCCTGCACGAGCACCGCTGCCAAATGATCAAATTACAACAAAAAAATAAAAGCTTCTCCCGCGGTAGGCGGCCTCTCTTCTGTGTCTGGGACCCACTGTAATTACAGTTCTTTCAGAAAGCCTGACTTCACATGTACCCTTTTTGTGGTATAGACTTTCAAAACCAATTCCGGGTTTCTTTTTTTTCCCATTCCATTTTCGACTAATGTCGAAACCTCCGTGTGTGTATTTACTTGCCTGGACGGAATTCAGAAAGGCAGGCGCGTGTCCGCCTTGCTCTATTAAACTACTCTTCATTGTTTTAGACTAAAATCTCAGTTTATAAATAAAGTAACTCAAGACATGCACAAAGCCATATATCGTATGAGTTAAAAAAATAATTATAATAAAAGAATAGAAAAAAAATAAACACCTTTATATTTTATTATATATCACTTTATATCACTATAGCTGATGAGGAGCCTTTGGAAGTTAAGACTGTATTTTTGTGTAGCCTACATTACAAGGACCATGAAAGTTATATATTTTGTTTTAAACTGCTCATATTTCCTTGCTTGTTGTGTTAGTATCATATAATAGGTCAAAGGACACAAGGGTCAAAGGGTGCCCAATCTATACTATACAACTGCACATTTCTTTATCTTGAAATTCCAAACATACACTGTAAAAACTAGATAAAATAATGATGAATTCCATGTATTTTAAAAAATGTATTTGTATACAGTAATTTGTGTGCAATAACTGCATTGAAAGCTTAGCATTTCAGTGTGTTATGATTGTTTTAAAATGTACATTTTTCATGTGACTGTCAACTGTGGGCTACTACTGAAAAAAAATCATTACTGGTGTGAATCTTGAGACAAAACAATAACACTGGCCTATTTTAGGATATGTCAATGATAGTAGCTATCAGTTAAAACAGCTCAATAATGCATTTTAGTCTGGGCCTTGTGTGTTAAACCAGCAAAAGACAGACAAATAGCAGTTGCAACCAGAGTGATGATGGCAGTTTGATAAGGAAACAACTGAATTGAGAATATTGAATCAAACAGAAACAAATTTTCACCTTTCAAGACAACACGGGAGTGATTTTAGGACACATTTTAATATTCTTGTGGCCCTGCCACAGACTGCACATCAGAATAAGGCTCTGAATATTTAAATACATGAGAGATTTAAGTTCGTATTCATGCTATTTAATTTAATATGAGGTAATATGTGTTGAGAGATGTCAAGAAGAAAAAAAGTTTATCCATATATATATATATATATATATATATATATATATATATATATATATATACTAGGCAACTAATATCTATACAATTCTTGCTATTCCTACTATATTATTTCAGAATGT
Organism: Pseudorasbora parva; assembly: GCF_024679245.1. Taxonomy (NCBI): domain Eukaryota; kingdom Metazoa; phylum Chordata; class Actinopteri; order Cypriniformes; family Gobionidae; genus Pseudorasbora; species Pseudorasbora parva. The sequence continues at coordinate 20,984,081 of NC_090175.1, forward strand.
ACATTATAATCCACATTATAGGTCTATGTTGTGAATAAAGAGTCATGTCACAGATGAGTGTGCAAATGGTCTGAATTCAATAAAAGATAATCCAGTGACTGTCCAACTTTGTGGCCTGCCAAGGTTTCAACAGACTTAGAAAATATACAGTATAAGCCATTATTTCCGAAATTATAGGCAGTTTGTTTTGGCATTTTGTTTGTTTTGACTAACCAGAGCCCACTGCTGAGCAAGTATTTCTGAAGGTGTCAGTTGTCTTTTTCACCTGCTCTAGTGACAGTTATCCTTCAGCGTGTTAACCCTTTGTGAGTAGCATTCGTTTTCCTTGTCTGACCAGACAGTGTGTCTGTGACCAGACAGTGTGTATAAGTTCCGTCCCAAAATCCTGTTGAACACTCCAAAAAGGGCCTTCTTATATTGTTGCCGTAAGAGGGAGTAGACAAAAGGGTCAGAGGCAGCTTTGCTGTACACCAAGCACTTACTCATGATCCCCCAATAACGGTCGATTTTTACTGAAGGAGTCAGTTCAGTTAATCTAGGAGAAAAGAAGGGTGTATATTAGGCTATTATAGAAACATTCAATATGGCACTGTATTGAGAAAATCGACATATGCTCATGCTGGAATCAAATTACAATAAATGAGTGCTCTTAGTAGGCCTATTTTCTAGTCTGCAGTGTGTTAGGATTATTACAGAGGTTGATTTAATAATCATATTACATATAGGGCCCACATGCAAACTGTGTTTTCTTTGTAAATGTTTGATATTGTAGCAAGACATTAAGATAAACAGAAGTTGACCTTTTTTTTTTTTAAATAACCAAGTCTAAAAATATGGAGTAAAAAATGTTGACAACTAGCCCCGGTCTCACCTTACCGCTCATTGACAACTACTGACATTGAAGCAATAGGCTTATCTGTTCCTGTATATTATTGCAAAAGTATGTGCACTTTTTTTTTTTTTTTTTTTTGATAATGATTATTTTATGAGCTCCTACTAAAATATATAAAGCAATACCGTGTTATGACATAGGGGGCGAAGCACAGGACGAACGACCCGATGAATATGCAGATTTTCTTGGTGGCCCTCTGTCTCCTTTTCTTCTGCTCCAGTAAGCACCGTTGTTTCACACTAAGAAGTTCAAAGAATACGTCAAGAACACACATGCTTAAAATAAGTAAATTATTCTATGTAACAGTAACTTGCTATAGCTATGTAGCCTACCTTGGGTGAATGTCGACAAGTAGCATAAGCGTCTGCACCGTTATAACGTCTATCCTCTTACAATGGAAGCGAGCCACTTGTAGTACTTTCAGGTAGGTAAAGCACAGGATGAAAAGCGAGAGGGCGAAAGTACACGCGTGGAAAACTGTGGTGAACACCACGAAGTGACCACGGCTCCCATCATCGACTCTCAGGTGCACGGTGCATGACGCGTACGCGGGACTATAGTCGACCCACGACAGCAGGACAGCAGTAAGCGCGAATGCGAGCGAGTGAAGCCAGGCATAGCTGACCATCAGCGCGGCATTCTTGAGTCTCATTTTGCTGGAATAAGTCAAAGGAAAAACCACGGCTATCCAGCGGTCTATGCTGAGAGCTGCCATGCTCAACATCGTGTTGGTAGTCAGAAACGTATCCATAAAGCTCAACGTATAACAAAAGTGGTCGCCAAACGGCTTTTGACGTTTTACGACCCCAAGCAGTGTAGAAGGCATGTTGAGAACGGTAATGAGGATGTTGCAGAATGAGAGGTTCATGATGAAGATCCCTGGCACCTGTGCACGAACTTGTGCGCTGCAGGTGAAACATACTAACACTAGCAAGTTCGCCACGAGTGACACAACTACAATTACAACGATGAGTGACTCCAGAAATATTTCCATTAAGTTCATGTCTCTTTCTAGATTCAATAAAGGCTGATTTGTTGCGGGGTTTTGCCCGTGATCTCCCCATGGGTCCTCGGTGGCTCATCTTTGCCGCTTTCCATTCTGCTTTGGTAAAAACGAACGGTCACTGTCGGTGAGTGCTGTCCAGTGTGCTGATGTAATCTCTGAGTGACTTCATTACCATCACGTCCTTTAATTTAGCTCAAGCCTGTCGTCCACATTGACTGAGTTAAAATAATAATATATGTATGATTTTATATCACACGTTCGAAGGTTAATTGGGAGCGCGCAGCCGGAGCGCGTGCTCATGCACGTTAGAATTATTCTTCTCTGAGCGCTCCGGCTCACGTGCAGCCAGTTTATTACATGTGACGTTTGCTTGATAAACACGCGGTTTGGCCAGCGGGAAAGATGGATCAGATACACGTTTTTAGCCTAAGGAATTGCAAAATTCTGTTAAAAAAATAAAACAATTCATGTTAAATATCTTTTGAGGTCTGTATTGTAACATAAATAAATATATATTATATTAAGCGGACCACACTGTACTGTGGAGCTTACAGAGACTTTCACCATCAGCTCTGTTTTCTGTTCAGAAGAGCTTTTTATATGATAATTGTTTGTATTATTCTATATTTTTACTTTTTTTGTTGTTGTTGTTATTTTTCCCTTTTTCATTGTTGCACTTTGAGATTCTTTGGAACGAAAACTGTTATAAATAAAATATATTCTATATATCATATATATAATATATTCTATTATATTTATAATATATAATATAATATATATATATATATTATATATTCTATTATATTTATATTGTAATATATATATATATATATATATATATATATATATATATATATATATATATATATGCGTAGCCTTTGTTACTAAATGTTACGATAAAGACTTTTTAATATTTGATAAATCCTAGGTACACAACATTTTCTGTTTTGTTCTGCATTTCTGTCTTTCTTGGGAGAACAAAATGTTAAAATGTTAAAAACCCAGTGAATAGACCCATTCAAACAACCCAATTTCTGGGTTTGTCCATTTTCAACCCAACTTGGGTTGTTTTTAACACAATGCATGGGCTCTTTTTCCTTCTTTTGAGTTTTTTCTACTTTAAACATATATATATATATATATATATATATATATATATATATATATATATATATATATATATATATATATATATATATATATATATATATATATATATATATTCATATATTCTTCTTCTTTGTGGTGTGATGTGTGTCCTATGTTGTTTACTGTTTTATGCTTTTGTGTATTAAAAAATAAAAAATATTAATATTTAAACACTAAGGACAATTTATGAAACATGCCTGTAATTGTAGTTTGAGGCAGCTGATCGGTACAGACCCCCTCAAGGCACAATACGTAAGATTTTGGATTCAAATATCCAAACATCACTAGAACAATGTTATATTTTGTGCTGACTTATGTGCTTATGATTTTAATTTTTAACTAGAATGTTTAAATCCAGAGAAATAAGCAATTTTAACCATGCAGGACACGGACCATGTCTTGTGTCGCCTATCAATGACATCATATGCGTTACCCACAATTTTTAATTTCGTAGAAACCATGGAAACACCTAAGACGCTTTATATGTGTTTTTATTGGACAGGTGAGCAACTGTTTGAATACATTCATCGACAAATAACTAATTGTTATATAGCTCGAAATTAGTCTTATTGTTTAAATCTTGTTTTGATTTACCCCGAGTACCATTTTACCATGCCTATAATTTTGATCTAATGTTAGCTTACTGCGGTGTGCAACAAGTGTCTCATAGCCGCCGAGCGAACACACAGAGAAGCATTATAACATAACTTTCAAAACACTCAAATAATGTATCTAATAACCTATGATAAAAAAGCACTGTGTACGCAGGGGTCCAGAAAAAGTGGAAGCGGTAATCTGCGGCATAATAAAAGCTCCGTAAAAATCCATGTATCATCAAACTATGCCTTTGTTTTGAATAAGCAACCTCTAGCGACGAAAAATTACATATTGTGGCTTTAATGATTTTCTTTTTGGTTTGATGATCAAAAAAAGTATTGATTTAATACTGAAAGAAAACCAATACCTGAACTCCAAATCACATAAACAAAATACTGGCATGACTGCAGATGGCTCTAAATACTGTACATCCAATGCTAATCTGAATCATACTTCATTTTCCCTCCTAGTTTGGTTAAATTATCTGTATTACATAAGATAAACTCAACCTTTGTCTATTATGTTTTATTTAAGAGGAGAGTCCTCTGCATGTAGAGCTCGGTGGTGATGACGATGAGCATGGAGTTCAGGTCAAATAAAGACTGTGTATACCTACAACACTGTTCATCGCTTCATTTACAAACTGGCTTTGGTAACACACCATGGTGTCATCATACTGTATAGCATTATATTAAATTGTGTAGGGAAACAGGATGCAAATGAAAATGTCTCTGCTGTGATTCAATTTGCAGATAAACAACAACGACAACAAAAATGAAATTTTACATAATAGAGTCTCTGACAGCACTTCAACAGTTTAATGTCACATATTGAGATAATAAATGATCACATCAGTTAGCCATTAGCTCTGATTATGGTCATTTTAGATGTGTTGCCAGAAAACCTCTTTAGAGTGCTAGGAAGTGTCCTGTGGTAAAAAAAGGAAAGGAAAGGAAACCTCTTTGTGTCCACATGTTCAGACCCTGGAAGGATGTTACGCAAGAAAGTGCTGATGACAAATCCACTTAAGATGTCAACAGTCAGGGTGCAACTCTTTCTTTCCTTCCCTCTCTCACTCTCTTCATACTATATACTGGATATACATACCATACAATATAGTTTGAAGAGAGAAGTCTCTCTCTCTCTCTCTCTCTCTCTCTCTCTCTCTCTCTCTCTCTCTCTCTCTCTCTCTCTCTCTCTCTCTCTCTCTCTCTCTCTCTCTCTCTCTCTCTCTCTCTCTCTCTCTCTCAGAGAAGTCAGGATTGTATGCTGCTCTATACGTTACTGTACTGACATCCACATGGACACCTCTAGCCATTTTTTGTCCCACATAAAGTAGGCTACAGCTAGATATTTCTTAAACACACACATTTGATTTTCTATCATGGTGGGCAATTTACATCTACTACTGTTTTTATACCGAGATAATGGCGTATTCTATTCCCTACATCTCATAAGATTTTTAAAAAAAAAAATTTGCATATACATTAAAAAGGGTTAGTTCACCCCAAAATTCTGTCATTAATTACTCCCCCTCACGACACCCGTAAGACCTCCGTTCATCTTCAGACACAAATGAAGATATTTTTGTTGAAATCCGATGGCTCAGAAAAGCCTTCAATGACACCAACGTCATTTCCCCTCTCAAGACCCATAAAAGGCACTAAAGACGTTGTTACAAAGTCCATCTCACTACAGTGGCTCTACAATAATTTTATGAAGCGACTTTATGAGCGAAATGAATCAGTGTATCGAATCATGATTTGGATCGTCAAAGTCACGTGATTGCAGCCGTTTGGCGGTTTGACACGCAATCCGAATCATGAATCAATACGCTGATTCATTACGCTCTGAAGCTTCAGGAAGCAGTGTTTTGAAATCGGCCATCACTATATAAGCCGTTATTTAGTTGTTTTTTGCGTATAAAAAAAATTCTCGTCGCTTGTAGTTAGATGGGTTTTGAAACGGTGCATTTAGTACCTTTTATAGGTCTTGAGAGAGGAAATTACATTGTGGCCAATTAATGACAGAATTTTCCTTTTTGGGTGAACTAACCCTTTAAGAAATATAATGTTTAATGAAGAGTTTTGGTGAATGGTGGTTGGTGGTTGGTCCCCACAATGGTGAATTATGACACTGGACCACAAAACCAGTCATAAAGGTACTTTTTTAATTTTTATTGAGATTTATACATCATCTGAAAGCTGTTTGTTTTTTTTTTTTTGTTTTTTTTTTTTTATTGATGCATGGTTTTGTTAGGATAGGACAATATTTGTTCATATTTTACATTGTTCGAAAATCTGGAATAATCTGAGGGTGCAAACTAATCCTGAATATTGAGAAAATTCCTTTAAAGTTGTTCAAATTAAGTCCTTAGCAATGCATATTATTACTAATAATGCATTTTTGATCAATTTACGGTATACTGTAAAAAATGATTTAGAAAAAAAGTTACCTGGTTGCCTTTTTTGAGTAAATTGAAATTAAAATTTTGAGCTAATACAATGAACATTTTTTGAGATTCGACAACCTTTATTAAAATATTATTAAAAGATTTTGTAAGCATATTGGATAATTGTGTGTTTTATTTCTGATGACGCAGTGAAACATGCCAAATAGTGCTATTTTCATGATTTATCACATTTTTTAATGTGGTTCAGATACAATAATATTTTGAGTTTCTATTTATTAAACAAATTTCCTTCATTGTATCAACTCAAATTGTTAATCTCAATAAACTCTTTTAAGGCAACCAGGTTACTTACTTTTTTAAGTTAAACCAATAAAAACCAACACATTTTTTCTACAGTGTAGGAAATTTAGGCGCATGATCTTTACTTAATATCCCAATCATTTTTTGACATAAAAGAAAAATCTATCATTTTGACCCATACAATGTAATGTTGGCTGTTGCCACAATATACAACTTATGATTGGTTTAGTGGTCCATGAAGGACTGGAAACTGAGATGTATGTATTGGTGCTTTTGAGTTTCACAAAAATGTAGGTAAAGGAGGTAATGTAGGTAAAAAAAAAAATTCAATGAGCACATGTTGCGACTTCAGGATAGACTTTCCTTGTGGGATAGATTAGAAAATTAGAAGACACACACACCGATTTGTCATATATTGTGTCAACAACAGTAACAAACCAACATTTGACCCAATCCAGGATCACATCTGCCGCTATATTTAGGTCTTTATCAAATTAAGCATACAGTGTCATATAATCAACCGACTGTTTGCAGAGCTAATCTAACCAAAGTAAACTGTCACTTCCAGTATTACACACCATATTTATCAAAGGAATGATAAAGGCACAGTGATTATTAACAATTTCATTAGTAAAAACAAGTAATGTAATAGACATGGAAACACATATATACGAGAAGAACAGGAGTAGAAGGGGAAGAGAAGACTGGTGGTTCTGCTATTGCTCCAGTTATATTAATATGATAAGACAGGTTGACCATCCACTGCCTTCAGCTTCCCTGCCGCGTGCGCGCGCGCACACACACACACACACACAGCAGGCTGGCTAACATTTGAAATAGATCAAAACCTTTCCATCCCCTTAGATGTAAAATAATGCTTTCAGTTAAGATCAACTTCTGCAGACATGTTTATTTTTTCCAAGACAAAATGACATTGTGTATAGTGGACTAGTTCAGTAATTCTGTAAATGGCTGTAGTGTATATATAATGAAATGGACATTGTGCAAACAGTGTATATTTTCATATACGACCCTATATACTACAGTGGACATAAAAAGTTTACACACCCCTGATAAAACATTTTATTTCTCGGAAATTAGTCACTTTGGGTTTAATTTGCACTGTATTTTTTTTACAATAAAGGTCCAAATGTTCTGCTATATCCTTGTTTAATTTTGTATATATAAAAACACTAGCTTTTAATAGGGGCATGTAGACCTTTTATATCCTTTGTATTACTGATATCTGACATATAATAAATAACAGGCCTGTCTTTTAGGTACAAGCCACTTAAATACAAGCTTTTTCCCTCCGCACTGCAGGCTTTAGTAAATAATTCACTAAAAACTCCTATGCTGCAAGTTCAGCTGAGTCTAGAACTGGGCTCATTGCGTGCAGTTCTTGCTGTTCCTCTGTGTGAGGTCGTGTGTAGGTTTCCTCAATCGTCTCAATGTGTAATTGTGTTTTAAAGATGAAATATCAATGATAAGTATTCGTTTAAATGAACTGCATGATTGTTCCCATGCAGTTTGGAAAAGTTTAAGGGAAGGATGGGAAATGTTTTCCTCTGCTCCTCTAAAGGGTTGAACCTGTGTTGTTTATCACGTGTCATATTTCCAGGACACAGACACAAGCTCTAAATTACTTCAAAAGACATGACATATCACAACAGTCAGGTAAAAATATCAGTTCATAAAATGTAAAGAAAGAGGCGATAAATCATTCCATAAATTATTCAGGTTCAGTACGAGACCATTATCTGTATCCTGTCACTAACTGATAGTGTAAGCATCTATATGTTGCATTATGTTTTTCTCAGGAAAACGGTCTTGTTTGCATTTCTTATCTGCTTACTATCTGCTAACTGTGTTGTGGGTTATGATGATTAGCATCTTGTGCTTTGTGTAACTATAGGGGCTAAAAACATGTCCAGATGGTTTATGTTTGAAAGTGGAGGTAGATGGGTATTGTCTCGGAGCACAGGTTTGTAAGAATAAAGTTGATAAAATCACATTGAGTGAAAGTGGACCCAGAGCCAGGCCAGTCTGTAGTGAACCCGAAGGCTGTTGTGAAATGCGCTACTCCTCCACAAAAATCCCATTAATTTTCGAGCCTGTCAAGCGCTCTGGGGTTTGGGGGAGTTCACTGCTGTGGGTAATAGTTCCTGTTTAATTCCTTTGTTAATGGAGCAACATGTTACACTAAAGCGACTGGAATTTCAGTTATGCACTGATCTTGTGTTCCCTTTTAAAGAGCTAGTTCACCCAAAAATGTAAATTACCCCTCAGATAATGCTTTCAGTTAAGAACAACTTCTGCAGTCATATTTATTTTTCTCAAGACAATCAAATGACATTGTGTATAGTGGACTTCAGTAATTCTGTAAATGGCTGTGGTGTATAATGTAATGGACATTGTGATGCAAACAGTGGACATAAAAAGTTTACACACCCCTGTTAAAATATCTTCTTTCTCTGAAATGAGGCAACTTTGGGTTTTATTTGCAGTGATTTAGTCACCCTTTCTTCTTTCAGACAAATACAATCAGAGATATATTTAAAAATGTCATGGTTCATCCAAGGTTTATAATGGCAGTGAATGGGGAGGAGATTTTGAAGCACAAGTGCATCCCTCATGCATGTACTATGATGATACGTTTGTGTAAGAAAATATTTAAAACGTTATAAACTAAAACAACTTGAGAGACAGCTGATTTACACCGAAAGAGTAACCCCTGACTTGACACACGACGTATTGACGTGGAACCGCAGAGGATAGAGCAGTGTGGAGTATTTTTATGATGGATGGATGCACTTTTTTGGGCCTCAAAAATGTATCCGCTATTCACTGCCATTGTAACGCTTAGAAGCACTTTTTAAAATATCTCTGATTGTATTCATCTGAAAGAAGAAAGTCATTCACCTATGGCTTGAGGGTGAGTAAATCATGGGGGAATTTTTATTTTGGGCCGAACTATCCCTTTAATTTAATGGGCTCTCCACTCAAGATTCAACACAATATGACTTATGAGTAGACCATAAAACATAGTGTACATCCCAAAGCCAAGAATTTCATCTGACATAACCATTGACATCATAAGACTTATGATTAGCACTTTATTATTTGTCAAGATTGCAGCACATAAAGATGATATTTAATATAAATGTACCTTTTTTTTCCCAGCAGAAAAGGTACTTTTTCATTTCACATTTTTCTTTAGTTACTTTTACAACCTGCAACAATTATAACAGCAAGCTGCAGTTCATTTTTATTTGCTCCTGATTTAATCTGTGTGACTAAGCCATTCTTACCCTGCCTGTAAACACTAACATCTCTCCTTTTGTTTTTACAAGCCACTTAGCTTCATTTTCCCTTGTTTATAATGAGATTGCACAAGCCCCCCAGTAATGTATTCGTTGCAAAACAGCACCTCTGTAATCAGCACTGGCTCCACAGGCTTATCACAGTCCTCCCCAATACATACAGTCCACAAACAATAAGACAGACACGGCTCACTGGCCTAAAGATTTTGCATAATAAAAGCAAAAAGCACAATAAACATATGATAAAGTAGTCCACGTGAACTGTGCTTATACTATTCCAAATCTTCAAAAACCATATGATGGTTGCAAGAATGAGATCAGTCCAGATTAGATCTGAATTGGATCAATTTCTTTAATAAAGATTCATTACAATCTTCTCCAAATGGTGATCATATGTTTTCACAAGACGTGAAATTTAATACGTCATCTGGACCAGTAGGTCCATCCTAATATTGTTTTTAGAGAATTTTGTAGGTTTTTGCAATCAGGTTTGGTTTACATTAGTTAAAGGTAGGGTAGGCAATTTTCACCCTATAGCAAGTTTTGAAAGCATATCCTTCAGAGCACCTTCTTTAAAACACATGAACACACAGTTTGCGAAGCGAAAGCGTTAAACTACCTCATCTCTCAAAACACATAACAATAATGAACATAAACAGCTTAAAGAGCACTGAAATTAAAGTTTTAGCATAAGTTCTGCGGGGACGACTCAATTACTGCCTCACTTATTGCCTTCCCTCTAATCCAATGATATTCTCATGCTCACTGTATAAAAGCTCTGTACTCGCACATGTTTGACTTTGCAGATGCTGAAGCGACGATTACCCCCATCCTCCCCACCACCACCAGGATGGCCCTGTCCATACCTCCCGGGGGGTCGGCTGCACCCCTGCCCTCGTCTTCAGGCAGAAATTGCAGATCCGATTACCTCGGATTATCACTACGGACGGGGCCTATGCCAAATGACTTAATACATTATCAGCTTGCTGAGCTATTAATAAATGCACTATTGTCGAAATATTAGAGGTGTTAGTGAGGCCAGCAGGGGGTGCTCACCCTGTGGTCTGTGTGGGTCCTAACACCCCAGTATAGTGATGGGGACACTGTACTGTCAAAGAGCGCCGTCTTTTCGGGTGACACTTTAAACCGAGGTCCTAACTCTCTGTGGTCGTTAAAAATCCCAGGATGTCCTTCGATAAAGAGTAGGGGTGTAACCCTGGCCAAATTTGCCCATTGGCCCCTGTCCATCGTGGCCTCCTAATAATCCCCATATACTGATTGGCTTAATCACTCGGTCTCCTCTCCACCATAAGCTGGTGTGTGATGAGCTTTCTGGTGCAATATGGCTGCCGTCGCATCATCCAGGTGGATGCTGCACATTGGTGGTGGTTGAGGAGAGACCCCCTTCTATGTAAAGCGCTTTGAGTGCCTAGAAAAAGCGCTATATAAATGTAACGAATTATTATATTTTTCCTGAGTCTTTCCTGTAGAACTGTACCACAAACTGTACTGAACCTGGACGGACATATTATGGTCCTATGCCTTCTACAGATGATATTAGTGCTGTTAAAATTAGCATTAACGTATATGATTACTTTTTCAGTTTAACATATTAAAAATACCCACACGACACACAGAAAGACACACGTCAGTAGTCAGCGTGTCACACCCGAATCATGTTCGGCAGCGACAGATCTTAAATTCACAGCTGCCTAATTAATAAACCAGTTGCGGTGATGTCTGTCCAGGACCAGCTCTAGCTCTTTGGTTGCCCTAGGCGAGATGGAGTTTTGCTCATTTTTGATGAACGCGCAAGATGAGCACTTGCCTGACCTAACACCTGAACTAACAAACAATAATCAACATTCAATTCAATCTAATAATCAGGTTGATAAGTAATTAAACATGTGGCTGAGGGGGCGCCCTATGATGATCATGTTTAATAAACATTATGTTGTATTTTGCTTGTTCCGATTCTATGCTTAATGGGAAGTAATGGGCGGCACTAGAGCGCATTCGCGCCCCTAACACAATTGTCGCCCTAGGCAACAGCCTAGCTCGCCTATAGCAAACGTCGGCCCTGTGTCTGTCATTAATGTTAATCAAGAAAAAAAACTTTAAAAAACTTTAAAGGTGTCACAAGCTGGCTTTTTTAAAAAAAAAAAATATATATATATATACTGTTGTCTGAGGTCAAGTAATGATGTTTGTGTGTTTTTTACATTCAAAAACATCATAACCAATACGTAATAGGCTATTTTCTACACTGGTTTTGAGGCTCTCTCCTAAACGCACAGTTTTGATGGGTGTGCTGCATTGGAGACTTACGCCCTTACTGAAGTTTACTTACTGAAGTAAACGCCCACGGCTAGAATTGGATAAGATTTGCATATTTAATGAGCCTCTGGTCCCCTGTCAGTTCATGTGATGGAGGGATTGTTTTGAAATCGGCCAGAATAATTTTCTCACAGGGCTCAGTCTCAAAACGTATTTATCAAACAAACACAGAGATTTCTCTCTCATCCACCCATGATTTTTTTTTACTTGGCCCCCCCCAATCGGTGGAAATAAGAGCGAACCCCCCCCCCCCCCCCCCACCCACCCACACACACACACACACACACACACACACACACATGCTCTTCAAACACAACGGAGATCAAGAAATTAATGTTATTTCACTATTTAAGATTCACCGGCCTGCCGACAGGCTTATGTTTTGGTAGCCCGTCTGGAAAACACAAAGCCCCGGGATGTTGAGCTTTGCGACCCCTGGAAGTCTGCAAATCCAATGTCGACCTGTATCTTGTTTACAAACGATTATCTTGCTATCTTCGGCATCTTTATTGCTCTGTAACGCGATCAGTTTAGCTCCACGAGTCGGTGGGCGGGGCTACAGAATCAGCGTACACATAGAGGCGGTGTTGTACCCTTCTAATACGTCATTGATTTGAGAGCCTCGTTTTCTGGGCCTGGTGTCTATAAACGCTTTTCTTTTACTAAGGAAGTTTTCAGCTCTGAAACTGATATGATTTTTAATATGATATTCTTACATTACCATGACCTTTTATATATCAAAGGCTCAAGGGAAAGTTGATTTCTAAATTCATCACCCTTTTAATAAGGATGAATCTATATTTAATGTAATGTTAATTTCTAATGTCTATCAATAATGTTAAAAATAACTTTTATAGAGACATCAGTAGCAGTATTAGTATTCATTCATAAAAACATGCCATTACAAAAAAATATTTAAAATATTCCGTCTTTAAGTTGTTTCTACATTAATTTGGAAATTATTAAAATATCAAATATTAAAAACTCCAATGTTTTAACTACATTAGTTAACATGAACTAAAGATAAACAATACAGCATTTATTAAACTTGGTTAAAAGTACATTTTTACGTTTTCTAATACATTAAAAGTTGTAACATTAATGCACTGTGAACTAACATGAGTATACAATGAACAGTTGTATGGAGGTCAATTGTATTTATTTATGAAAATAAATTGAATGATCCTGAATTAAGGTAATTAAACAATTTTTTTTAAAAATGATGTTTATTATTTGCTTTCATCTTTCTTTATACATGCATTACTCATGAACACACCCACACACACACTGCAGTGGTCTGACTATATTTAGCACTTCACAGCAGTCTGAATGTGGCAGGTGAGAGTGCTGTACCAGTTGACAGGTACTTCTTATCATCCACAAGCACCTGCTGCTCTGAGAGATGGTGTGTCTGTTAAACATAAATAGAAAACAAAGCAAATGCTCTCTTCCTCTTTCTATCCGCTGGCAGACAGTAAAATTAATTGAATGAATGTAAAGAACGTGGTTGGAAAAACATTCTTGGACATGGAGAGGAGATAATGAAGAAACAGAGAAAGACAGACAAAAATACATCAATAAAAAGCATTAGAGATAAAGTATGTGGGGAAAAGAATATATTAAAAAAAGTATAATTTTCTGAAAGGCCTTTAATCTTGGCGAGTGCTATTAGAGAAAATGTGTCTGAAATCTTCAAACACTGCCAATTTTTAGCTCGGGAAAATAAAACACACGCTGTTTGCTCGGTCTCATCATCTCCATCACCTTTGCTATTGCATTTCTCGTAATGGTTTTATATAATATATGTCCAGATCAGCTTAAAAGGTGATTTACCATGGCTTAGATGCTCCATTTGTAATAGTATTTAGTGTGTGTATCCGTGGAGCTTGGATTCGGTAAGTAATTGGCAGACTACAAATGTGCAAAAGCACTCTGCTGTTCCCTCTCCTTTATCAGTCTGTGTGCAAACTCTCCACCGCGGCGGGCTGCACAAATGGCCACATGTGCTTACTTCAGCCTCCAGAAATAGAACTCTGAAGGAGTGAGTGATTAAGTCTGTTCAGCGAGGTTATGAGGAAAATTCTTATTCCTCATAACCTTGTCTTATTCACTAAGCATTTTCACAATTGTGTGTGCAAAATGTGCATTTAAATGGTATATATGCATATCATTTTATATATAATTTGAACAGAAATCATTATTCATCATGTTCATGCATTCCAGGCAACCCGTAATCTGTGTTTTTCCAACTTTCAACCTGTGAAATTGCAATGGAATGGCAGTCAAACCTGTGACTTCCTACCCATGAACTTGCACTAGATCGATGTACTCCCACACTGTAAAAAATTATTTAGATAAAAAGTTACCTAGTTGCCTTAAAATTTTGGGTTCATAGAAATTAACATTTTGAGTTAATACAATGAAATTTTTTTTTTTAGTTTCTACAACCTTTATTAAAATATTAATAAAAGATTTTGTAAGCATATTGGGTAATTGTGTGTGTTTTATTTCTGATGATGCAGTGAAACATGCCAAATAGTGCTATTTTCATGATTTTTCATTTTTTATGTGGTTCAGATAAAATAATATTTTGAGTTTCTATTTATTAAACTAATTTCCTTCATTGTATCAACTCAAAGTTTTAAATTCAATAAACTCACAATTTTAAGGCAACCAAGTTACTTACTTTTTTAAGTTAAACCAACAAAAACCAACCAAAATTTTTTACAGTGCATGGGGTTCTGACATCACATAGCCCGCGAAACAACAATGGCAGCCCCTATGGATACAGTGTTTATGAAAATTGTACACAAGGTATTAATAGTAATAATAATAATATATTTTATTTATAACACACTTTTTATTCCAAAAAAATTCAAAGTGCTACATGGTAAAATGACAAAAATCTATTTTTTTAAAAAAAAGTAAAAACAGTCAACACATAAAAGCTTTTCTGATTAGAAAAGTCTTCAGTTCTGCTTTAAACTGGTCCAGGCTCTGTACTGCTCTCAGCTCACTGGTTCCAGAGCCGCGGTGCAGCCGGGCAGAAAGCTCGATCCCCAGAGTACGGAGTCTGGTGATGGGGACTTGAAGAAGCAGGTGGCCTGATGATCTGAGGGTGCAGGTGGAGGATTTCAGACTGATGAGTTCTTGTAGATATGGTGGTGCATGTCCAGTGATGCATTTGTGTGTACACAGGAGGATTTTGTAGTCGATGAGAGATGAAAAAGGGAGCCAGTGCAGTGAGTGTAGAATGGGATTATTGTGACCATATTTTTGGACTCTCATTAGGACTCTGGCAGCGCTGTTCTGGATGTATTGAAGCATCTGGATATTTCTGCCAGAACTCCCAATGAGGAGTCCATTGAAGTAGTCCAGCCTGGTGGAGACAAGGGCATAGAGACAAGTTTCTCTGCATCTGGAAAGTTTAGAAGGGGACAGAGTTTGGAGATGTTACAAAGGAGGTTTTGTAGATGTGTATAATGTGGTCATTGAAGGTGAGCTGGGGTCAAACTGAACCCCTAGGTTAGTGACTTAGGAGGAGAAAGTGATGACCTGGCCATCAAAGATGAGCTGGGATAAGGAAGAGGAGTGGATCTGATGAGGGGTGCCAACCTGTAGTGCCTTAGTTTTACTGCAGTTCAGCTGGAGGAAGTTACTTCTCATCCATGCCTTTATCTCCTCAAGAAGTGTGGTGAGTCGTAACTGAGCTGTGGAGGGTCTTGGGGCAGTTTTGATATAAAGCTACGTGTCATCAGCATAACAATGAAAGGATGACAAGACCGAGGGGAAGCATGTAGAGGATGAATACGATTGGGCCGAGAACTTACCCCTGCAGAACACCACACGTAACAGAAAGCAATCTGACTCGCATTCTCCCAATATAACACACTCAGTCCTGCCAGAAAGTAGGACTGAAACCACTGCAGTGCTGTTCTCAACAGTCCAACTGTTGTGAAGGCGGTGATGGTGATCCTGAATCAGCTGTCATAAGAAGGTCATTTGTCATCCTGAGCAGAGCTGTTTCAGTGCTTAGGGCCAAGCAAAAGCCTGATAGAAATATCTCAAATAGGTTATTGTTTTGTAGATGGCTGTGGAGTTGAGAGGCGGCTTCCTTCTCTAGAACCTTTGACAGGAAGGAAAGGTTGGAGATCAGCCTATAATTTGCAAGGACCTCCGGGTCTAGGGTTGGTTTCTTGAGTGTTGGACGGATGACAGCAGCTTTAAGGACAAGAGGGACGTGATCAGTTTTGACAAAGATTAACAAACTGGGTGATGATTGGGCTGACAATAGGAATGAACGACTTGAGCGGAACAGTCTGGATGGGATCCAAGGTGCAGGTGGACAGCTTAATTGTTTTGACGGTTTCCTTAACGTGGCTCTGTGACACTCCTCGTGAAGTGTGGAAGGGATAGCAATCTCCCGGGTGAGGGGTTGGAGGACGGGGGAGACAGGGAGGAAGAGCCAGATATTGAAGAGCTGATGTTAGCATGTCGGTCCAAGACGGGCTCTTGTAGAGGACGTTACCGATGCCCCTATAAGCCCTGTACAGTCCGCCATGTTTTGTTTACATCTAGCTACCACAATTTCTTGCGCTCAGGCAGTTTGGTGTGACTTTGCCTGGAATGCTACAAAAGTCGTGACTCAGGGTTTGAAATTGTAAATTATGGGCTCAAAAACCTGCCTGGAATGCAGCATAAATTACAATAAAATATAAAACCAAACTGAAACCACATGTACATAACAATCCCATGTATACTTACATGTGTGTTGCGTCTGTTTATCGGTTTCGGTTTTGTTTGGGTGCGTCTCAGCTCTGTATATCTGTAGTCAGGGCACTGTTCAGGGAGTCACCATTTTAAGGGCGGTCTCAATCACAAAATCCTTCCAGTGCATTGTTTGCTCCCTATAAAGTCCCACAATCCAGTATAAAAACAAGGCAGCATCAATGCTCACTATGCTCCCTCAACATAAGTTCTGAAGTGCAAAACGTGAGCTTACTCAGTGAAGTGTGTGCCAACTCACATAATGCCAACTCATCAAAAATTACTAAATGTTTTTTTTTTTTTGTTGCAAAATATTGAATTATATTTCAGCATAATCTAGCTAACATTTATAACCAATTCATGGCTGAAATGTTGGACGTATATGAAACAGGCAAAATATTATCATAATGTACTTTAAATAACATTAAATCATAATGTCAGAAAGATATCAGTTCTGATGTGGTTCTTCAATACCAGTAGTGATGTTGTACAATGAGGATGTTGAGTCATCAGTGTCCCAAAGTGTAGTGAACCAGAGTCCTTACTGTCCTTGCCAGTGACCGAATTTGTGTATACAATATTTTGATTCGCAACCTAGGGAAGCTATTGAGATGATTGGGTTGTTAGCCTGTTAGTTTTGCAATGTTCCGTGGTTAGTTTCCTTTGTTGAAGGACATTCCACAAGTACGTTGAGTAGATTTTACATCAGTGCGGGACTCCCTTCTCCAACTTTGAGAGTGAGGATGATCAAAACCCGTTAGCGATCAATCGCAGCACACGTCGCACCATCAGCAGAAGTCATGACGAGCCCATTACTATACAAAAGTCAAAGCCCAAAGAGAAGGTGAAGCTAGGCCCACCAGAGACCCAGTGCTAAGAATAGCCTAGTCTGACCAGGTGCTGGCTGTCATTTACACTATGGAGCAGACACCTGCCTTTCCTGTATCAGCCAGGGAGGCCATTTCATAAATTCTGCATTGGACTTCCTGTTTGCCAGCTCCACCATGGTATGTCGACCCCCTGGCTCTACCTTGAACCTCCAAGCCCATCACTCGACCTCGGCCTGTCAACCAGTCGGCTCCACACTGGCTCCCCGCTCCGCCTGGAACTGTTGTCCTTCCGATCCTCCACAGGACTTCCTTGTCCCTCTGGCTTTGCCTTTGTCTGTTGTTGCTCTGCCTTCTCCACGGAATTCCAGGCCATCATATGCACCTCGTCTCCCCCTTTATCTTCCCTAGTTCGGTGCTGTCCCATCTGCCAGATCTGTGTCCTCCTCTTAAACTCCCGCCTTCCGTCCCTCCCTCCTCTATTGGACTTTTGTTGATGTTTTAAGGCACTCCACAATTACTAGACTAGTCTTTTTGATTTGGGATTGGGATTTTAGAATTTTCTCTTTGTTTTAAAGTAATTAATATTTTTATTTGATCAGAAGTGACATTTAAGTCATTTTAAATGTTACAAACTATTTCAATCTCAAACAAAAGCCATCTTATTTAAATGTCTTATCAGCAAAGATTTGTGAAAAGAGAGGGAGAAAGAGCATGAATGAGTAGGAAAGAGAGAGGCGAGGTTGTACCAAAGCACTTTGGTTTGTGTTTTATGCAAATTACTAGCTGTGGACATACACCCCCTCTTTTAGAATAAACCAGAATCATCAACATTACAATGAGAATAAGAACAAATACACAGTATCTGTGTAGCATACACACCTGCTGTGTATTCATGTGAAATTAACAGCGAATAAGGCCCATTGTCTAAAATTTCATCAGAACACCACTGGGTGGCCTCAACTGTTGAAAACGAGTAACATCTGGAAATGGTGGGTAGTATTGAGTAAAAAAGAAAAACAAATCAAAACATGCAGGTATCAGTTTTAAAAGGAAGAAGCAAAAGATTCAGGGGGATAAAAGCTGTTTATATCAGGGGAATCAAACATTTTATTTGCATGATTGTACACCCCACAAGTGTTTAGTTTATCCTTAAACTCGGCTCTCAAATCAGTTTTCACTTCCTGCATTTTGGCCTTTAACAGTAGCCTAATATATAATTTTCTACATGGTTTATTACAGGCCTAAAACACAAATGTAAACTATCTGCAGCCTACATGAAGCCAAAAAGCATACATCAGTCAAAACTAAAAAAAAAACATGTTAATGTCAATTATTACAACTACAAATGACAATTGTAGACCTAAAAGAAGCATTAGTCAGCAATCCTACATATTTAGTATGAGATGTAGCTCATAGACACAAACACAAACTCATACTGTAGCACAGACTTTTTACGATTTAACTACATTACCATAGTTAGTCTTTCCATTCTGATTCTGCTTAGCAACAGCTGTAACTATAATTACTCAACTGTAAATGCCAGATATTAGGATAATTGTCTGTTTTGATTTGCAGATTATTCCAGATTTCTTTAGTTTATTGTCTCCTTGTGTGAGACCTTTGGCACATTCCGATTAAATGACCGACATGCATTACACATGGCAAGTTTCGGATTAATCAAGTATCACGGACAACAAAACGCCATCGCTGGCTAATGGGATTTTTGGGGGGTGACCAGGTCAACTCAGGACAAAAACAGAAATATAATTGATAAGTGGATGACTTTCTCTAACAGATGGGTCATTTACATATTAGTCATCAACCAGTATGATCAGCCAGTAGATTCAGTGTTGATTTTAACACAAAGTTTTAAAAAGAATAACTCATTTACAGTATAAGAATAAATCATTTCAACTGGCGTTTTGGTGAGCATTAAATGTCATGTAATTATATTTTAAATCACAGAGGTAGTTTCAAGCCACATCAAACTTGAAAACAAACATTTACTTTCTAACATAACGTTGATCTTTTTTGTTTCATATAAAGACAAAACCTTTCCAAGAGAATTGGCATTAAATAAACACTGCAGAGTTATCAATTGAAATAACACACACACACAAAAATCCACATGCTACAATACTGTGACTGTAGATGAGCTAGATAAGATGAAATATGTATGCTGGCTCTCAAAAAGGACATTCACTCATATTCAGAGTTTCTGAGAATGATATGCATTTGAACTATGTTTAATTATTATCCAAAAAAATACATTTTATTTATTATCCATAAACCAGATGTTATGACATGAGTATTAGCACAGCATGTGCAGGAAACAGATTATCCGTACTGGTGCTGCGACCGTCGAGCAGATGCCAGTGTGTCTGTGTTTAACTTCTTTTGTCTACTGTGTGTTCCAGAATACTCACTGCTCACTGCATATACACCAATCAAGCATAACATTATGGCCTAATATTGTGTTGGTCCCCCTTTTGCTTCCAAAACAGCCCTGACCCATCGAGGCATGGACTCTACTAGACCCCTGAAGGTGTGCTGTGGCACTAAGATGTTAGCATCAGATCATTTAAGTCCTGTAAGTTGCAAGGTGGGGCCTCCATGGATCAGATTTGTTAGTTCAGCACATCCCAAAGATGCTCAATTGGATTGAGATCTGGGGAAATTGGAGGCCAAGTCAACACCTCAAACTCATTGTGCTCCTCAAACCATTCCTGAACCATTTTTGCGTTGTGGGTGGCAGGGCACATTATTCTGCTGAAAGAGGACACAGCCATTAGGGTATACCGTGGTGGTATGTGTCAAAGTAACATCCACATGGAGGACAGGACCCAAGGTTTCCCAGCAGAACATTGCCCAAAGCATCACACTGTATTCGCTACCTTGCCTTCTTCCCATAGTGCATCTTGGTGCCACGTGTTCCCCAGGTAAGCGTTCACCACTGTTCTTTCCTTGGACCTTTTTGATAAATACTAACAACTGCAGACTGAGAACACCCCACAAGAGCTGCCGCTTTGGAGATGCTCGACCAAGTCATAGCCATCACAATTTGGCCCTTGTCATAATCGCTCAGTTTAATATAAACTTGTCAGTTTAATACAAAACATCTTTTAAATCTTAACAGTATACACAATTTTGCTCATTAAATTGTATCTCCTTTGAGGATCATTTAACTGTAAACAAGACAAAAAATATTGGTTATGAAAATGACATTTGCAGGGTGAAACAAACCTCTGATGGAAAACCAACCTGAGAAGGACAAGTACACTAGAATAAACACAAGAAAGTGGATGCAGGACTGTGCCACGTCTCTCAAAGAGCAGGATTTACCCGATGTCTAAACACACAGCATCATCTAGTGGTCAGTCAACAGTACTGACTGCAAAAACGAAGAAAACAACATGTGGAAGACAAAATATTTATAGGGATTGGCAGCTTGAGTAGATCAGCCACAGCTGGAACCAAGCAGTGTTTATAGGAGAATGAACTAAAAGGTAAACATGGCTGAAATTAAATCTCTCAAATAATCACTTGTTAAAACAAGCAGTAACATCAAACAAGTGCAGGCTACTCAAGCACTATACAGTACAGTTACAAGACAGACATGTAATGTAAAGCATGTGTATGAATTAGCACTCAATAAGGGTCAAAACATCCACTATGCTCTCCTTTATACAGTAGCTGTGTGGCATGAGCTGGTTTTTACAAACTTCTAATATACAGCAATTTAAATATGACTCCTTCATCACCTTAAGGGTTAGTTCACCCAAAAATGAAATTGAGTCTGACTCACCCCAATGTTGTTCCACACCCGTAAGATCTCCATTCGTCTACGGAACACAGTTTTGGATATTTTATATTTTAGTCCGACAGCTTTTCTGCTCCTCCAATGAAAGTGTATGCAGTGTCCATGTCCAGAAAGAGAATAAAAATATCATCAAAGTAGTCCCTATCTGACATTAGTTAGTTAATTAGAATCTCTTGAAGCATCGAAAATACATTTTGGTCCAAAAACAAAAAAACTACGACTTTATTCAGCATTGTCTTCTCTTCCGCGTTTGTTTTCAAACCTCAAATTAAGATTCAAACTGTCATGAATCAGCGGATTGATTCATGATTTGGATTACGTGTCAAACAGCTGAAATTACGTGACATTGGCGATCCGAATCATGAATCAATGGGCTGATTCATGACCGTTTGAATCTTTATTTGAGGATTGAAAACAAACGTGGAAGAGAAAACAATGCTGAATAAAGTCATAGTTTTTGTTATTTTTGGACTAAAATGTATGTTCGATGCTTCGAGAGATTCTATAACGGCATTAGGGTGAGTCATTAATGACATCAATTTAATTTTTGGGTGAACTAACCCTTTAAGCTTTATCCAAGATGGGAAATTGTAGGCAATGGACATGTCAAAAGACCTAATTTTAACTTTTGCCAAGAAAAGTTTATATCATGACAGGAAAGAGCAGGAGGGAGGAGGGGTGTGTGGGATTGGGAAATTTTGTGGTTTGGCCTCAGATTTGTCTTCACATTAAAAACATTTTATGTGTCATAAACACATGTACTACTGCTATGCTATGCCTCTGGTATTAACCTCCGAAGGTCAAAATCAGTCCACTATAGTTTAGATAATACAGCATGCCAAGAACCACTCCTAAAAAATCAACAACAACTACTCTTGAAGTCTCCCAAATCCACAATAATGCCACAATCCCACAGCTCTACCACAACATGAACCAAAATAACTAGACAAAAGTTTGCTGAAGTTCAGATCAAGTCCAAAGTGAAGGTCTTGAAGTTTCAGACTGCCTTGTCACAGCTTTAGTTGTGTACACGAAAAAGTGTGTCAGCAGCCAAAAAGAATACCTCATCATCTTTCTAACTATTCAGGTTCTGATTTGACTCTATTCTCTATTCTCACTAACAAATTGATTACATTAAATGTACACTAACTTAAAAAATATGAGTCTTTAAATGTCTCTTTATGGATGTATTATGTACTATATTATTAAATTGGACATACAATTCAGTCATGTCTGCAACTTGACAAACACATAGTCAGTGCCATTAAGATTAAAATTAAGTTTAAACTTAAAATAAAGTAAAATATCTAGCTTTCGCCAAACCACCTTCCATATTCAACTTACATAGAAAGTGTATCGCCTCTCGCAGTTCAAAACACTGACAGTACGTCCGACGTCAGACATCACGCTAGTTACATTTTCTTCATAAATTGAATATGGAAGACGATCTGACGGAAGCTAGATATTTCACTTTAAGTGTAAGGCCTATCCAATTTTTTTTACTACAAGAACATTTACAAGAACAAAAGGTATCATAAACTGGCTTTAAAAAAATATATATACTATTGTCTGAGGTCAACTAATGACGTTTGTGTAGTTTTTACATTAAAAAAAAATCATAATTACTAAGTAATAGGCTATTTTCTACACTGGTTTTGAGGCTCTCTTCTGAACTGGGTTTTAAAGGGCGTGCCGCACTGGAGACTTGGAAGTAGAAGCCCACGGCAAGGATTGGAGAAGATTTGCATATTTAATGAGCTTCAGCTCCACTATCAGTTCAGCTCACATGAGGGAGAGATTATTTTGAAAGCGGCAACCGGAATGATTCTCTCACAGGGCTCGTAAACATCTTCTAACAAACACAATGATTGAAATATCTCATCCACCTGCGACTGATTGGAATATTATTTCTGTATTACATGGCCCGCACAATCTGTGGATATAAGCGTGAACACATACACGCGCAAGAAAATATTATTTCTGCCAATGGCGAAGGTTTGGGTAGCCCGTCTGGAAAACACACAACCCCGGGACTACTACGTGATTTCAGCAGTTTGGCAGTTTGACGCGAACCGAACTGCTGAAAAACCGTGACATTGGCGACCCGAATCATTGATCGATTCACTGATTCATTAACCGTTTGATTCTTTTTGGAGGCACATGGAGGAGAAGACAATGCTGAATAAAATCGTAGTTTTTGATATTTTTGGACCAAAATGTATTTTCGATGCTTCAAGAGACTAATCAACCAACTGATGTCACATATGGACTACTTTGATGATGTTTTTATTAGCTTTCTGGACAGGGACAGTAAAGTGGGCATTGACGGCATTATGCTCTGGGACTAAAATATTAAATATCTTAAACTGTGTTCTGATGATGAACGAAGGTCTTACGGGTGTGGAACGACATTAGGGCATCAATTTCATTTTTGGGTGAACTAACCCTTTAAGCTTTTTTTCTGAGAAAAGAACAAAGAACGCCACTTAAGTCATTCTTAAAAAGACATGATGTGTTCGGAGTTTTGCCGACCAGATACAGCAAATGTTTAATCTATCAACGAGCTCCGCTTCACGTTGCTCTGGGTGGTTGTAGCGCTATCTATTTGCGTGCATGCTGTGCAGAGGAAGTTTTAAAGACAACCGTTTATCCCGCCTCTCGGATTGAGCCCTGTCAATGGGGAGTTTCCAGACCAAACATCTTAATGTGGGTCTGGCTTGTCAGGCTAGTGCAAAGGGAAAAACATCCAGTATGCTGCCTGTGGGCGAAAATGCCTTGTTAATGTTAAAGGTCAGAGGAGAATAAGCCGACTGATTCAAGTTGATAGAAAAGCAACTTTGACTGAAATAACCACTCGTTACAACTGAGGTATGCAGCAAAGGATATGCAAAGCCACAACATTCTCAACATTGAGGCGGATGGGCTACAAGAGCAGAAGACCCCACCGGGTACCACTCATCTCCACTACAAATAGGAAAAAGAGGCTATAATTTTTGAAGGCGAAAGGGGGTCAAACAAAGTATTAGTATGGTGTTCCTAATAATCCTTTAGGTGAGTGTATATTAATGTAATATATTGCAAAATATACAAATGATTGCTGCTTTCAATATATTGGAAAATATTAATATTAAATCCCATATACAGTGTGGCAAAAAAGTATTTAATCGGCCACCAATTGTGCAAGTTTTCCCAGAGAGCGGCCTGTAATATTCATTATAGGTACACTTTAACTGAGAGACA
Organism: Pseudorasbora parva; assembly: GCF_024679245.1. Classification (NCBI taxonomy): domain Eukaryota; kingdom Metazoa; phylum Chordata; class Actinopteri; order Cypriniformes; family Gobionidae; genus Pseudorasbora; species Pseudorasbora parva. Next base: position 21,008,755 of record NC_090175.1, read on the forward strand.
AAATTAAAAACCTGTTTAAAAACATTGTCTGATTTAAAAAATATATTATTTGCAAATTATGGTGGAAGGTTGCCTACAAATTTCAAGAGATTTCTGGCTCTCACAGACCCGTAACTTCTTTAAGAGGCTCATCTGTCCTCCACTAGTTACCCGTATTAATGGCACCTGTTTGAACTTATTATCAGTATAAAAGACACCTGTCCACAACCTCAAACAGTCAGGTCTCCGAACTCCACTTTGACCAAGACCAAAGAGCTGTCAAAGGACACCAGAAACAAAATTTTCGACCTGCACCAGGCTGGGAAGGCTGAATCTGCAATAGGTAAGCAACTTGGTGTAAAGAAATCATCTGTGGGAGAAATTATTAGAAAATGGAAGAATTACAAGACCACTGATAATCTCCCTCGATCTGGGGCTCCACGCAAGATCTCACCCTGTGTTGGTTAAAATGATCACAAGAACGGTGAGCAAAAATCCCAGAATCACACCGAGGGGAACCTAGTGAATGACCTGCAGAGAGCTGGGACCAAAGTACCCAAGACTACCATCAGTACACACTACACCAGGAACTCAAATCCTGCAGTGCCAATTGTGTCCTCCTGCTTAAGTCAGTACATGTTTGGGCCCGTCTGAAGTTTGCTGGAGAATATTTGGATGATCCAGAAGAAGATTGGGAGAATGTCAGATGAAACCAAAATATAACTTTTTGGTAAAAACTGTGTTTGGAGGAGAAAGAATGCAGAGTTGCACCAGTGAAGCATGGGGGTGGAAACATCAAGCTTTGGGGCTGTTTTTCTGCAAAGAGATCAGGATGACTGATCTGTGTAAAGGAAAAAATAAATGGGGCCATGTATCGTGAGAATTTGAGTAAAAACCTCCTTCCATCAGCAAGGGCATTGAAGATGAAACGTGGCTGGGTCTTTCAGCATGACATTGATTCAAAACACACCGCCTGGGCAACGAAGGAGTGGCTTCGTAAGAAGCATTTCAAGGTCCTGGCGTCTCCAGATCTTAACCCCATATAAAATCTTTGGAGGTAGATGAAAATCTGTGTTGCCCCAAACATCACTGCTCTAGAGAAGATCTGCACAAAGGAATTGGGCCAAACTACCAGCGACTGTGTGTAAAAACCTTGTGGTGACTTACAGAAAACGTTTGACCTCTGTCATTGCCAACAAAGGTGTATATAAAAACTATAGAGATTATCTTTTGTTATTGACCAAATACTTATTTTCCACCATAATTTGCAAATAAATTCTTTAAAAATCAGACAATCTGACAATCTCTCATAGTTGAAGTGTACCTGTGATGAAAATTAAAGGCCTCTCTCATCTTTTTAAGTGAGAGAACTTGCACAATTGGTGGCTGACTAAATACTTTTTTGCCCCACTGTATATTAATATATTGCCTGATGTATTACATGATATTATACTGCAATATATATTTTTGTTTTGTAAGGGTTAGCAATGTTAGAATATTTGTAGATGTTCAGCCAGAAATTCAGACACTGCCATTTGCAACATCATCTTAGCAATAATATTATTGCTGTGACGTGGGCTGTGTCCAAATGACTCTATAAACATAACCATAAAGGACTCCGTAACCGTAACCGTAAAGTGTAATAATATTTGCCAATATTTTCTCTCTAGTAAACAACATATTGACCAAGATACACAAACACTTTGCTTCTAAACGTCCTCAAAACAGAGGAGAGGAACTGGCATGCGAGTCAGAATGCGGACATGTGTTTAAAAGTTCCAGAAAAAGGTTGCCTGTGGACTTGAACTTGCATATAAATTATCTAGTCAAGACATGATGCATCAGATATTAGGCATACTTCCAGTCAGATTTTATATATATATATTTTTTTTTATTTCTTGTTTATTTTTTTATTAAAATAATAGATTTGCCCAATTTTGACAGTTACATGTTCGTAAAAAAAAAAAAAAAAAAAAAATCAGATTCCTATATTAGACAGCAACAATGTGTAACTCTATGCATCTAATATTATTCATTCATTTGTTTTGCACCAACTGATAATGTCTGGAGAAACAAAATCAAATGTGTTATATTTTGTTTGCACTTTTTGTGTAGATGAGATGTGTTTGTTTACACAGACCTGTCACATTCCACCACTGTGCAAATCACACCTACCTGTCTTCAGGACAGTGATGGAGTCACTGCAGGCTTTGCTAGTTGTTTTGGATTGTGCCTTGATGAAATAACATCAAGGCAAAACTGCTTTTGACTGTCTGAGATCACCTTAAAAGGAAAGGTTAGAATGTTTGTTGAGAACATCTAATCCAGCAACATTCTTCAAATTATATTTTGAGAGTGATTGGAAATGGAGTTCTGGATAGCAGCCTGCTATTTCATAACATCTGTCTGTGATGATTTAGGATGGTGACCGCTGACCAAAGAGAAAACAGTTCTAGGAAGTGAAGTATCCACTCATTCTCAACAGAGCCAAGATAAAAGTATTTATTTTCCCTATATTGCATATAATTTCTTTCTATTTCAACAAGCAAAAATATGAAACTGCACTTTTTTCCCCTTTTCAGTCTGCTAACCATGACAGGCAGAACACGTGCTCTAAATGCTGCACATGCTGGAAATATTGAGTAAATAAGCCATACAGAATTTAGTATCGTAGCTGAATGAATCTAGCCTGACAAGCCAGACCCACATCAAGATGTTTGGTCTGGAAACTCACCATTGACAGGGCTCAGTCCAAGGGGCGGGATAAACGGTTGTCTTTCAAATTCCCTTTGCACACAATTGGATAAGACTACAACCAACCAGAGCAACGTGAAGCAGGGCTAGTTGATAGATTAAAATTTTGCCATATCCGGCCAGCAAAACTCCTAATACATCTTCCTTTATTAAGAATGATTTCAGTGCCGTTCTTTGTGCTTTTCTCAAGGAAAAGCTCAACTCCAAGTCTTCCAGAGTCACGGCCAAAGCCGACACGGCCGATTCGAAAGACCCCCGTTCCCAGATTTTTGGTTTACAAGAAGCACGCAGAACCGTCGCAACTCATCATTAAGCCCGCCCACCAACTCTTTACAGTTTTTTCCAGATATGAAGTCTATTGAGAGTTGCTAGACTACACACGGCGCAGATTAGATTTGCTGCCGCTAGGGTGCGTCTAGATGTCTAGAATGAATCAGCAGTTTTGAACAAATCGGTTGAGTCAATGATTCAAATTAGTCATTCAGACTTTTACTTGTCATCAAATATTGGCTTAACTATCTAATCAACGCTCTAATAGATTCAATACCTACCAGATTTTTCAACACAAACAATAAAAATATAAGTAAATTTAAAGACAATACATTTAGCTATTTATTCCTCTGCAGGTAAGTATATTAGATGAGGGCATTGGCATTATTATATCAGTTTGACACTTTTTACTCACCAGCCATTGTGGTTTTCCAAAGTTACTAGCCTCTCAGCATTTTCACTGGCCACAATTTTGCTGTTTAGAAATTACATTTTATATGATTAAAGTTGACTTTGGCATGCTTAAATTACTTGATTTTGAGTCATTTTACTTGATTTAGGAGATTTAAAACCCAAATCAAAGCTACATTGTATATTGGCTCAGCTAATTGTGCAGGTGGGCTAGGGCTGGGCAATATGAGTGTAGGCTAAAATTTAATATGATAGGAGTTATTTTTGTTAGGCTATATAAAAGAACAAATAAGCAAATTACAAAAACAATAGCAAATAAAAAAATGTCAAGATACAGTAGGTTTTTTTTAAAAATATATACATTTAACATCTGTAGTTGTTTGATTAACATTAATGACAGACAAGTATAAGTGGGCTGCTGAATGCATGGACGTAAATTAATATTCTGACACATAGTTATTACCCACCTGTTTACACTTAAGCCATAATTAAGCCATAACTGACTGTGTTCATGCGAGATACTCCACACGATGGACATTTTGACATCCGTGTGTGCGTGTATTCACTATCCAGGCACAAGAAGAACTGATCATGCGTGCGACAGAGAGAGCGCGCATGTGAGAGAGTGCTTCTGTTTAATCATTCAACACGAATCCACTTAGCCTTCACTAAAACTGAATACTCAGTTAATAGATAAAGAACGCCCAGCAGTACTGTTGTTTTTCTAAGACAAGTTTAAAAAAGCTACTTAAGTGCCTTTGAACTAATCCAAGCTTAATCTAAGCCCTTTCTCTGAAACCAGGCCACAATGACATGTAAATGTTAAAACAGCGCTTAAATCAGCGTTGAAAATTAAAAACTATTCAAGAGTAATCAATAAATAATCATTCATCAAAATACATATTTATTGTGCAAATAGTTCGCATTTAATAAACTAATAAACAATCAGCAAAGTGCCTTTACAAAAGCTATGTTCAAAGAATACTGTGACTGGTGTATTTCCTGTAAGTAATTGTATCAAATCAAATGAAAAATTATACAATTTATGTGCTATAAGCATTCAATAGCGTATCTAATTGGCAAAATGCCTCTTTTTTTATTTCTAAATGATATTGATCTTTATTGTGAATATCACGTCAGTCCAGACAGAAAGGCACTGTATTACTTTCGAGTTAGAATGGCATTAATAACAATTAATACATTTATTAAAAATAATGCAAATGCTCTGAAGATCCAGTGGGCATACTAGGCAACTGCATTTGTCCTTTGAAGCCCAGATGCAATGTTAATTGTGCTTTACTTCCTTCACATTTTCATCCAGCTGTATAAACTTGATCTTGTTCTTTAGCTCACTCCTCTGGTTCCTCGTCTGCATTGTCACTGCATAAGGATATGAGGTTCAATGTTAAATAGTAGATCATCATTACCACGCCGAACTTCCAGAAGCAGGGGCATGTCTCCCTGAATCGCCTCTTGTAATTCTCCAGTGTTGACCAATGGATGGCCGTTTAGCTTCACTATAATATCACCTGTTTCAAGCCCACCCCTGTGAAGAGGAGAATGTCACGTGATTAGTTTTTGATAAATAAAAATGCAGTTGGTTGATGTTGCAACAACATATACTGCACGTAACAGCATGCAAAAAATATTACATGCTCAAACTCATTTTAAAATAATCTGGGGTGAAAATAAATAGTTATTGTTTGATTTAAGGCCAATTCACACTGCACCGACAGACGCAGACCAGCGTTGAGTCACCAGATCATCTTCTCAGACATTCTAAATCCGATTCATCGTGTTCAATCAGTGAAAACAAGCTCCGACAGTGGTAACACACTGATCCAATAAAACCCGACGAAGTGTCTGTTACCGTCTCTCGGAGTCTGTTGGTGCAGTGTGAATTGGCCTTTAGACATTACTTCTGAGCTGGGGAATCCGGGACAACTTCATGGACTAAAATTCCTCTGCCAATGTCTGGAAAGTCTGGATTGTGCCATTTTAACTCCTGGACAATGCTGAGGAAAAGAAGAGAAATATAAGAGATCTGAGGGAAAATGGATGCAGCTTTCTCCTTTCAGAAAGCTTACTGATGGTACCTGACACTAATAAACGTGAAGGGTCCTATTTAAAAAAAACAAAAAAACAATGTTGTTGATTGAAATAACATACTTCTCTGTTAAAGTGACCATTTTGATTCCAATAAACCTTTTGGGACCTTTTATATCTGAAAGAGAAATTATTAGTTATTAGTTTTAGATATTTGTACAATTTCATAGTGCATTCAGGTCAAGCCGGAAAGATTGGGTTTACGAGTAAATGTGATTGGGAAATTCAGGACTCTCTTAGAGCCCCGAGTTTCAGAGTTGGGGCATGCCAGTGCGAAAACAGGGCAAAATCCAGGAATGCAGGGCCTGGTATTGATGGTATTGATTTTTCATTTACAGTGAAACTGGTTAAGTTGAACTATTGCCAAATTGTACTATTGCAATAAAATATATAAAGATTCAGTTTACAGTACTTTCAATAGCAATAAAAAGCAAAGAAAGGACAACCTGATGTGTATTCTTTATTCATCATTTTAAGTAAAGTTACAAAATCTTGTAGATTTTTTGTAGAATAGGTACATTGCCATCAATTTTTTGAATGCACCTTCCGTCACAATAATGACTTCCCAACTCATAAATACAGACTTCCCAGGAGGACTTGAAAGCACCATAATATTACTGTAGTACTCCATACTGAGTGTTGTTCACAAACATGAGTTTAGCACAAATATTTGCATTGCAATGTAAAACTGAACAAAATAAGGCCTGTCTTTTTATATGTTAGGTATTTTTGTTAAACACAGAAGCAGAGTTATATTGAGTTGCAGTTAGCTAGCAGGTTACTTAAAGAAATCCATGCATAGCGGTTTTCCAGTATACGTTTGATAATCAATTAACAACCTAATTCAGCATTCCAGATCTACTACTGTATACATCTACTTGAGCTCCTCTCGCAAATTAATTTAATGTAATGATGGACCAGTTACAGTTCTTTTTTTTATAGCTTGCATGTTTGATGTCATCAGGCTGGTAAAATGACTAGCGGCTAGCTAGCAAAGTGAAATTTGCTAACAATTACCTCACCTGAGGCAGTCTTCACAGCCTGAGGCTGCGTGAAGTTTGTCCTGACTACCCTTTGTTTGACTGAAATCAAAGTAAATGACACCAAGGATGTAATGAACAGCCTTTTTCATGCATTGTGTTTGTGTTTTGTAGCCATTTTGTTACAGTTGGCAGAACATAACTTGATAGGTGGGATTCGCAAACACCTAATCTCAGATTAATCCATAGAGTTGAATGAAAATGAACATCTATTTGCAATTAAAATTTCTAAAATGTTCCTTTTGGAATTACCAAACTAATTGCATTACCTTTTTGCTGTTTATCATTGGATTCATCAAGGAATTTATTGATTCGGTCTGATGGTATGGCAAAAGAGATTCCTGCAGTAACTTTTAGTGTGTTTATTCCGATCACCTCGCCGTCCTAACATGACAGAAATATTATGTGAAAAGGTAGCAATATTAAATGTATCTAACCAGTGTCCTCTTAAAGGGATAGTTCATCCAAAAAATTTAATTAGCCCATGATTTATTCACCCTCAAGTCATCCTAGGTGTATATGACTTTCTTCTTTCAGACGAATACAATCGGAGATATTTTAAATAATGTTTTGGCTCTTCAAAGCTTTATAATGGCAGTGAATAGAGGATTCGATTTTGAAGCCTAAAAAAAGTGCATCCATCCATCATAAAATATATCCACACGGCTCCTGGAGGTTAAAGAAGGCCTTCTAAAGCAAAGCAATGTGTTTGTGTGAGAAAAATTTCCATATTTAAAACTTTAAAAAAAACTTTAAAAACTAGCTTACGGCAGACGGTCTAACACAAGACGATTTACACCAAATGAGTAACCACTGATGTGATGTAGGACTAGCGTAAGCTTTGATGCTTCTCATGGTTCAAACAAATAGGGCTGGGCAACAAACGCAAGCTCCTCTTCTCTTGTATTGAAATCCTCCCAAATGTCTTTTTAAAAATGTGTTGTTTTAAACTCTAATTCATGACCGGTGTTTTGTTTTGCTTTATCCACTGCGGTTCCGCGCTCGTCAATATATCATGCGTCAGGTCAGGGGTTACTCTTTCGCCATAAATCGATGCATACTGCTGTCTGTCGGAAGACAGTTATTGAGTTTATAACGTTTTAAATATGGATATTTTTCTCAAACAAATGCATCGCGTCACTTCAGAAGGCATTATTTATTATATATCAGGGCATTATTCAATATATCTCCGACTGTGTTTGTATGGAAAAAGAAAGTCATAGACATAAAGAATGGATTACGGGTAAGAACACTGTCAGAAAAAAAGGTACATTGTTGTCACTGGGCCGGTACCCTAAGGTATAAAACCGAAAAGGTACTAATATGTTAAGGTACTAATACGCACTCTTATATGTACGTTTAAGGTACTAATACATACTCTTAAAGTACTGATTTGTACCTTTTAAGGTACCATAGGGGTGAGTAAGGTACAGAGATGTACCTTTACCCTTTTGTATCTTAGGGTACCACCCCAGTGACAGCACTGTACCTTATTTCTGAGAGTGTAAATCATGGGGTCATTTTCATTTTTAGTTGAACCAACCCTTTAATCTAGACGTAAAACTCCATTCACACTCACCAGATTGACAAGTGGACCTCCTGAGTTTCCATACTTCCCATTGATGATAAAAGAGAGCGAAATAGTCAGTCAATGTCAGGCAAAACATCTATCAAATAATTGTTGTAGCCTGAAAACACCATTCTTTTTTGTCTTACATTGATGATAGCATCGGTCTGGATGTAGTCCATGTCAGAGTCACGGATGCCGAGCTCTTTTCCATCTCTCTGTGTTGTGCTGACGATGCCTGTTGTGACTGTGTTCTGAAGAGCAAATGGGCTGCCAATGGCAACCACAAACTCACCAGGCCTCAGGTCAGAAGACTGACCCAGTGATAACACTGGTAATTTTTTCTAGAGATAAACAGAACAATTCATGCTAATTAAATCAACTGAAATGTGATTCAGCCCATATGTTTTCTATTTGGTCAAAAACACAGATTACCTCAGGAATGAAACACCACTACATTACTCAATATTAACTTGTTGTATATCGCACTTGCACTCATCCTGTTGGTGTGAAAAGCAGCACGGCAGTGATTAGGTGCAAGCCTCGTGCCACAGCTATATCCAAGCCAGCATTTGCCTGGCATTCAATGTTGAAACGTAGTTCAAATGTCAGTTGTTGTTTCATTGGCACATTCTGATGAGTTATTTCCCAGTCAAAATGTGCTACTTACCTTTTTTAAACACTTCATGTTGTCCTACCACATCTGGCAGCTTCAATTTTTTGTGCCTCACGAAGCAGGCTACCAAACTGACTGTTTTAATGTCAGAACACCAACTGGGATGGTGATATCAGTCACTAACTAAGAGGTTCAGTTTGACCCCCACCTCACCTTCAATCACCACATAAAACACATCTACAAAACCTTTTTCCAACTTCTTCGAAACATCTCCAAACTCTGTCCCCTTCTAAATTTTCCAGATGCAGAGAAACTTGTCCATGCCTTTGTCTCCACCAGGCTGGACTACTGCAATGGACTCCTCATTGGGAGTTCTGGCAGAAATATCCAGTTGCTTCAATACATCCAGAACAGCGCTGTCAGAGTCCTAATTAGAGTCCGTAAATATGATCACATAACCATTCTACACTCACTGCACTTGCTCCCTTTTTCATCCCCCGTCGACTACGAAATCCTCCTGCTTACACACAAATGCATCACCGGACATGCACCACCATATCTACAAGAACTCATCAGTCTGAAATCCTCCACCTGCACCCTGAGATCATTAGGGATCAGGCCACCTGCTTCTTCAAGTCCCCATCACCAGACTCCGTACTCTGGGGATCGAGCTTTCTGCCCGGCTGCACCGCGGCTCTGGAACCAGTGAGCTGAGAGCAGTACAGACCCTGGACCAGTTTAAAGCAGAACTGAAGAATTTTCTAATCAGAAAGGCTTTTGTGTTGATTGTTTGTATTATTCTATATTTTTCCCTTTTCCATTGTTGCACTTTGAGATTCTTCGGAATAAAAAGTGCTTTATAAATAAAATCTATGATTATTTTATTATTATATGAACAACAGCACTCATGCTCACATATTATTTCTTAATTGATAACACTACCTGAAAAAACTGGTCCGATTTCATTACTTTCAAAGATCAAATTTGAAAAACGATTCAGAATTGGGTGCAGTGTGGAAAAAGTTGCAGAGCAAGAGATGGGGAAATGACAAACTACTATAAACAGAAAAAAAAACATCAGCAAGCATTCCAGACTCTCTGACATGGGAACATTCTTCAATTTTTGTTCCCAAAGCAGTCTCTAATATGAATAGTTTCTCTTTGATACTCTTAATCAAAAATGGGCTACAGAAATATTGCACTAGACAGTTTACAGCATCTCCGTAATCGGATCCATATGCATCAGAAAACAAAGCACCTCTTACAACACAAAAATTCCCTAAATTCTCATAATTTCCCACACATAAATGTAGGTCAGCATGGGCTAAGGCTATAGTTAACATGTCCAAGTGTGTCTAGATGAGGCTTGCGTGATATAAACCATCTGCCTCTGGAGCCATAAACATGGGATTTATGGGTCAAAGGTGTTGCCATTTATGGATGATTTGTGCTGAGTTTTTATACTTTGCAATGCTATGAAAGATTAACTCTTCTGGACTACTGGCTAATAGGCTTTGTGTCGGGAAATTTCGCCATTAAGAGAAATGTAGTGACAGCAAGAAAGGTTGAGGATTAAACATTTGTTTGCACATTTACTAAATGAAATAAAGGAGACCCGGGAAACACACTAAAATATAAAAAATAAGGGAAAACTAGAAATAACTGTTCTATTGTTCTGAACTGTCACCCCCTTTTTGAGCATGACTTGAAAATATATATATATATAAATATAAATATAAACAAACAAAAAAACAATAAAGGTTCTTAAATGGTTCTTTGGCAGGGTGTATAGTTATATAAAGAACCTTTAATATCCAAAGAACATTTCCATTGCAAAAAAGGTTATTTGTAATACAAAAAGGTTCTTTGGACTAAAAAATGGTTTAAAGAACATTTCACAAAACGGTTCTTTGGGGAACCAAAAATGATTCTTCTATGGCATCACAGGTGAAACCCCATTTTTGGTTCTTTCTGGCACCTTTATTTTTAAGGGTGTAGGTGATCCACCCTTACATTTGCTTATATCTTCTATATGTGAATTGTGTCACTGCTTTGGAGCACACCAGCTTATAGATAATAGCAAATCTGACATATACTAAAAGCCAAAAAACTGATTTCAGGGGACTTCAGGGGGCTTTAAAGTAACATTACCATGGTAACATCCATGGTATATCATTTTCATGGTATATCATTCCATGGTTTATAATTTTCACGATTCATTTCAAATTATAGCTGTGTCTCATTTCAGAAGGCTGCGTCCTCCGGAGGTCGCATTTGAAGGGTGCATACGTCATAAGGCCGTCTCATTTCAAAAAAGTGAGTAGGACACTCCAAATGCGACCTTCGAATGCGTCCTTCTTTCACAGGAATTCGGAGTGTGCATGAGGTGTAGCCTTCCCGGCTGGAGATAACCCACAATTCTTTGCGTCTCCGTTAACAACCGTCATATTTTTTTTTTATCGCCGCCAGATATACATGCGAGCGTAGGTGTGGTGTTTAAATTAAGTAGTTCAAGCTTTTTTTTTTTTCTTTTTTTAGCTCTATTACCTCAAACAGATAGTTGTGGTAAACAGGATTACAACTGTTTAGTGCATTTTAAACATTTAGAACAGTACATTGGTGTCAAGACAAGAAACATTTCATAGTCATTTTTAAGTTTGTAATGAAATAATTTTCATTCATATAACTGCCGTGAGAGCGCAACGAGGCTGAACTTGTTGGCATAGCAACGTGATACTTCCTGCCTGTGTGTCCTACGAAGGACGTCTCGTTTAATTCTGATTGAGGACACTCCGTATGCTGCATCCTACACAGGATGTGTCCTCCGGAGGACGCAGCCTTCGAAATTTAACGAAATGAGACACAGCTTATGTATCATTTATGAGTATTAATAAAATATGTGATGGGAGAAAGCAATAAAGAGCAGCAAGCGTCTTTCAAGCGCCATCTCACCTTTGCATTAATTTTGATAGTGGCGATGTCAGACTTCTTGTCGATGTCTCTGATGGAGGCTTCATAGGTGTGGCCATCGTGTAGCTGCACTTGTAGATGCTGGCGGCCCGTTACTGTTGCACTACTAGCTACCACATGAGCATTGGTCACAATCAGACCTGTCTGCGTCATTATGAATCCAGAACCGCTTGACAAAGGTACATGACGGCCAAAGAGTGGATGGCTGGACACAAACATTGAAAAAAGTGGTCATTGCATGACTAAATGTGAAAATATTACAATTATATTCTATATTGCTTGAAAACAAAAGTTTATATGACAGTAAAACTTGCTGATACATAATAGTTTGATGTAAACTGACAGTAATAGCATTGTTGCGCTGACCTATCACTCTTAAAAATAAAGGTTCTTTGGCGGGTTGTATGTTTCCATGAAGAACTTTAATATCCAAAGATCCTTTCGATTGCACAAAAAGGTTCGTTAGACTATAAAATAGTTCGTAAATATGGTTCTTTAAAGAACCTTTCACAAAACGTTTTTTCAGGGAACCTAAAATTGTTCTGCACTCTTAAAAATAAAGGTTATTAAATGGTTCTTTGGCAGGGTGTATGGTTCCATGAATAACCTTTAATATCCAAGGAACCTTTCCATTGCACAAAAGGTTTTTTTGTAGTCCAAAAAGGTTCTTTAGACTAAAAAATGGTTAAAAAAGTTTCTTTAAAGAACATTTCACAAAATGGATCTTTGGGGAACCAAAAGAATGATTCTTCTATGGCAGTGGTTCTCAAACCTGTCCTGGGGACCCCTCACCACTGCACATTTTGCATGTCTCCCTCATCAGACACCCAATTCAATGCTGTGTCCCAATTCGCCTACTTACACTATACCCTAAAAGTAAGTACTCTTTTTGTGAAGAAAAAGTACATACTTTTGAGTATGTAGCAAAAGAGTATGAAAGCTTTGGGACACACTAATTCGTCATCTTTAACGGACTCTGTCGCTATAGTTACGTGCATCCCGTCACCGTTTAAACTGCTCCGTCAATCATCGTCACAGTTCAAATCCTGCACATTCAGTTTAATCTTCTACCATAACAGAGAAATGTAGCCACACGTTGATCTGCCATTTGTGTGTCTTTAATGCAGAGACTCTCCTCGTGTGTTTGCAGTTTAAATATAATGAGGCATTTAAAAGTTAATGGCCAAACGTGTCATTGCAAAAGTTCATAATGCAGCTGCAGGTGAAATATAATGTGGACAACACTGAATAAATATCTTTTAGTCAGGTTAAATAGTGATAGTTGGTCACTCAAACCGCGTTTGTAGTTCTAATGGAATCCTCGTCCAACTCGCAATGGGTTGTAGGCAAGGGGGTAATCTAGCGCTCCGAAAGCGTTCCACCCCTAGGGGCTGCCATTGCTAACAAGCCATCACCTGCTGTTAGCATCCCATTGACTAACATTCATTTTTGAGTCACTTTGACAGTGAATAACTTTACATCTGAGGCGTTTAAAGACTCCATTTGTCTATTGTTTATTTCTTAAGAAACATGACAATGCATAAAAGGCTCCATTACCTTGTATCTTACACTATCGCCCCGCAGAAGCTGTTTTTGTAAAAATAGGCTTACTATTGCGTCATAACCAAAGCGACTCTGTCGCACAGTTGAGAAATTACCGTATCGACAGGAGGAGACGCTCGCAGGCAATCTTTTACTGTCTATGAGGCAGTCGGGGGGACGTGGAGACAAAGTCTGATAAAGTCAAGGGAGAAGAATGGGGAGAAGCCCATAGTGAGCCAAAAGCAACGGGAGAAAATATTTAAACAACGTGATTCAGATTTCACTTTCCACAACTACTAGAAGACCTACAGCTGTCCGACAGGTTGCTCACGTCACATCTACGTCGTCAAGCTCAGTCTGAGCCTGCGCAGTTCGCTCAGCCATCAGGAAATGAGTGCTCCTTTACTGAGAGTCACTTTCCGCCGTTGAAGTCAATGGGATAGCTCTGTCCATTTCTTTTACTGTCTATGGTTGTAGGCAATATCAGCCGTTAGACTGTGCATCGATCCGCACTTCGAATTCGGAATGGAAATAGTAAACCATCCGGGAATCTTTGGAATACTCTTTTCAAGATTCTACGATTTGGGAAATACTAATTCTATTTTCGAATACTAGCCTATTTAGTATGGATAGTATGCGAATCGGGACAAAGGGCAAGTCTTGCAGTCTCTACTAATGAGCTGATGATTTGAATCAGGTGTGTTAGATGAGGGAGAAATGCAAAATGGTGCACTGGTTGGGGGTTCCCAGGACATGTTTGAGAACCACTGTTCTACGGCATTACTGTGAAAACCCATTCTGGCAGCTTTATTTTTAAGGGTGTATGGCATTGCCGCGAAAACCCCCTTTTCTGTCACCTTTATTTTTAAGGGTGTACATTATGTGACTATGATCTCAACAGACTTAAAGTGATACCAAACCAACTGTGGACTATCAGTGAGGTGAAATTAGTAGATTACTAAATTATTATATTACATAAAAGCTCCTTTTTCCCTTTCTTTAGCCCTAACATTTTTCCCTAACATTACCAAAAAATTATCGGTAGACATAGAAGACCAGAATTGCATTTACTTGAGGAAGAGCTCGACGTGTACCACAGCAGGAGCAATCTTCTCCACAACATCAGCGATGAAGTTAAACTTATACCTTGGGCTGTTCAGATGTGCAGGACCTATACTAGCAGGAAAAAGCATTCATGTCAATGACATAATTTGCCAGATATGAAGACTATATAATACTTGCTTATATAAATCTTATGGTTTTAAATATCCTAGGTATATACATGTAAATGTGCACTAAATCCATATTGTTAAGCAAATCCTTATCAAAGAATTTATATTGTATTGGCAGAATAAGTGGCAACCAAAATTAGTGTAATTAATACACTACCGATCGAATATGTTTTTGAAAGAGGTCTCTTATGCTCACCAAGTAGGCCTATGCATTTATTTGATCAAAAATACAATAAAACAGTAATACAGTGAAATATGTATGCAATTAAAATAAAGGTTTTTGCTGCTTAATATTTTTGTGGAAACCATTTTTTTTTTTTGAAAGTTCAAAAGAACAAGATTTAATTGAAATTAAAATCTTTTATAACAATATCTAAATGTCTCTACCATCACTTTTGATTAATTTAATGCATCCATGCTAAATAAAAGTATTCATTAATTTTTTTCTTGTTTTAATACACTCAAACTTAGTGTATCATATAGTTTCCACAAAAATTATAAGCAGCACAACTTTAAATTATAATAATTCATATAAATAATAATATTAATCATCTAAAGATTTTAACTGTATTTTAATAATAATGCCGTCTTCTTTTAAAAATATTAAATTATTATAACTTAATTATTCCAAACTTTTGACCAGTAGTGTGTTTGTGTTATTACACAGGAATTTCCTCTGAATATACTGTATAGGGCCAGATCTATAGCAGACGGACATATGTATGCTTCGCTAACATAATCTCCTACTTAACTATCAGCAGCCTCCAAAGTGCTGCTCAGAACTAGCCCTTAGGTGAATGTGATTTCACCAAGTACAGCATGTGTCTGGATCATCATCTTTGTTGATCCTGGAAAAGCATCTCAAACAACAAATAGATTTGAGGGTTTGCAGTTTATGTCAAGTTTAGGCTTATAACCAGGGTTAGGTGATTCTACATTGGTGTAATTCATTGTTTCCCTTTGATTTAAGGGATGATTTATGGGTAGGATTAGGTTTAGGGGTAGGGAGGGTGTTTGTTCTAGATGTCCCCATATGCACATAAAAGAATAGACAGAAGACATCCATTGTACTAATTTAGATCACTGCTCATCTGTGACTAGGTGTGTCACATTTAATAATTCCCTCACATTCTGTAGGCTGGACACAGATGTTTTTTGGGTAACATCTATGAGCATTGTTCCATGTTTTAATTCGCACTTCAGTATAAGAGGGTTAACGCTGCATTGTTAATTTTCTCTGATTGAAATAACTAAAGACCACACTCGAACAGTAAGAGGAACTAAGAGCTGTTCGCTACATCTCACTAAACATCCAAAATCACACTTGTTTTCCCTGCTTAGTAGGCATTCCAAGAAGTCTCAATCAGACAAAATCAGACATCACACAGGAAGCCAAAATGAGTGGAGATATAACACCAGTCCTACAGCTGACTTACTATTAGCCTATGATTCACACACAAACAAGTCATTTTTGTTTGTTCCGCTAGTCAATACAATTGTACAAAGTTATTGACATGGATGAAGCATCAGGCAAAAGTTTTCAGTTACTGATGCCATTATGAAAATATTTCCAGGTGCTCCTATCCTTTGTTTTATTACCCTACATTAAAAAAGGTCCAATAACAAGGGTGTTTATACTATTTAGAAATAAGGGTACACTCAGAAAATTGGTACAGAAGCTGTTACTGTAGGTCATTGTATACATTTAGGTAGCTACTAATATGTACCTTTGAGGTAATACTTTATGTACGACGGTGTAGCGTTTAAAAGGGTATTGCCAGTTCTATCTTTTGTACCTTTTTTTCTGTAAGTGTAGAAAAGAGTAGGCTATTATCACGTAATATAATCTCAACATGGCGACCACCATGATAGAGAACCCTATTATATGCCATCATTTAAACTGCAACTTTAAGATAGGAAATACTGTCAAATGAAAGCAGCCATTTAAACTAACAGTTGCATATAAATAAACTTATAGTAGATAAATAGCACGTTAAGTGTCGTGCGTAAAAGAACATAATTGACACTAGCCCAGATACAGTCCAAAGCACCCATTTCATAGTATTTAACAAAAATAGAAACACCAAGAGGAAAAATAAATCACTGAACTTATCAGTGACTGACCTGCGCATGAACCCTTGTGCGTTTGGGTAATCACGGAGAGCCCTCGCTGTTGTGCTTTACGCCCGGCTGCCCTCATCTTGCACACATTGCTGTAGGTTTTTCCGTCGCTGCCACACACTTTGTGAGTTGTCCTACACTGACAAACGCCTTTGGAAAGCCGCTTGCCGGCTAGAAATTTACATTCTAGCCCGTCGCCACACGGAGCATCATCCTTCCGACCGCACGACGCACCTTCGCCCAGGCTGCACACTAGACAGCAGTTGCAGTGGTCGGGCACATACCCGCTCGGACAGCTCGGGGTCGGACATTTACTCACATCACACCTGGATGAACATTTCGTCTTCGGCTCGGCCACGGCGAGGTCCTGCGCCAAGAGCATTGTTGCTGCTAACAGAATGACCAGCATTCCCTCTTCAGGTTTCAGGTACACGGAGAGAAATTCACTCAGTGTATTAAGTTTGTTCAGTAAGTTATTTTAATTCTTTGTGATATTCATTCGAGGCCTATGATGTCCAAAACACAAAAAAGAGCCCCGCTGACTTTTCCATAGAGCACATAACACGCTGATATGAATTTAACGTGAAAATGTAGTTCCATACCCTATTAAAAGTTCAGTGTCAGATGCTCGTTCTGATGTTCCCTGTGCTATACCAATAAAATACAGTGCTGGATAAAACTCCCTGACGGATTCCCTCCCTCCACTTCACTGCTTTTGTATCATGCACACTCTCAAGTGTGAGTGAGGTGTGATGAAGAGGCAGGCATTACTAAATGCAATAATCAGCTAATTCATGTTATCAAATTATGTAAATTTCAAGAAGTGGAAGAAAAATGCTTTCAAGCTTGTACTAGTCTATATAAAATATCAGGATACAAAAAAATATAATCAAGATAATATTTAATAAACAGAACAATAAAAAAAATTAACAGAATTAACTCCACACCACACAGAAAAACAAACGTGTGGAAATGTTTTCTTTAACTGTATTATTTCTTCCTGTAACATTTCTTAGTTGTACAACATGCCTGAGAGCTTATCTCAACCGCTTCATACTTCACTGCTATCATGCCTCCTTGTGGCGTATGCAGAAAAACACATCTACTTAAAGGTGCACTATGTAGTATTTTTGCAGTAAAATATCTAAAAACCACCAGGCCAGTGTTATATATTTTGTTCAGTTGAGTTTACAGTGTATCATAGAAAATATATAGATTCCTCATCATTAGTGCCTGTGCAGATGGGTCGAAGGAGGCATCTACTTAATATATACTATGATCTCACCAGTTTGACCTTATGATATGGAAGTAATAACCAATGGGAAAACTTGATGAGACTCGTTGGCATATGAGGTAAAAAAATAACATAAATACTGTTCCTTTTTTTACAGAAACCGATTGGTTCGTGTTTTAAGACATCAATGTGTCGTCAGGAGCAGCAGGGTTTTTGTGCATATTGTCTAAACATGTTTTTTTGTTTGTTTGTTTTGCTTTCATAGAATATTTACCTATTCACACCATTATATGACTAGCATACAGCAACGGTTGGATTTAAAAATCTTAATTTGTGTTCTACTGAAGAAACAAACACACCTACATGTTGGAGGCACTAGGGCTAAGCAGATAAACATAAAATTAACCCATTAAATGTATCTAATATGATAAACAGAGCTGCGTTACCTCATACTCATGACTGGAAAAGAGGAAATAGCGCCGGCGACCGTGTCCCGTCATAATAAAAGTCCCTTTGCTCGCGAGCCGTGTACTCGGCAAGAATTGCTCCAGTGGCCTTGCTCAGCTCCCCAAATATTTGGTCTTGCTCTGCTTCATACTATAGTAATGTTAATAATCACATTCATGAACATGATTTCTGCCCGAGTCCTAGCCTGATTCTTTTCCACTGGCTGGCTGTGAGGTGAAAACCACATGTCCCAAGTTTCTGCGCTCAAACCTGGTGTCATCAAACTATGCCTTTGTTTTAAATAGGCACCCTCTAGCGGACAGAAAAGTTACATTAAACAGTGTAGCTTTAAAGGGTGGGTGAAACACTCAGTTTCAGTCACTCATGTCAATCTTGAGTACCTATAGAGTAGTATTGCATCCTTCATATCTCCGGAAAGTCTTTAGTTTTATTATACTTATAAAAGAAATATAGGCTGTACCGAGTCTTTCCGGAAAAAAACGAGCAGCTGGAGGCGTATCGTGTGGGCGGAGCTAAAAAATGACGAGCGCGCACAAAGCGGTGACGTCCTTAAGCGAGGAGAAGAAAACGTTACTCTAATAAACCATGGCTATCAATCAGATTCAACTAATACAGATATGATCCAGAATCAGATCCGGAGGCTGAAATAAATTGAACAGGAGAAACAGCAACAGCAGGACGTCCGTCTCTGTGGTATGTACTGTATTTAGTGGCCTGTCAACATTTGTGTGTGTTTACTCGCAGTTTATGAGGACATGATTCGGTTTATGGACTACTGTATGCGACTAAACATTAGCAGTAGCAAGCAAAACGGTTTTGCACGTCAGACTAGTGTAACGTTATACATAGAACAACAATGGAGTAATCATTAGCGCATTTGAATGACGAAGCACGCTTTGTGAGAAAGCTAGGTTTAAGTTTGGGTGGTTTCCCAATAAACAAACTGACACCTATATTGGTCAGCTAAACAAATGTATTTAAACACACGCCATAGATCGCATGCTCCATTGATAAATGAACTAACGTTATACACGATTGTGTTGTTTACTGATGTTTACTTACACGACGATAGCCAACAACACAGACATTTGAAGCAGTTTTACTCACCGCCTGTTTCCAAAGCACGAGTTTGAACCCTTATCGCTAGGACCGCTCCGTCAAAAACTTCTTTGGTAACATTGTTGATGTGGTGAAGTCCTGGGACAGCAGTGACCGTGGAGATCCACTTTTGTGATGCGACTGAAGCGATGTTGTGAAGCTTCTCGTCATTTCTGCGTTCAAATCGGTTCAAATGCAGCGCTGCCTTCCCAGAATGTAATGCGGGCGCGTTAAAGTCGCTTGATGTCATCCATAGGAATAAAGTGGAGCGCGCCGCGGCAGAAGTGTTGCACGGACGAGTGGATCTGCACCTTGAGAGCAGTGTTTATGGGCGTGCATTTCCTCTCTCGCTCTAGTCGCGAGCGCACACCTTTCCGGGAGAAGAGCCCGTGCGGCCCATACAAGGACCTTCCGCTCTGTCGACATCAAGCCGACCCATACTCAGTAAAAAAACTCTCCGAAACTTGTGAGAAACCAGAAGGAGTATTTTTGACACAGAAATAATCCATCAAACGTCCAACTTAGTTTTTGAAACTTTGTCTATGTTTAGGATGGGAATCCAAGTCTTTAACAGTGTAAAAAGCTCAGTATGCATGAAACAGCATTTCATCCCCCCTTTAATCATGAAAAGATGATGGGTTTTAGATTAAACCACGGATTAGGCCATAGTTAAAGTAAGACATGTAATCTTTTTAAACGTGCCAAGAAAAAAAAATTAGCCTACTTATGTGCATCTTGAGACAAAACAACAGCATACAGTCAGTGCAAGTTGCTTTCAGTTAAAACACCTCACACATTCATTTTAGTCCAGGAATAAGCTTGAGCCTTGTCTGTGAAACATTGCTTCACTGAGAGCTTTTAATGTTTTACACAACTGCAAGGATCTACACAGGCAGGCACACATAGGCCTGTCACGATAACAAATTTTACTTGACGATAAATTGGCCAAGAAATGATTGCGATAAACGATAATATTGTCGTTCTGAGACCATTTTCATCTAAAATAATGATAATGGCATAAATATAGCTGCAAGCAGCCATTATCGGGGCCAAGCGCAAAGAAGAAGACAAGACATGCCAGCATGGCTGGAAGTCTCAAGCCAACTGCAACAATGAGCCATTAAGGACCTATTAAGTTGATTTTAGGCAAAATAGCAGTCAAATTTTAAATACAGTCAATAATAATGGTTTAATGGTTTATCACTTTCGACCAATAGGTGTCACTGTTACGAAACTGATGTGGTTTAGTCAGATTGAGATGACAATGACACATGCAAAGTTTGGTGTCAATATGTCAAAGCATTGCAGAGATACAGCCTCAAGAGTAATTTTTGCATCATGGCTCAACTCTGTTGCAGTGGTATATGAAAACTGTTTTGTCTATCAATCCGAAATCCATAAGTATTTGTCAGCATGGTCTGAAGACGATACGGATCAATTTTGGTGAAAATCGGACAAACGGTCTAGGATGAGTTTGAAAAAGTAGATTTTTAACAAATAACAAGATGGAGCACAGATATGTTTGCAAAATATGGCAAAATTGGTATCTATCTTCTCGGCATGAGCCAATGAATGTATTATGACCAGTCTCATTACAATAGGCTAATTTAATCAAAAGTTATTAGCATTTTTGTACATTTTATTACAACTTTTGACCACAAGGTGGCGCTGCCCCGAAACTTTTTGAATATCTTCGGGACATAGAGCGGAAGACACATACCGAGTTTTGTAATGATACACTAGTGCATTCTTAAATTATAGCATTAGCATTTTAAACCGTAATACTGCATTGAAGTCAATGGGAATTTCATGTTTTGTTTTATTATAGCGCCACCAAGAGGCACAATCCCACCAATTTTTTTATGTGTCCTCGTAGTGAGCCCATACATATGTGTGTCAAGTTTGGTGAAAATATCTCATTTTGTTTTGGAGTTATAGACATTTATATGAAAAAACACGTAAAAAAGGACTGACACCTGACTTTGATTGGATTTTACTACCCCTTACTATCAATATTTTGAGATTTGGGCATTAGCGTATAGCTATCGACCTATGTTTCCGAACTTCTGAGGCTGGTTTCGTCTCGATCGGACTAGCGGTTTCGAAGATATCAGCAAATGTTTTTTAAGCACTAAATTACAACTCTGCGCAAACCATATGCCGAAACCTGGCAAGTCTGGTATCGTTGGAGTCGGCAAGGATTCAGGAGACCAAAAAACACACTCCCATCAAAATATGTCAACCACACCCAAAGTTATAAGCGTTTGAAAAAAAAAATTCTCCACTAGGTGGCGCTGTTTCGAAACTTCTCAGGCTACTTCAGGGCA
This sequence comes from Pseudorasbora parva, assembly GCF_024679245.1. Lineage (NCBI taxonomy): Eukaryota > Metazoa > Chordata > Actinopteri > Cypriniformes > Gobionidae > Pseudorasbora > Pseudorasbora parva. Next base: position 21,030,490 of record NC_090175.1, read on the forward strand.
TCGTGGTGATGACCCATACCAAGTTTCATAACAATCTGTTCATGCGTTCATAAAATACAGCATTTTTGCACATAATTCAAAATGGCCGACATCCAAAATGGCCGACATGGTAAAATTGGATATCAGTCGACTCGGCATGACGCCCTGAATCTAATGAGACCAATTTTATGATTTTTGGATAAACGGTTCAGAAGTTATAAGCCAAAATAGGCATTTTTCGTATCTCCGGACAGGTAGGTGGCGCTGCGCCGAAACGCTGCATGTTGCTTCAAGTCATGCTTGTGATGACATGTACCAAGGTTGGTTTGAATACGATAAAGCGTTGCGGAGATATAGCCTTTAGTGTGTTTTTGCAACCTCCACGTAAAATTTGTTTGTGCGTTTATTGAAAACGATTGGACGAATCAACTTGAATTCCATAACTTTTTGTCAACATGCTCTGAAGATGATCTGTTTCAATTTTCGTGAAAATCGGAGCAACGGCCTAGGAGGAGTTCGAAAAAGAAGGTTTTTCAGAAAATTCAAAATGGCGGGAAAATTTGCATACCGGAAAATGACATCATAGGGTGAAATCGAATCGGCTTGAGCCAAGGAATCCGATGAAAAAAGAATTTTGTTTCTAGCCCTTAGGGGTCAAAAGTTATAAGCATAAATATGAGTGAAACTTTGGACAGGTGGTGGCGCTAGAGGGATTGAGTTAGAGGCACCAAATTTGCTATAGTGACAGCTCAGACTGGCCTCTATGAGTGTGCCAAATTTCACAACTTTTTACCATACGGTTCTATGGGCTGCCAGAGACTCCTATGGCGGAAAAAGAAGAAGAAGCAGAATAATAATAGGAACACTAACGATTTCAATAGGTGCCTCCGCACCTTCGGTGCTTGGCCCCTAAAAATGCAGGTACACCTATTCAAAGATCAATAAACTTTAATTTCTAAAGACTATTTAACACAAAAAATGGAAAACATTTTAAATAACCACAATAAATGAACAAAACAACCAAAAACAATCAAAGCATGACTCTCGGTCTGTTTAAAAAATGCATTTAAATAAGTACCAAAAACAATAAATAAAATGCATGAAAACTACAACGGATGATTGTGTTTTAGGAGCATATTAGGGGCGGCACGGTTCACAAAACCACAGTTCGGTTCGTATCACGGCTTTAGGGTCACGGTTTTCCGTTCTGTATGGTTCTTGTTGTTGTTTTTTAATTTTAATCCAGAAATGTATTTCAGCATATGATATATTAATTATCCACAATTTAGGATACAGTATTAATTTTTTTTGTTTTGTTATATCATAGCCTAATCATGCACAAACTGAACTTGACCATCTCTGAGGAAATTTATATTTTGATACAGCAAGAGAGAAGACATCGATATACTTTTCATTTATTTGTCAAAAAAAAAGGAGAATGTGTATTGCTATCTCTACAGAACTTATGTGCCTTTTTAGCAGACAAAGATTGAACTGAAGAATTAACTTGTGTTTATAAAACTTCAGTGTAGCTTTAAGCCTCGTTTATACACGACGCATCTGCTCGAGTGCGATTAATTGATTTATCGACTATCGAGACAGGTCACACATCACAGCTACATCACATTCACCCAATACCTAGGATCACGTGATGTTTTGGGAGGTCACATGACTAATCAGGAAGTGATATGTGTTTACTTTGCTAGCTGCAAGAGATTGTCTTTTGTGTTGATTCTAGGCACAGTTGTGTAAGTTGGGCTCCCTTTTCATGCAGGGTGATTCTAGAAGTAGCTTGTCTACTCTTCACGGAGGACACAGGCTTCTGAATGGAGGCTTAGCATTTATGCAGTCACCTCCAGTGTGACCCGAGCTGCTGGGCTGCACTGCAACGGAACATTCACCTTTTTTTGGGCTGTGGGACAGTGGAGCTTACTGAAAAGGAACCAGGCCAGCCACTGTTTGTTTTCTTTATTGTTTCCTGTTGTTTTTTTTTGGTTTGATTATTTGTTTGGTTATGACTTTGCCCTTGGGCCCATCACTCATTTGCCACCTTCATAGTATTATTGTATATCTTTTCATTTTGACTAATTGTGGCCATTAATGTGGGTGCTTCTTTTCCTTAACTATGTTTTTTGCGTAGGATATTCCTGTACAAGGCCGGCTCAACACTGATGCTTTGCCCCTTCCTGTCAGGGGGGACCACACTGGGAGAGGCACTGTATTGGTGTGCTTGTAGCTACAACACGGTGTGATATTTTGTAGTGGCTTCTAAAGATATTAAGTGTTTAGTGCTTGCTGTGTTGCATGTTTTGACTGGTGTGGAGTTGCTGTCTTCTGGTTCTGTCTCTCCAGGGGCCTCCTGAGCAGCGGTTTTGCACTGGCTGATCCGACCTTCCTAAATTGATGAAAACTCCACCAGTCATTTATTGCAGTATTTTTAAGATCCGTTCTTAATAACCTGTTACATCATTTTATACCAAAGTGTAATAAACTGTGACACATTTTCATATCTGCCTCTTGTTGACTGTACCTGTGTGGGTAAAAACTGAGTTAGCCACACTCTATTCACGGAAAGATCACAGCAAATCTAATCTGCCGCGAGTGTCGTCTAGCAACTCTCAATTCACTTCTGAGCTGTAAACGCATAACTCTGGTCGGGCCAATAATATTGTGTATAGAGTTGGTTGGCGGGGCTTAACATAATGACAGCTCTTGCGTGCTTCTAGTAAACACAAGAGGTGCATCTCAATAAGCTCCCTAGTTCAGTAGTCAGGGCAATGATCAGGGAGTCAGCCCATAGATTTGTCCTGATCAGTGCCCTGACTACTGAACTAGGGAGCTGATTGAGACGCAGGGAGGAACTAGCGAACGGCGGTCTTTCGAATCAGCTTTGACCTCGACTCTGGAAGACTTGGAGTTAAAGGGGTACTTTAGCACTGGAAAGATGAATCTGTATTTAAACTGGGTCATTAATGTAGTAGAAATGTGAAATTATTTTTGAATTTGGTGCCTTCTAGACTGAGAAAAGACAAAATGTATTTTTGTCTCATGGGGATTAAAGACCCTTTTCCGACTGCTCCCTTCAGGTTGGTGGAGAGTTCTCCTCAAGTGGAGGAGTTTAAGTATCTTGGGGTCTTGTTCACGAGTGAGGGAAGGATGGAACGGGATATTGACAGACGGATCGATGCAGCATCTGCAGTAATGCGGGCAATGTACCGGTCTGTCATGGTGAAAAAGGAGCTGAGCCGTAAGGCGAGGCTCTCGATTTACCGGTCAATCTACGTTCCTACTCTCACCTATGGTCATGAGCTGTGGGTCAAGACCGAAAGGACAAGATCCCGGATACAGGCGGCTGAAATGAGCTTTCTCCTCAGGGTGGCTGGGCGCTCCCTTAGAGATAGGGTGAGAAGCTCGGTCACTCGGGGGAGCTCAGAGTAGAGCCGTTGCTCCTTCACATCGAGAGGAGCCAGTTGAGGTGGCTCGGGCATCTATTTCGGATGCCTCCTGGACGCCTTCCCAGGGAGGTGTTCCGGGCACGTCCCACCGGGAGGAGGCCCCGGGGAAGACCCAGGACACGCTGGAGGGATTATGTCTCCCGGCTGGCCTGGGAACGCCTCGGGGTTCCCCTGGAGGAGCTGGAGGAAGTGGCTAGGGAGAAGGAAGTCTGGGCGTCTCTGCTTAGACTGTTGCCCCTGCGACCCGGCCCCGGATAAGCGGAAGATAATGGATGGATGGATGGGATTAAAGACTACAATTCCCAGAATGCTTTGCTGCCCTGAGAGGTCATTCCCAAAGCCACTGCTACTGGATTACTGTGACTGGATTACTGTGAGTTAGAGAACAGACACTATAATTAAATACTGAACGTGTCTGTTCAATATAACGATCTAGTTAACGCGTGAGTCTTACAGCACTAACTCAGATTAGGAGTCAGATTACATTTAACATCATAAATAAGCTAATGAGCTTTCCTGATTAGAGTTGAGGAAATCGCGACCACATTCGCGGCATACATGCACAACGCGTGTTCAGTCTGGCGCGTTTTCAGGTCATGCCTTTGGAAGCTTAACTTTCGTAGAAATTAAAGAGAAGTTAAAACACTTACATTGCTCAGCATAGCTCCGTTTAATGCCTGCAGCTGCAAGCTGTGCTGTGAGTGTGATTTCCCATCCCCCATGCGAGGGGGGGGGGGGGTGTAGCACAATCATTTGATTATACCATATACTAATCGCTGAAGTAACGCTTTAAGCTTTTCTCTGAGAAAAGATAGAACGGCACTGAAGTCATTCTTAAGAAGGGAAGATGTTCAGAGTTTTGACGACCGGATACGTAACGGCGAAAGTTTCAATCTGTCAACTAACGTTAGCTCTGCTTCACCTTCGTTGCTCTGGTTGGTTGTAGCGCTATTCAATTGCATGCACGCCGTGCAGAGGGAGTTTGAAAGACAACCGTTTATCCCGCCCCTCGAATTGAGCCCTGTCTATGGTGAGTTTCCAGACGTGTTTGATGTGGGTCTGGCTTGTCAGGCTACTAAATAAATAGCATGTTTGAAACAAATTGCACAAGTTAGTAAAAACCTTTTTTTTATATTTATTTAAATGTTTACATTTAGTACAGTAGCTGTTTCACAAAGACAGTCTCACAGACAAGACTTAAAGAGATGAAAAAAGAACAACGATTGTGTCATCATTTACTCACCCTAATGTTTTTCCAAACCTGTATGAGTTTGTTTCTGCTGTTGAACAGACGATATTTTAAAGAATATTATTTATCAAACAGTTGATGGTAGCCATTGACATCCAGAAGAAAAAAAATGATGTCAACTGCTACCTATAACAGTCTCTTTACCAACATTCTTTAAAATATCCTTTGTGTTAAACAGAAGAAAGAAATTTGGTAACACTATTTTAGGGTTCAGTTATTAACTATTTACTTATTAGCATGCATATTAATACGATAATGGCTGTTTATTAGTACTAAATAAGCACATATTAATGCCTTATTCTGCATGAGCTTATTCTACATCCCTTAATCCTACCCAATACCTAAACTTAAATGCTACAAAAACTACCTTAATAACTATTAATAAGCCTAAATTGGGAGTTTATTGAGGCAAAAGTCGTAGTTAATAGTGAATATGTGTTCCCCATACTAAAGTGTTACCAGAAATTCATACAGGTTTGGAAAAACTGAGTAAAATGACATTTTCCTTTTTGGGTGAACTATCCCTTTAAGAACGTCTCTAACTAAAATGGATGTTTGAGCTGTTTTAACTAAGAGTTGCAATGACATATCTTAAAATACGTCAGTACCATTGTTTTATCTCAAGGTGCACAACAGTTTTTCACCAATGTCCTAGTTGAGCTAAAGTCTAATAAAAGTCTAATCCTGGCTTAATCGAAAACCTGTCTGTGAAACCAGGCAATAAACACAAACATTATTTGCAATCTATACAGTGTACAATGATTAAATTACTATTTGGCAGCTGTTGCACTGCTAACATCCATAGTCCGATAATCAAACCAAACTATACTGTATAGCAAAAAAGAGCAAATTATGCAACCCCCTTCAGTTGTGCTTCCAGCTGCACGGTGGTGTCAATGAATCTTGTGTTCCTGCTTCAATTCCACAATATGTTCTTTTATAATGTCAAAGGATCAAGTAGGAAATGTAAACCTTTCAAATTCGGATAAAATTGTTACACAAATGTTCTTTTCTTGTTTATTGAATCATAAAAACATCTTTGCTGGTAAATATACTTAAATTGTGTTATATACGGTTACATGTATAGTAAGTAGTTAGCATTAAACCCACATATATAGGACAGGATAGCACAGAGCAGCAGGAAGATTTGGTTGTCTGAGACTACACAAACTTTTATACAGCCAAACGATATCTGACCTGTAAAGTAACAACTTGTCCTTTTAGCTCCATTAAGCCTTTTTTGAAATCTCCAGGTTAATAATGAAGTCATTAAGTCTAGCAGCGTTACACTTGACTGAGGAATTCCTTCATGCCTGAGGAATTCCTTCATGAATAGTCTTTCATATAATGGCCAACATAATTCTTGACAAGTTGCTTTGTCTGCAAGAAGTTTAAAGATCATTTCCTCTTTCTGACCACAGACTATTGTCCCCATCATTGGACAGACTGAAATAAGCTTGCCACTCTTGAGTTCCTCTGTCCGTTAGCTGTTAGCAGATGCAGGACCATTTCTTCTTAGTCTCTTGTGCCATTGTGACTTTAGCTGGGATTTGGAAACTCTCAGATCTGCACCGTAACACACCTTCATTCACACTCTGGCTTCTCTGGCACTTCAGACTCTTTGCCAATGTCTCAAAGATGCTGTCCACCTGGTCCCCTTTGCGACCTTTGGCTGAAGTCAGATAAAAAGACATTCCGTGGACTTCGGCCAAATGACGAGCCTGCTCTATTAACACTGATGTAATTGTCGAAGTGACCAGATCAGCCTTGTTGCAAACAAGGGCCCGGGGTATATCTGGACCAAGAGAGTGCTGCCGGCACTCGTCCATCCACAATGGCAGATTCCGGAAACTAATGGGGTTAGTGACATCAAACACAAAAACAATCCCATGCACATTGCGATAGTAGTGCTGTACCATGCTCTTGCGAAAACGCTCCTGACCAGCCGTGTCCCACAGCTGTACCTAAAGTGAGATGGAAAAGGAACAAGATTGTGTACATAATTACATATATTATTATTATGCGTTTTTGCAAACTGATTATATAACGGCACTGCTGCCATGCATGGCATTACAATTGAACTACAGAAACCTTAAAAACTGAAACTTGAGTCTCCACTGGGTCATATCTCTCTGACCTGTTGGTATTTTTGAAGTTCATTAGGTTTATTTTTTATTCAGTCACACCAATGTATTCAGACACATTCAACATTTGATCACATCATCAGAGAAAAACGTCCCCAAAACGTCTCTTCTTTCTTGCTGTATACATACTTTCTAGAACTGTATATGTTTGCTTTGTATCTTTCTAGTGTTTCACTCACTATAGCCCCCTTTTTCTTGTTCACTGGGATTTATCTAACAGTTTAAATATTTTTTCATACATTAAATGATATACGTGGATTTTAGGAAGGGGGTCCCCCTTCGCATTAGCAAGATCACATTAGCAATTTAACCAAAAAATAAATAAAATAAAAACACCAAAGCAAAACATGGTTAGGTCAAAGTGTCTGAATCATTTTGGTACCACATTTTTTATCAATTTTATTGGTATTCTTCACTGTATGAAGAATTTTTGGGTATCATAATATCATAGTTAATTTATTTTGCTATCCTCGCTAACAAATGAACTAGTGTCCTGCACTGACTAGTAAAAATGTATTATCTGGTGTCATTTTTGGTTTGACTGTAACTCTAAGTTACACGCTTGAAATAGAAAAAAGTGCCCCTGTTAAAAACTGAGTAGTATGTATTAACGTAATATTTAATCTTTAAAGCAATTGTTATTTTAAGTTTGTGGCGTGAGCTTCTCTTCTCAAACGTGAAGACTAATTCCTCATTTTGAAGTTAAAACGACACAGTGAAATCATTTTTCATAGCTGTTCTGTGACAGCATCCTACTCCACTTAAAAAAAATAAAGTAGTAAAGATTTACGTCTTGGTTATTTTATCCAATAAACAGATAATCCAAAATATTCTAGTCAATTCACAAATTATAACAATGAGGTGTCAACGTTGTCACAATATGTCCGACTCGTGAACTAGTCTCGAGTCGAACCTTTTCGATGAATCGGTTCCAAAACTGGTTCGTTCTTCGGTTCAAAAACTATTCGCTCATTTGGAGTCAGTGCGCTAGTACAAACACATCCGTGTCATAAGTGTCATAAGAGAAACGATGAAGAGTTGATAATCAGAACATTACATTTATGTAGGTTATTGAGGATTCAATTTATGTTAAAGTTAAAAGGGTGAGGGGAAATACATTTAATTCAAGAACGAATGTTACAAATACAATGTACCGTTTATAACTTCCTATCATTGATTGTAGTCTAGGCTACACGAAAGATTACACTTCACTAAAACTTGCAAAACTTTTCCAACTAAGGAATGTTGAGAGGATAGCCTGCATGAAGGAAAAGAATCGCTACTGACATTCGAGAAGGAAAAAAATGTGGAGGTCTTATTGCACTGCTGCCTAAATAAATTAGCTTTATTTACCCAGCCTACATTCTGTAATCTGCTCCAAAATAAACGTGCTTTAAAAATAAATCTAAAATACAGTAAAACTTAAATTCTTACTTTGACTTTCTCGCCTTCTATCTCAAGAAGTTTCTCACGAAAATCCACCCCGATGGTCGCCTCCGTTCTATTGGGAAACTGTCCGGTGCAGAAGCGGTGTGTCAGACAGGTCTTGCCGACTCCGGCATCTCCGATCACAATGATCTTACAGGTACGATAACAGCGCACCGGGATACCGTTTGATGAGCTAGAGCTCTCCCAGGACGAATCCATCTACGGTTCTCCCAGGGGCGAAAATAAACGTGAAGTTGTTGTTAAAAGTTCAGTGCTCCAGTGAGCACTCCTCACATGCCCATGACTGACGGTTGCTGATTAGAACTTCCCCTTAAAAAAAACAGAGAAACTCGGACTCGTTTTCTAAACCCACAGTCATAAGACGTCAAAGCAGGTAATTGAAGAAAACTTTTGTCTTTTTGCAATATAATACACACAATTATCCATTTTATTCACGAATTAATGTAAATTATGCATAAAAGAGGTGAGAACCGTTATTAAAAGGGAAGTCTGGCATTCAGCTTGGACAAAAACAGCCCACAGTTATTTCATATCCCTCACAGTAGCTTTTCAACATATAAGGAAAGGATTGTGTGTGGGAGAGTACATTTCATATCGTATGCATTATAGCTGTTAAGGATAATTAAATACTAATTTAAGGAACAGTGATGTGCATAGACTGGTGCCAAATGTGTGCTCTCACATTTAGATTTTTTTTTTTTATTAGAAAAAATCTATTTCATACAACAAACTCTTATTTGAACACTGTAACCCAATTGGATCAGACAGAGTGATAAAAATGAGGTAAGCTGGAACAGAGAACAGGGGGAAAGGGCTCTTGATAACGGTTTGCTGTCATGATCACGATTTTTCTCCATCGACACCTCCAAGAAATGCAACAAGAAACACATACACACTGCTTCCCTATTATGACATCACTTCCTGTCTACACCCCCACCTGCCCCAAACCCATGTCCAACGTCAGATGATTCAGCCACCTTTTCACAACACTTGAAACCAGATCTTCTGCACAAAAAGCCAATATCCTTTTTAAGCTTTTATTTTTTTTATATAAATTACTCTTTAAAACAGGGGAAAGATGGGTTTGAGTGTTTCTCTTGCTTGGTTTGTTGACTATGGGATTTGCTCTCGCCATTGCACAAAGTTTGCATTCAGACATACTGTATTTCAAAATGGGATGCATGTTTGACTAGTTTTCAGTTAGAGAGTAGTCATCAGCAAGGTTAAAAAAAGTAAAATGGGCATTTATTCTCGTCTCTCCCTCCACACCCCTCTCTTCTTCTTTCTCCACTCCAAAACACAGTCATTGTCTGTCAGTCCTAACTGCAATTTCTGGGGGCGTAGAAGATCACAGGAAGTTCCTCAAAGAACCGCAATAGTCAATGGCAACCGTCTTGGGTGTTCGACAGTGGCGGTGCCGCACCGCTTCTCATTCCACCTCCTTCTCCCTCAGTCCTTCACCCTCTTCGGATGTTCACATATCATTGGCCAGCTCCTCAGTTTCTGTGGAGACGTCTCCATTGACCGCAATCTTCATGTTTTCCTCGTAGCCTGGTGGCATGAAGGCCAGCGTATAGGGGTAGATCTTATGACACTCTGCTCGGTATAACTCAGCCGTTTCTTTAGCCTCTCCAAGGCTGCCATCACGTAGGCTTTCCAAAACCTCTGTACAGATCTGTAAGAAAAAGTAGTATGGCTATAATATAGAGCCTGTTTCCACCTGGTCACTTTATTGGTTTTTACTGAAAGGATATCCATCTAATTTGTTAAAGCGGTCCCATATACACTCGGCCACATATATGTATCTCTACAAAACGGATATTAGGGCTGCACGATTAAATCACAATTAACCTGAAAACGCAATTAATTTTTTTGTCAGTGAAGTACGGCTCTGCGATCAGTAATAATGCTGCTCCCGCTCAAAGCACCGAGTTTGACTCGCTCATAACGTGCATTTGAAAAAGCGTTAAACATCTTTCCAAACATCAGAACATTTATGAACCTCTTGTCCAACTAGACATTTAATAACATGTTTTTACTCAAAACTCACTTCATAACGACAGTTGAGCATCCTTCTGTGAGATGATGTGGTTTCTTGCACAGAAAAGGGCACACATTACATTATTTCATAGTATTCTATACAGTGATAAAGGCTATGCTGGTTAGCATTTAAGTATAAATATAATTTTATTATGGAAAAAAAAACAGAAATACTTTTATTATCTTAGATAAATCATATATTGTCGTAGTCATGTGTTTATTAGTCATGTTTAATCAAAGCGCTTCAATCTTCTGTTTATTCAGCTACAGTGTTACTATGAGGCCCGTAGGGGTTTCTTTGGAATGACGTGCGTTACAGAACGTCTGCCAGACATATTTGGAGTTTCTGCGCGAGAGCACTCTTTGGCTCTCAGATGGAGCAGCATTTACTGCTGATCACAGAGCTGAACCCCCCCAGAAAACACCATGCAGCCTTTGCCAAATTGTGTGCGGTTTACTTAATTGTACAGCCCTAATGTATATAAATCCGATCTTTAAATCCCATGCTATATGCAAATTTAAGAGTTCACGCCAGTGAACGCAACAGATATAAGGTGAAGTTAAGCCTCCTGAAGTGGTTTGAGTGATCGGATTTAAAACCATCTCAAGAGCATTTTTGAGGGCATTTAACACCTAGTCTTTTTAAAATTGGATAGCTAATTGATCAGAGAAAAAGCAAGAAAGACAAGGCGTAAACATGCCCACAGAAAAGGCTGGAGTACACCTACACAACGATTTTAAACACAAAGCGTTACGCCGGTTTCACACTGCATGCGTAAGCAGGGCGTAAGCAGCGCATATTTTTTTCGGCGCTCATGTTAACAGATGAGTGCATTCACACCGGCAGCAGAGGCAGCGTAGCGGGGCGCGTAGCAGGAGCAGAGCAGAAGCGTCAGTGCCGCGATCGTTTCGGCGCCAGCTCTATTTTTGACGCGCTGCTCACGATGAATTAAAGCCACAGTACATTGTTCTGATCAAAATTAACCTGGTTAACATGAAAAATAACACATTCAACCATGAAATAATTTAGTGAAGTGTTCCGTGTGTTTCTCAGTCACCATATGACATCCGGCACTGTGGAAAAAAAAAAAGTTCTACACAAAAACCGAAGTCAATGCCATAAGTTTTTGCCTGAACTACAAAACTAATTTTAAATAATGTATGCCAGTTTAGCTTAAAATAAATATGAATGAAATTATGTATATATTATAACTATATGCTGGCATAAAAACAGAAACGGTGGTGTCAGGCAGTGTTCTTCAGAGTGCACCTGGAAAGACAGCAATGGACGACACTTGTCTCATCGTGGAGGTTGAGAAGCACACAGTTCTCTATGAGCCACACAATTTGCTTTATAAAAACTTGCAAGTGAATGAAAGCATGGGAGGAAGTTGGTGAGCGTGAGCGGCTCTTGGTGCTGATGGTAAGTCATTTTAAAGTGTTTTTGACAATCTTTCGTTGTCTCACGAACGAACAACTAAATATGGATAGGTAAATAGAATATACACACATTAATATCGCACACATACAGTATAGACATGTAGATAGACTATGATGTGCGTTATTTTGTCATTTAAAAAAAACGTTTTTAGATAATTTGCTCATTTAGCCTACAGTATATCATTAAGAAGTTTCCTCTTAGTTATTACAGTCATTTATGAATTATCTTTAATAGGTTTATGATGGGTAATGCATGTAAATTTGATACCTATCCAATATTTCAAGACAATTTCCTGAAGTTTCTCTTTTTAGCAGTGTGCTTTTCATGGACATATAGTGCGATGGCCTTTCTTCTATCAAAAACTCGCACTAAACGAAATAAAAAAACATCAGAAACAAGTTAAACGATTTTTTAAAAATAAAATTAGCTTCATGATAAATCTTTGCTTTATTTCCATTTCAAATACAATAAAGAGAATCCATTATAGAGTACTCTGTATACAACTGCGCGCGAAAAACGCTGCCTGTGTGAAAGCAAAAAGTGCGCGCGCTGCTACTGCTTTACACACGCGCTGCTTCGGCGCTGCCTACGCCCTGCTTACGCGTGCAGTGTGAAGCCGGCGTTATACACTTGCAGACTATGTAAATGGTTAGAGAAAAATTGAACTACTGAGGATCACACAGCAGACTTTCAAGTAGTTCCGGACACAAACCCGTGCAGAAACATGCGCCTCTTTGCTAGGAGATGAATCAGTGAAAATATCTGAGAAAACGTTTTGTAATGTATGCCAGTCAACTGTTGTCTTACGACTGCCATGTTTTGCTGAACACAAGTTTTAATAATAAAAAAGAAAGCCAAAAAGCTATTTTCAATTCAATATTGTGAAGAAATCATTCTGAAATACAAAGCTGTGCCATGTTCTTCAAGGGTCAATGTGGATACATTCATCCTCTTAAACTCTTTCTTATGAGTATGTACCAATGTACCTGAATACTTCTGTTTTTCAGTGATTCATCAAGTGCTATAGCCAGTTCCATTGCTTTCTTCTGTGTTGAAGGGTCTAAGTAGAACATCATTTTGGCAGCTGTAAAGGAAGAAAATGGGTACAAATGCATTATGAAAAGGTAAACGTTTAAAAAAAACCTGAGCGCATATAAAGTGTTGAAAATGTGCACCTGCTACTCGGTGAGGGATGGAACTGGAGTGCTTGGTGAGGAAGGCCTGGTTGAAGCTCTTAGCATTACTTTCCCCAAACAGCCTGGTGATTTCCTGCTTGAGCACCATGCTGACTGATTCTGCTAGGTCTTTACTTTCGGACACTGTTTGCAAATCAATATGAACATATTACCGACCAAACTTGAAAACAACAACTAAAAACACAACACAGAGGTGAATATAGAGTCAAAACCTACAAATAAGACAACTGTGACCAATTGATAAGATGTAAAGAAAAAAGAACGGGTTCACCCACCTCCTTTAAAGAAGCGCACTAGACACTGGTGAAGCCAAGGGTGGTCTGGGTCTATTGCTAAGGCCCTCTTCACCGACTGCAGCATTAACAGGAACTTTTCTGTGAGGAAATTGATGACAATGTTAAAAATTACTTTTAAAGGGTTGTAAACTGAGAAATCCAAATGTCCTTTTTTTAATCGAAATTTTGATTTCTGCATTCATGCACTCAACTGTGATCGGCTACAATGTTCATCACTGCTACGATCTAAATATAATGCTATAATCAACACTTTTATGATTAGTTAACCTTGAGAGCTGTAATAGTAAAAAGGTGTTACAAGTTCCACATGTAATGAAACTGGTATGTTTATCTGCTTACCCCCAGTGCATCCAACATGTAGGTGTCTTTGTTTCTTCAGTAGAACACAAACATTTTTAACTCCAACCGTTGCCGTATAATGCATGTCAATGGGGTTTCTTATACGAGAGCCACTATGAGAGTAAAAAACACTCACGTACGAATCCATATTAAACCCTGCGGCTTGTGATGATACATTGATGTCTTAAAAGACGAAACTATCGGTTTCTGCGAGAATCCCGAACATTATGTTATTTTTTTAACTCGCGGAAAAATCTAATCTAGCTTTCCCATCGGTCAGTATTTCTGTCAAAACCTGGCACCATCATAGAAATATATACATAGATCCTCATTCGACCGATCCGCGCATGCACTAATGAGGCATCTATATATCTAATTTTGCTTCCTGCACTGAATCTTATTCAGATTCTCTACTTTAACATTAAAGTACTGACGGATGGGAACACTAGATAAGATTTGTCTGTTATGAGGTAAAAAAATAAATACTGTTCGGTTTCCAGCAGAAACCGATAGTTTCGTGTTTTAAGACATCAGTGTATCATTACAAGCCGCAGGGTTTAATATGGATTCGTATGAGAGTGTTTTTACTTTCATAGTGGCTCTTATATAAAAAAAAAAACATTGACATGCATTATACGGCAAGGGTTAAGTAAAAAATCTTAATTTGTGTTCCACTGAAGAAACAAACACACCTACATGTTGGATGCACTGGGGGTAAGCAGATAAATGACAAATTTTCATTTTTGGGTGAACTAACCCTTTAAATATTATGACCACAAAAGAGATGTATCAGATTGTTTAAATGGAGATGAGAATGTGGTTCAGATATATAAAAATCATATACCTTTCCTAAAGTAGATTTCAAAGGCCAGAAGGTGTGTGTCCATTTTATTCTTCGCCAGGTTTTTCAAAGGTGTCAGAAACTTTACAGCTTCATCTAATGGGTTCTCCACCTGGAAAACAAGTATATCTGTTTAAGCACAATAACAGCTTTTGAATTTCCCCTTGGGTTCCTACTAATGAATCATGAACTGTGTTTGTCTTTTATTTGCAGGTCTCATCAGAATTCCCCACTTTCACAAACATTTCTCTCAAAATACACACCCTGGCCAGTTTCTCTGGTATGAGTTCCTCTTTAGGTCCGCCGATCTCTTCGTCATCATCCTCTTTTTTCTTCTTCTGGTTTTTCAACTGTTTCTCTTTCTCTGCGTTCTTTTTTTCCTCCTCTAACTGTGCTTTTTTCTGTGCTCTTCGTTGCTTATTCCTTAACTTTTTCAGTTCTTTATCAGTCAGGTTCCCTGTTTGAAAAACAAGCAACGTTAAGCACACTTCCTTTTAAGAAAACACGTGAAACATATGGCTGTCAGACGGAAACTATTTCCAAAACCACTTTTCAGGAAATGGAAAAACACTATTTTTGTAAATAAACACGGTGTTGTCAGTTGATATTGTGGCCAGACACACCCACTTGTCATATTATAATGTTACCAAAATCAAGCTCAAATGGCGTTACAAGGCTTTTGGCCAGCAGATGTCTGGCATACAGTACCGGTCAAAAGTTTGGAAACATTACTATTTTTTATATTTTTTTTAAAAAAAATCTCTCATGCTTATCAAGCCTGCGTTTATTTGATAAAAAATACAAGTATAAAAAAAATACATTTTAAAATAACAGTTTTCATTTTTAATATACTTTAAAATATTTTTTATTTATTTGATGCAAAGCTGATTTCTCAGCAACCATTGCTCCAGTGTCTCATGATCCTTCAGAAATCCTTCTAATATGCTGATTTTATACTCAGTTATCATAAACGTTCAGGATTCATTCAGTGAAAGAAAACAGCATTCATTTAAAACATAGAAATCTTTTCTAATACAAGTCTTTACTATAACTTTTTATCAATTTAACACATCTTAGTGAAATATAAGAAGAAAAAAAAATCTTAAAAAGTCTCAAAACTTTTAAACACTAGTGTATATTGTTAAAAAAGATTTTAATTTTAAAGAAATGCTGTTCTTTTTTTTCTTTCTTTTTTAAAAAACTTTTTATTCATCAAAGAATCCTGAAAAAAAGCATTACAGGTTATTAAAAAATATTAAGCAGCACAACAGTTTTCAACATTGATAAATCAGCTTCTTCAGGCAGATTTCTGAAGGATCATTTGACACTGAAGACTGGAGTAATGGCTCATAAATTCAGCTTTGCCATCACAGGAATAAATAACAGTTTAAAGTATATTCAAATAGATAACCATTATTTTAAATTGTAGTAATATTTCGCACTATTTTTTCTGTATTTTTGATTACATAAACGAGATTTAGTCACAAGCTCTTTTTGACCAAAAGTCAGAATTTATGAGAAGAAGAAAAAAAACAAAATATGAAGATACAAGGTTTCTGCCGAATAGCAACGATATACAGGCTTGATTCCGTCATTACCAGTATCAGTCTGTAGCTCCTTGCTGTCATCGGCTAGCGGGTTGTCGTGCAGGTTGAGGTAGATTTGGATGGCGGTGTGTGAGGCTTTAAAGTAGAATGGGTGCATACGTAACACGTCCTCCAGTTTAAGCAGGTCCACGTAGGAACGCAGCGTCATCTTCCGCATGCAGTATGTATGGAAGTCAAACTGATCATCTGTTATCTCTACAAAGTGCTGTAAGGAATGAATGCGTGACAGAGAACCAAAATAGATGGAAACAATCAGGTGAGGAGGTAAAAATCGGCGCACAAAAACCGAGATGTAAATAAAAAAGCAGAAAGGACTGACCCTTTCAATCTCGTGGCATTTTTTGAGTGCTTCTCCACACTTCTTCATAGATTTATAGGCCAGAGCACATTCAGTCTGGAACCACATACACTGCATCTCATTCAGATTCTCTACTGCAGACGCTCCCTCCTGAGACAAAAGTTACACACAAAACAGATACAATTACCAGAGCGAAGCTGGCTTATGTACACAAATGAGCATGAGTGCAGGCTTCCCTTACCCTTGTGAATTTGGCGCACATTTCCTCAGCTTCTTTGACCAGACCTGCTTTAAGCAGGTACTTGGCGCATTTGGAGTTAATAAAACGGTCTGCTGTGTCCAGGGCCTGAGCTTCATCCATCCATCGAGCTGCTTCCCGGATGTTCCCAGCATGCTGAGAGAGGGAAATACAAAAGAAACAAATCAAATCACTGAACCCACCTAATTATTTAAATTTTCTTTTGATTAGTTGCACCTTTTAGTGAGAACAAAACAATTGATTGCCAATTGCATCAATTGGCATTCTGCAGATTGAATAACATGCATCTGCAAAATGGTAATGATGTGTAATGCGTTTTGAAAATTACCTTGTATATCTTGGCTTTAATTAGGAAGAGCTCTATCAGAGTAGGTGTGCTCTCAATGCCAGCGTTGATGTATTCGAGAGCCATGGAGTGCTGACCGATCTGATCATAGTGCTGAGCCAGAAAATACTGCACCCAAAGTAACGTGGTGGGCGGCTCCTCTTTGCCATCATCTACATGAAACCATCAAAAGAACCAATCAGTTAATACTTAGCAACCAATAAAAATCAGAAGGCTCACCACAGCATTAAAAGCATCATATCATAAATGTTTATGGTTTAATTTCACCATAATTTCCACTTGCTGCACGAGTAAGACATGCGCATGCGCAATTGCTTTTCTATGCTCTCCAAGACGAAACATAGGGCAGCACAGTGTCATTTACAAGACATTTACACTGAAGGATATAGAGATTATTTGTTTTATACTTGATTATATGTTGTCTATATCAGATTAATCTCATTTAGGACGGCGTTTGGTTGAGTTTAATAACCAGCTCAAAGCGCTGCCGTTATTTCGGCTGGTGTTCATTCTCTTCAGCTTCAGCTCAAATGCAAACAGCCCGACATTATCGACTCTGGGTTACTTGAGATGGTCATATTATTTTTAGATAGGCTATTTCTTTTTCAAAATCATTGATGATATTAATAATTAGGGCTGTCCTCGACTAAGGATTTAGACAGTCGAATCAGAATTGTCGATTCAGGTTGGGAGGGGCACGACACTGTCAGCAGAAGGGTAAAACTATTTTTATTTTCCTTTACACATTGCACACAGCAACAACTTTTAATAAAGCGACCAAAACTGCCTGCCAAATGACAGACGAACTGACAATGGCTTTCTTATTTAGGTTTAAATAGCCTAAAAGGTAATGTGGTGGATAAACATTAATAAACCGTTTTCTCATAACATGTTAAAGCCGCGATCGAAATACAGAACATATACACAAATATATAAAAGAATATTTTGATAAATAAACCTAAAAAAATACCTGCCTAGAGAGGAAAAGAACACTTTCAGTGCGTTTACATGCACGATCTGAAGCCAATTGTGCCTAAAGCGGGTGAAGACTTACGCAAAGCTCAGCCCCGCACGCCTCAGGATCTCACTCACACCGCCACCTGACACGCACATTATATACACGCAAGCTTAATTTTGAATTGACTGACAGATGAGCTGCACGAAAGCGCTCTGTGGTGCAGCAGGATTTTAAACAACTTCCTATGTGGCCGCGGACAGGCGCTGAATGCTGCCGCCGGTGTGTGTACTCTAGGGATGGCTCGATACCACAATTTTGGCTTCGGTACGGTACCACAATCTAATACCAAAGTACCGATATTAAATCGATACCACACGGTCTGATATTAGCGCGGGTATATTGCACGCGAATGAGAACAATTATGCAAGTTTTGAGTTTATAAAGTGGGAAATTACCTCAAATGTTTATTAGTAAATTAATCAGCAAAGCTTATCACATCAAATCAGTCATTTGAAAACTTTCTTGCGAGAAATAATTTTAGGAAAATATCTCTCAAAATGAGCAAATTGCTTCTGGTTTCAAAAGACGTTGCACTACACTAAAGCAATCTGCACAATCCGATTTAACATTTCACGCTCGTCTCGGGATGGAGAACGGAAATCATTTAAGCGATTTTATAGCATTTCGCAATAACAGTTACAGGAGTTATGAGCTCATTACAACGACACACACACACGCCTGTAACTTAAAGCTTGCACATTACACATTAAGTTTCCTTAAACAGTCAAATACAAAGAATTATGTACAAATGTCCATCTTTAGTGAGTATTCACATAAACACAGGCGGTTGTGTCTAACGCGGATGTAAATAGTGCAATAGTACGAATGCAAATATTATAAGATCTAAATGTCATTGGTTGAAACGAAAGCTGGAGATTGTGATATTCGATCTTATGTTAGGCTGTGTGTGTGTGTTTGTGTGTTGATCAGTGTTAAAAGAAAATAAATGTCTAAATGAGATGGTTTGAATGATCACTGACCTGTCGATCTCTTCAGAAGTCTTAAAGTCAGGATAGTGACATATGCTTGGCTAGGTTTGATGGCTCTTCATCAGTTTTATAAGCAAAGTAATTACACATTTCACTTCTACTCCTCTCTTTATTAATTCGTTTTGGGCATCTTTAGTGAGATTCGACTGCTTTATCCATTTTGATTGTCTGTTGTTGTCACATTTGCTGGTTGTTTCGGGTCAGTTTGTGTAGCGCGCTGCCATCTAGCGGTGAACTTTGGAACAGCAGCATATACCGAAATGTGCAAAATCATGATATCGTACCGTTTTAAATAAAATATATACCGGTATTTTTCCAGTACCGGTATACCGCACATCCCCAGTGTACTCTCATTGAACGTGTTCTAATTTTAAAGGCGCGGTGCGAAGCTCAGAGCCCTTAAAGGGGTCGCACACCGATGCTCAGCTCAGCTAAGCGCCGCGACACGTCTTTAAAATATTGAGCACCCCCATATTGCCAAGAAGGTATGATCCTTGTTTCATAACACCCGCGAAGATTCGACCGTGAGATCGGTGGTCGAATCAGGCTCCGCATATCGATGCATCGAATCTTCGACTATTCGGGGTCACCCCTAATGCAGCAGTGTTACTCATTTTTTTAACATTCGATCCATTTTAATGTTTCTCATGGATTCAAAAACGCAGTGACGCTGTTCTCACTTTGATCATGAAAAATAAAATTATGTGCAGCGCCAATCTGTCATGTAGGCTACATAGAATTATAATAAGAACACGATTAAAGTGTTGTAAATTATCTGTGGTTTCATTGCCCGTGTATTAGCGTTGAAGAGCGCATTCAAAATGAGTTTCGTTTTCAAGCCTGTTGGCCAAGTTCACATGCACATTTGCATTTGAGACCTATCGATGATCGAAATGAAAAATTGACAAAAATGCCCATCCCTAGAAGAAACTGAGTATCGTTTCATTTCAGATATTTCAGTATAGATAATTTTGACAACACTAGTTGCACTGTGCCGACCCATGCTTTTTAAAAGTGAAATCCACACTTTCGAGCACCGCTTACCGTGCTCCATGGCTGCAAGAACAAGCGGCGCGGCAAGCACTCGTTATTTTTTAAACAGTTCCAAGTTAGAACCGGTTCTCGATACCCAACCCTAGGTATCGATGATTGGATAGGCAGATACTGCTTTCTGTGATCGGCTCCAAAAATCCTGATCGGAGCACCGTTACATTTTAATATAGTATTTTTGCACTAGGGTGGAAGTTGTGCGCTCTGGAAGCTACAGCATGGGTTGACTTTTTTAAAGATCAAGCAATATTTGATTCCTCATGATATGATCCCTATAATATACATTGTATAATAATCAAGTTAAATAAAAAAGGACATATAAACAAATAAAGAAAAAAAAAATCATACCTTCTGGGCTGAACATTCGACAGCTCCGTAATGACGTTTCAAAACCAACAACTAATTCTTCAATTATTGACACCTGCAATTAAAATAACATGTGAAAAACCCATCTGGACATTAACACCAGTATGAATATTCTGTATGTGTGACATTTCCTCACCTTCTCTTTGTCCTGATAGAGAGATCTGAGTGTTGTGAAGACTGGAGGACAGCCTTTACTGAAGTTCATTCTTAAATATCTATCCAAACACTCTCGAAACTTGTCCCCTGAACAATATAGAAACATTTTATTAAACTAATGTACATTTATGGAAGAAGCTGGTGCATTATACTAGAAGAAGAGTTGCCTACCAGACAGAAAGCTGAGCGGTAATCTG
Source organism: Pseudorasbora parva (assembly GCF_024679245.1). Classification (NCBI taxonomy): domain Eukaryota; kingdom Metazoa; phylum Chordata; class Actinopteri; order Cypriniformes; family Gobionidae; genus Pseudorasbora; species Pseudorasbora parva. Next base: position 21,051,205 of record NC_090175.1, read on the forward strand.
CGAGGTACGAGACCTTTAGGGTATTTCACCCAAGCCTCCTCATAGATCTTTAGCTTCTCTTCTGTACTCACTAAAAAACACCAGACAGGCTGTGTTTTGTTAAAATGTTACCAATGTGCATGCATATTGTTATAGGATGAGAGATAAAAACGATGCTCAGTTTGTGTGTGTGTACCAGGCTTGAGGGCTTTCTCCAGGCCATGGTAATAAGACCAGTTTTCAGGATTTCTCTCCTGCAGTTGTCTGTATATATCTGCCGCCTCCTCAAACCGTTCCAGATTCAACAGAAGTTCCCCTACACACCCACAACAAGAACTCAGGAATGAAGTGAGAGAATTTTTCATAGGGCACCAAAAACAGGAAGTCAATCTGCTATACAAGCAAAATACGAATAGGAAAAAGTGCATTATGGACAAAATATCATAAGATGCAGAAGAAAAAAAAGGAAACAAAGGAAAAATTTGGAAGATGACAAAGAAAGTGGTGCACTGATGTACCTTTTGTTTCCTCCACAGCCAGTTTATCACAGATCTGTTTCTCGTAGGTGGTGAGATGCTCCAGAGCTTCTCTTAAGAGTCCCGCCTCCCTCAGGACCTGATTCTGATACAGCAGCAGTTCACTGTATTCGTAATCCACTTTGTCAGGGGACGTCTGAAAAAATAAATAAATTCATAAACCCTATAAAAACACATACACGATCTGTTGCATGAACTAATCCCTCCAAAATAATATATAATAGTTAAGAATCTTTTATTTTGCCTGCCAAGTTGTAGTTTCCTGTTAGGCTGGAAACCAATGAGAGGAAATAAGCGCCTTATCTTAGCAGCAACAATAATCGTGTGCCATTGTGTTGCCTGTTGACCTGGAGTGGCAGGTCAAAGTCTTCACAAAACCTTATTTAACACTCCTGTTACTCTGCCCCTGTTCTTTCAAATCTATTCCAAGTTAATGGGGATGTGAAAATTACAGGTCCTTTGGTATGCATGTTGATAGTAGTATATCATTTTTCTTTATAAAACGAACAAGAAAAAAGGTCTATATAACTGACAGGCACCAGTTTTTGAACATCTGAGAGGAGCGTTCATGATACAATGCATATGTTTGCATAAATCTTCACATAATAAACAACAAAAAAAGAAAATGTCTGTCCTAAATAATAGTCAAAAAACAATATTACTAATAAAATTATAACTTATTTTAAAACTTATTTTACTGGCTATGTATTTAATTATTTTAAAAACTTAAATGTGTTAAAGTGGGGGAAAAACTTGCTATTGTTATTTACAAATATTTTATTTCTATTTTGTCATTGAAACTCCCTTTTATGCTAAAGTTGAAGCAATTTAAAAAAAGAGATATTAAACAGAAAAAATATATAAGTGTGACAAAAGCAAATACATTTTAAATTATTAAAACCAACCAAAATGAAAACAAAAACCTAATTAAATAATTAATAAATAGTATACAAGCCAGTATCATTTTAGTATCATTGAGATACTATTGTAGTAGTATTATTATTATTAATGTTATACTTTTTTAGTACATCAAGTTAAATGATGTACTAAATGAAACTAGGAAATACAATTTTATTTTTATTTTATACTTTTATTATTTTATATTGGTTTCAATTAATGCACAGTAACAAAATGTTATGGTTTTAGTTATAATAACCTTGAAAAAAACTACATAAGAACTAATATAACAATTCTACACACACACACACACACACACGAGAGAAATAGATATAGATAGATATAAAAATAAAAAGATTATAAAATTCACAATCCATGTTGTTTCAAAGCATATTGATATATTAATATGATATGAAATATGTTCTTTAGTATACTAGCATTTTGGTAGTGACAAACCCTACAAGGGTAATTTTTTGGTAAAATCTGCCTGCCTTGTCTGTATCTACCTGTTGTGTTTTTCTAAACTCCTCAATGATTTTGGCGGCCATCTCGTAGTCCTCTAAGAGGTGATACGCAATGGCATAACCAATCCATGACGCTCGCTGGGCTGGCCGCAACTGCAGCAGCTGATACCGGGTCTCCTACAAGAGTCAAAACAGACAGAACAAATGTGTTAGCCTCTAAAAAGCTTTTAAAAGGTTTAAGCTCTTGCTGAATACAGAGGAGAAATTGGATCTCTTTCAAAACAAATGCAACAAAGTACCATCTAAAACTACAGAAACAACAGTGGAGCCATAAAGCATGAAACCCAAATCTGAAAGGCTTTCATTTCAGTGGTAAAAGCAGGTATCAGAGTAGCCTGAGGGTATAAAACATTAAACACCCACTTTATCATACCACAAAAGACAAAAAAACAAAGACACAAGAGAAGCGGAGAGAGAGAAACAAGCTCAAGAGACAGGAAATGGACATTGCTGAGTACTGGCCCAACACGCATGCATCCATTGTTTCTCACAACAACACTGTGGAAAAATAAGGGTCTTTTTAATTAATAAGAGCAGATTATACATATTCAAAAAGTAATATTATAGTGCATATTCTACAATAAATTAAATGCACACTACTGTTCAAAGGTTTGGGGTAATTAACATGTTTTAATGTTTTTGAAAGAAGTCTCTTATGCTCAACAAGAGTGAATTTGATCAAATAATATAAAATAAAAACAATATTGTGAAATATTACAATTTATAGTAACTTCACCGTGATTGAACATGCTGAATTTTCAGCATTATTACTTTGATGCTAAAGAAACATTTATCGTCATCAATGTTAAAAATAGTTGTGCAGCTTAATAATTTGTCAGGATTCTTTGATGAATAGAAAGATCAAAAGAACTGATTGAAATTGAAATGTCTTTACTGTCACTTTTGATTAATTTAATGAGAGCACACACTCACCCTGTAACCCTCCAGGTCTCTCATCTGGATCTGCAGCAGGGAGAGATCTCGAAGGATCTGCAAATTGTCTTTGTCCCATTTCAGAGCGTTTCTGTAGCACTTAATAGCCTCGTCATACTTCTTGTCAGACCTCTGGAGCAGACCGTACACGTGCCAGCCTGAAAATGTCACGTTAAGGACAGCAGGCAAAGCTATTTGCAAAGAAAAACAAGACTAGAGAGCTGATGACAGTCAGTAGTAAAATCCACAAAGCCCATGACAAAAAGAATCGATAGCTGCAGCCCTAGGATGGATGCACTTTTTTGGCCTTCAAATTTTAGGCTGCCCTTTAAGCGGAGTCTAGTGTCTATCCACTATTAAACGTTTGCAACTAAATTCAAATACATTGAAGCATTTTTGGTATAATTGTGAAAGTTTTAGCCAACCAATAAAATAGTCTATTATATTCCAAAAACATGAACCTCTAGAATGTAAAGCATTTGACTGGCAGCAAGGAAACACTGCACAGTGTATTTGGCTGTCTAAACAGTTCACAGTCATTACTGCACATCATGGTCAGACACACGGCAGGAATTTTGGCTGTGCTCCATCACCCCCACCGGCAGCGACAGGCTTCAAATTGAGACAAATACTGGAGTGTTAATTCTGCCGCTGTGAACATGAGGAAACAAACTCATTCCAACTGCTTCAACACATGGACCATTACCGTACTATACTCTGCATGCTGGAGGTTAATACATATAAATGTTAAATTGATAGCTTTTAAACGTGTTTTGGTCACTAACTCCAAGGATACAGACGTGGCTCTTCAGGTCGTTTCGGAGACCTCTGCGGACAAGTTCGTAGGCTTCTTCTTTCTTTCCCAGGCAGTTCAGGGTCAGGCCTTTCATCGCCAGCGTCTCTGCAAAGATCATAACATTTAACTCATTAAGCTTTACATGGGATTAGGAAGCAAAACCTTTCATTCAGGAATGTTTTATGTTAAAGACAATAAAATACAAATTCTCAGCTGCAATCTGTATGCAGTCAATATGTTTTATGCAATAAGTCAAAGTGATATGTAGTGTTATTAATAAAGGTGCCCAATTGTTCATTCTGCCAAGTCACTAAATGTCCTGTTTTGTCAAGACATATGTTAAAGTAAATATTGTTTAGAATATGTTAATTTCAATTAGATTGGTGTCCATGCTATTCACATTAAATTGTATAAGCCAAGTATGGTTCTTACCTCCATGTTCTGAAAACTTGGTATTGGAGAGAATCTGTTTGCAGAATTTCAGTCCATTTCTGTACTGCTTGTGTTCATAACATCGCTGATGACATAAGGAGAGGGGGAGAAAACAATTAATACAATACAATAGAAATTCATTAAATTGTAAAGGCTGGTGTCATTGTAAATCAAACTATTCAAAATAACCGGCTTAAATTGAAATAATGCAGAAAGTAATTAAAAAAAAAGGGTGAAAAAGAAGAAGGAAAAAAAAGCCCTGGTCTTGGCAATTAACTGAAAATTTACTATAAATAAATAAATAAATAAATAAATACAAAAAAATGTTTGTGCCTCTCAGCTTTTTCACTGGCCCAAATGTAGTTGCTGGGAAATTTGTTTTTGGCTATATGTAAATGAGCACTGTACACACCAACTCTACATGATCTACAAATTTATAACACGAAAAGCCATCAAATAGGTCTATTTAGGTCTGATACAGTTGTACAGAGCTCCTAAATCTAGACAGAGAAAACAGGTGCTTTTTGAAAAATATAAAATTTTCTGGGTGTAAATATAATTTACTATATATATATATATATATATATTCTCTTAAGTGTTATATTAGCTATGACATAGGGCTATTTAATACTTTGTGTGTGTATATATATATATATATATATATATATATATATATATATATATATATATATATATATATACATACATACACAATATATTGTGTGTGTGTGTATATGTGTGTGTGCGTGTATGCGTGCGTGCATTAGGGATGGGACGATACACTTAAACTCACGATACGATGCACCTCGATATGCCAGGGTTACGATACGATACGTCACGAAACGATATATAAAAAAAAAAGACTTTCCAAATCTGTGATTTTTTTTTTTTTACCACCAAAGTAATGTACTAAAACGAAAGGTAGGATTTTTCTTTTATTTTGCATTTTGGTTCTATGTTGTTTAAAAAAAAAGGAGAATTTTTAGAAGTCCGCGACCACATCTTAAACAGGGGTGCCAATAATTGTGGAGGGCACTGTAGGGATGTCAACCGATTAAAATATTGAATCGCGATTAATCACAATTTAATCGCACCTTTTTAGCAATTGTAAATGTATCTTAAATTAAGTTTAAATTACGTTTTTAATATTCTAATCAACATAGGTATTGGACAAATATGCATGCTTTATGCAAATGTACATTTATTATTAGTGAAACCATACTTATTCAATAATAATCAATATAGCATGAAGACTAGACATATCAAAGGTCATAGATATGTTTATCTAAGAAATTGTTCATGTCTCTTAAGCCTAAACTTAAAAATAATGAGTAAGTAGTGGTTTCTCTCATTTTAATAATATAAAGGGAGTTTTTACACTGGCAGTTTAATTCAGAACAGGGAAAAGTTCGTATGAAAAATTGTTAATGTGTACCAGTGAGCGCACCAGATCCACACCATACCTGGAGGAGGTCCATATTCCATGAGTAGGAATATAGTGCGGCCCCTTTAAGAGATCCGCATTCCCTATTGAACTGCCGGTATTTTGCGTGTGTGCGCCGAACTGGGCCGTGATTCACGTGGACAGTGTGAAGAACACGGACAACTCGGGAGCGCGCTTGTTCAGGAAAGTAACCTGTGCATTAGTTTTAGCCGATTGTAATGTATTTAGCTCAATAAAACACGTGTACTGTAAGGGGTTATGGTGTTAATGATTTACCTCAGACATGAGAGAGTGAGCTGCAGTGCATCGCGCTCAGACTGCAGAGAATGTGCTCAGTGAAAAAATTCGGAAAAAAAGGAAGAAAAAAAACTGCATCCACCGACACCATTTCCTTAATGCTGGGTTATTTGGGAAGCTTAACCAGGTTATCTTTCCCCTCACAAAAACACACTTCTTTAATGACATTGTTGATTTTGTGGTCTAAAAACTAAATGACAGCCCTGCTGACGGCTTCCAAATAAAGCACATTGATTATCGCAATCTTGCTCTCGCTCTAGTTGATGTGCACACGTGTCCATCCAGGAGAAGTGACTATACAAGCAAATCCGCTCTTTATGACGTCATATAGGGCCATACTATGGAAAAAAACACTTTATTTGAATCCTGAAAGAGTGTATTTGGCAAAGAAATACTCTTTTAGTAAGAAGAAAGAAATTTATTTTTTTTGGCCATGTTTAGCATGAATATCTAACTCTTTAACAGTGTAAATAAGTTGGAATGCATGAAATATCATTAGCGGTTATAAGCCACAATCAGCTCATTTTACAGAAATCTTGTGATAATTTTACTGAAAGTCACAAAGTGCAACACAATGTGGTAATGAAATAGACCTAACTGAAAAATAAACTTTAAAATTACTTTGAATACATAAAATGATACTGAGGTAAAAAAAACCAAGTAATCATAGATTTATTGAACAACACTGTAAAATACATAATGTAATACACTATAAACAAAAAAATAACTTCTGTATTACAACAAATGCCTACAGAGGGCGCCAACTGGCGATTAGTCATTTTACAATATGATCAAACCCTTGTTTAATATTGGCCTAACAACATTTAATACAAACATTAATCTTTAAATTCTACTTGTGTACGATAGAAATTCTACAGCCACTGTGATTTCTTGAACAAGAACATGTGGATATCAAAACATTTATACACTCAGACTAACATGTAAATGACAATAGCACTAGGACTGGGCAAAAAAAATATATATATTTTTTTTTTTCTTTTCTTTTTTTCCCGATGAATCGTTTTTTTAAAAGGTGGTCGAATCAAAATCGATTCACAAAGGTAGGGCTGGGACGGTATGGATTTTTTCTTACCACGGTTGAAAAGAAAGAAATTCCCACGGTTCAGGTAAACCGATTTTAAACCGGTGATATTTTAAAAAAAAGATTAGTGTGTGTCGCACTCACAACAAGACGCGCAACAGGCTGTGGCGCCACGCCCCCTGTTGCACGTATTGTTGTGAGTGCGACACACACTAATCTTTTTCTTCCACAGGGTCAAGACATTTAGGCTATGTTTGATTATGCACTGCTAGTGAAAACAAAAGTAAAACCGCTGCATTTGAACTGCGCTATTCAAATAAACTTGATGCGCCTCAAGTCTAACAACAAGCACAAACTGTTAAATAAAAGTAAGCAAAGCTTGTGCTTCACCCCTGTGGTAAAAATCACGTAAAACAACATTCACATACAAAACACTGGGTCAATATTATAGTTCGAAATTATAGTGGAGTAGAAAATATGAAAGGAGATATTAAAATAAAAAGTGCACTACTCCTAAGTGGAAGCAAGCTACTTTTTTCCCCCTCACGTGCAACCTAGAGCGGATGAGTCCATTTGGGTTAGTGAAATAAGAACATTTAGTTTAAGAGGAAAATAGTATTTATATAAAGAGATAAAGTACAGAGTAGCCTATAGTAAATTATATATTTTTATACAAATAAAAAAATCACAATAAAGTGAACATGCTAGTTTTTCTAGAAAAAATATGAAGGCTGGAATGTAAACCTTTTTTTTTTTTGGTGATGGCGGTGACAATCTCAGACCCGCAGTAGGCATCACGTGACCGCAGTATTGCGGTAAAACGGTAACCATCCCTGTCCTACTCAAAGGCCACAAATAGTTTTTTCCCCATATTTATTTCAGCAAACGTTTAACATAAGATTAACATAAATCTAATTACTAGTCTTCTCCACTAGATGTCACCCTCTTATTTGCCTTGCACGATGTTACAAAGTTCGATGTTCACGATGTTCTTTCATTCATTCAGTGCTTAAAGGGTTACTTCAATGATTAGCATATGGCTTTCTATCAGTACAAACCCTGGAGTATATTCAAATGATCGTTTTACATTAAAGGGGTGGTTGCATGCCATTTCACTTTTTTAACAATAGTAAGTGTGTAATGTTGCTGCTTGAGCATAAACAGTATCTGCAAAATTACAGCACTGAAAGTTTAATGCAAATGGAGATATTGTCTTTTAAAGTTATGGCAGTTTATTGCCTACAAAAACGACCGGCAACGAGCTTCTTACCGGGTTGATGACATCATAAACCCTTACTCGTCACCACAGATGTGACTTGTGTCCGTAATGGTAAGGGGCGTGGTGTTTCCAGAAAACCTGTGCTTGGCACTTCAGCTAATAAAAATACATGAAACCACATTTGGCCATCTAACCAATCTAAGTCAATTGCGTTTTTCGGAGGGATGGGCTTCATAGAAGCAGGAAGCAAACGAGCGGTTCATTTGAAATATAGATATGGGTTCTGTTTTAATGCACCCAAGTGTACAAAAAAAAGGATTAATATACAGGTTTATAGATCATTACGTTTTAATAACCCATTTGTAAACTTTTGTTCACTGTTCTTTTTATATAAATAAAGTATTTTTATAAAATCTATATTCACAGAGTTGAATCAAGAATCCAAATTGAAAATCGAGTCGATTTGAGAGCTTGCGAATCGAAATTGAATCGGAACATCTGAATCGATACCAAGCCCTTAATTGCACTATGCTTTATAATTTCTAAACGGTTTTAATATGCCATTCACACAGCCTTAGAAAACGGTCTAAAAATGCAGTATATGGATTCTTGTCCATGGAATGCACCACTTCGACACAGGTAAATTGCAATCAAATATTTATTTATTTTTTAATTTAGCACTCAAATTTAAATTGAGAAATTGTGACAGATTCGGATCAGCTATTTCAATTAAAATTTAATTTAACTAGGGCCGGGACTTTAACGCGTTAATTAAGATTAATTAATTACGTGACTTTAACGCGTTAATTAATTACGCAAAAAAAAAAAAAAAAAAAAAATATTTTTAAATTTAACCACACTTATTTTTGCACCGCGGAACGTTTTTCAATGAATGAGTTGACGGACCGATTATACTGGAACACCAACTAGCGCTCGCTTCGGAGTCACGACAACAACAAACCATGGGTGCGTCTCAATCAGCTCCCTTGTTCAGTAGTCAGGGCACTGATCAGGGAGTCAGCCCATTGACTTATGTCCTGATCAGTGCCCTGACTACTGAACTAGGGAGCTGATTGAGACACAGGGCATGAGTGAACATGAACGAAGAAACTGATGAGACCGCTTTGCTTGGCCCCGTGGATGGGAAATTTTGTTTTAAAAAACGAAAGAATGGAAGCGTCGTCAAGAGCAGGGTTGTGTGCAAGATATACAACAAGGAATTTGCGTATCACCGCAGCACATCGAGCCTCAAATATCACAAATATGCCTTTGCTATACTTAATGGCAAACATTGCGCTGGTCTGCTGGACTGAAATAAATAAACAATATTTTGTTGATTAAGCTTATGTATTCAGTCATTATTCAATGGTATACTAAAAATACATGTGAAAAATTACTTCTCATTGTTCTCAGGTCAAATATTTATATGCAATTAAAATGCGATTAATTAATTACAAAGCCTCTAATTAATTAGATAAAAATTTTTAATCGAGTCCTAAATTTAACAGATTTAGTCATGTCAATGCCATTTCATAATCTTCATAACCACTCTCAGGTGTGTTTACTAGCTGATCGATCTCAGTCACGTGACCTCTAAACAGCGCTGTGAGATCCAGGGAGAACACAAACGTCTCAGTGATTTAAACTAATTTAAAGCCAGATTAAACAGCTCTGACAAACAGGAGAAACACTGTGTGCAACAATAGTCAAAAAGCTCTTAAATCTACAAATCACCATCATTTACCATGGATTTACTGTAGTAACACCAACTGTCTGCACCTAGGTATTGTGGCAGAAATGTGGGAAATTTTTTATTAAATTATTAATGTAGACATGAATTAAAAGTATTAAAGGAGTATTGGAATATAATTACAGTGATTAAGCTATATGCCTAGCATTTGTGCATTTAGACTAAATGTATTTAGGCTACCATTTTTCATACAAATACGACAGAAACCAGTTACATTTTAGAAGAGTATTGAGGTATGCGTGCGTGGTTTTAGTTATCTTTATTATGATCTAAATGTATGAATACTATGGAAGACCAATGGTTAATTGTAATAAAACTCAGAACTTAAATTTACATCTGCATCCTAACTCAAGATACTACTACTGTCAACTCAAGCTAATGTCAAACGTAAATGTCTAAGAGACAAAAACATGCAATAATATCCCAGCTTGCACTGCAAACTGTGCTGAAGACACACACGTTTGGATGATGATCTTGAGTCGCTCAGACAGACCTAACCGAGGGGTCAAGATTTAGCCCTGCTGGTAGACACTACACACTTTGACAGTTAATTTGAATGATTGGCTTAAAACAATCTGGCAGGAGAGCAGAGCGCCCCTCCATTAGCAAAACTGGTATAACTTCCAGGGAATCTGTCCTCAGGCTTTATCAGCATGAAACAATTATTATACCACCTATTATAGCCATGGCAAGAGTGTTTTCTCAGACTCCAAACCAAACAAATACAACATATCAAAAATCAGCTGCCAGGATAAACACTAGGAAGTTACACACATGAGATTGAAGAATACACTTATGGGGGCTACAACATTTTAAGATTCAGTAATGTTTTAGAGTTGAAATCACTACATCATGTAGTTCAAGTTCTGGACTGATTAATTTTCTAATTCTTTATATCTAATTATTTTAGTAAATGTTTTATTAAATATCTTTACATTTAAATTAAATTGCCTAAATTCTTATGCATCACTTATCTTAAAGGTGCACTATACAACTTTCCGTCCACTAGAGGTCGCCTAATCAAAACCAAGGTGTAGTTTGATGACAGCAAGTTTGAGCGCAGCATCTTGGTACCTGTGGTCTTCACCTCATAGCCGGTGGAAAATAGGACTCGGGCAGAAATCACGTTCATGAATGCGGTTATTAACGTTACTGTAGTGTGAAGCAGAGCAGGACCGAGTGTTGTGGAGCTGAGCACGGCTACTGGAGCGATTGTTACTCAAGCACACGGCTCGCGATACCGGGACTTTTATCATGACGGGACACAGTCGCAGGGCGCATGCACTATTTCCGCTTTTCTGGTCATGAGTATAAGGTAATGCAGCTCTGTTTATCATATTAGATACATTTAAGTGTGTTTAAAATGATGTTATGACGTTACTCTGTGCATTTGCTCGGTGGCTGCTGTGACACTTGTTCACACTGCTAAGAGAAAAGCGCTTCTGCCAAATAAAACCAGAAACCGAGGGTAACGCAGATATGACACAATTGACAGGCGACTCCCTCAGACACTATGCTCAGACGTCCCGGGTCATTGGTTAAAATAGCAATTCTCACAATTTAAAAATAGTTTGAAACATTTGTTGTGATATTGTACGTACTCAACTGAACAAAATATAACAATGGCCTTATATATTGGCCTTAAATATCTTTTGGATATTTTACTGCAAAAATATTACATATTGCACCTTTAAATCAAATAATGTGATATGATAAAGGCATCGGCAATCAAATAAAAAGTCCACAACGTTCCAAAGCTACATCCTAATTCGGCTAAACCAGTCAGTGGATTCATGATGACAAAGTGATCAATTATGATCTGACAGACTAAGAGCTCACATATAGTATTTACAAGATAAAACTTTTACATAATGTTTTGCATTTTGCTTTGCAGAAAGATGATCAAAAAAACACAAAAATGCTCTTTAAATCATCAGTACATCACATCAACTGAGAGGCAACCAAGTTTTTGTAGACTTGCCTTGCTTGTTATGATTATAGTAAACATCCTCATGAAATAGCCTGAGCATATTTTATCTAGCATATATATCTAAGCCAAAACACAAAACCAGAATATGCACTGATGCATAAAGGGTAAAAAGGACTGCATATCAGTTTCACCAAAAATAGCAGTGAAAAGTTAATAGTTTTGGATAAAAGTGAATACTTGAGGGGGAAAACATTATATGCATGCTCAAAAATAAAGTTCGATTTTTTTTTTACACTTTTAAATGATGGAATGATAGTATGCCAACACTGAGTTTTAATTGAGGTTATGTAAGCACATCATGCTGTCAGATTCAATTCTCAAGAAGTCCATTATCAAATGATTCCCCTTTTAAATGAATGCTCACTACCAACTCTAATAAATGTGAAGGTCTACAAACTACCCAGAAAATAAATAATATATAAAAATTGACAAAGCCTTTCAAATTGGTTTAATAAAGCATAAGATACGTTATTATAGCCAAGATGCAGCTAACAGTACCAAAGTATTTATCAAGAGGCCTGGCTGCAAAAATCTAAATCTAAGCTTAATTCATTACATACCAGTGGAGGGAAAATAAAGTACGCTATGACAGTGAATTGCACGTGTATAAACACGTCAAGTGTTTGTAGCTCTGAAGTTGAGCATCACTTAACTTTCAGGTTTTCCTTCAACGGCAAACAACGAAACACTGCAAACATGTTGATCTCTTCCCATCTTGAACAGCTCTGCAAAACTCGCCAAGTCGAAACACCTCCAAGCATGTCATTTTCAGAGAAATATCCTGAGGACCTTTAAAAGTGGTCTGCTGGATGAACAGGCCATGAGACTGACTTCAGCCATTGACATGCAACATTTAGCCTCACAGCAGAGCACTTGAGTGTGTAAACGTAATTCTAATGCCGTTTAAAATCTAATTAAAGGAGACTAAACTCGCCATGCGCTTTTATTCCTCCAATGACAGACTCTTTCCATCGGCATTGTGTCTGTATGTTAAGCTACATTAGCACACTGACAGCTAGCAGCTAACAGGCTAAAAGCTAACCTCCATTTGACAGAGAGACTCTTGATAGTTCAGTTTTGCACATACTAAAGAGTGCTGGATCTGCCTGAGCATTAACTTCAGCCCTAAATCACACTCATGGCAGTTGCCCAAAGGCTTTATTTGTCGGATGGATGTTTTTGTACTGGAGCATTAGCACTCACCAGGATCCTCTTGAACAGAGCGTTTTCTTTGGGAGGCAGAGTGACTGTCGGCATCCTTTACACTCTCTATATCAGCACATGTGAAATGAGTGCGGGTGTGTGAGGCAGCGTCTTTCCCGTTTTTTACCCCCTTGTTCTCTGAGTCCTCGCTCGGCTCGATTTAGTGCCCGTGTCAGACTTACTAACCCAGCCCTCACGTGGTGACAGAAAAGCCCCCTTTGAGCCCAAAATGGCCGATGCAGCGCTTCTCCTCCGGGTCAAGCTGCTTGACTGCACGTCGCCTCACGGGCAGCAGGGGGCGCAACATTTGTAGGTCAATTTTGTTTTGTTTACGATGAATACAAACACTATCCATATCTCTACATCTTTTACAAGGAACTGTCATTATTTCTTATCATTGAACTTTAGGATATGCAGTAAAATAGAGGACAGCCCTATATTTGTTTGTACCTTTTCTTGTCTTGTTTTGGTTAACAGACATTTTCAATATTGTTCCATGTATGTTTAACTTTCAATTTAGTTTACAGTGTATAATTGGTTAAATTATTCAAGTAATACATTAGAAAAAATAGTTAATATCTGTAATTTTATTCTTTAAATCTTAAATTGTTTCCTTAATAATTTACACTCAATTTACATCCAATATCGAAGGATAACTCCTATGCTTTTTTTTTTACGATTTTTATTTTATTGTTGATAAAAAAAATATTAAAAAATCCGATGCGATGGTTTATGGTATTGGCTATGGGTAGTTTGGGAACACTAATTGATGATTTCTTACATCATTGTATATAAAATGTCATATAAAATGATGTAAGAAATCATCAATTATATATATATATATATATATATATATATATATATATATATATATATATATATATATATATATATATATATATATATATATATATATATATCCTTTAATTATTAGCCTCAAAAGTCTTTTAGCTCCTAACATTAGGACCAGAATCCTAAAACAGTCCAGTTTTTGCTAGGTGTTTTTTAGACAGCTGAGATGTGGCATATAAAATTGTGAAATTGTGTTGGACAAGTAACTCGGTACTTTTCCCATTTTGACTGAAACATTTTTTACGGGACTTTTATTTTGGCGTGAGCTGTTAAAGTCGGTTAAAGTGGATTTTATCGTACCGTGCGGTGGCAAATGAATATAGTTATTATACGGGACTTTTATTTTGATAGGTGTTGCGGAAGTGTTTTTTATCGCAGAGGGCGGTTGTCAGTGGCATCCTGCGCTTCCTTCTGATAACACTGGCTATCTCTCTCATTCATAACGGAATCTTCGCGCCGAAACACTGGATGACAAATCCATCCGCTTAAGCTACAGTTATCCGACACATTGCCAATATTAATTCAGCTCGAGGAGGTTAGTGAAGATAGACATTTTTTCTGCTAAACACTACAAACCTTGATCACGCAGACAGGCATCATCATCATCTTCTTCATCATCGTCATCGTCATCACCCAGCTAACGGTACCGCAGCCAGAATACGTTATAATATTGTTATAAATAATATATCAATAACAAAATTAGGCAATTTTATAAAAGCAATAATATACTATTTTGAGAAATCTATTACACCGAAAAGCTGGAGGTAAATGTGATTAAATTGTAAAATATGCCATTAACATATGTTGTCGATTACGTTACCTGTTTCTCTTGTTCTTTTATTATTATTATTATTATGTTCTGTTATAAAGCGTGAAGTATTACAGTAAAATTGAAACAATAAGCTAATCTCTGATGGCAGATGTGTTGATCAATATCGGGGTCAAAGTAGCATGGAATAAGACATCAGAAAGAAAAAAAAAAGTTTAAAAAAAACGCCTCAGAAAAAGAAGTTTATTTTTTATTTTTATTACTGTTATTTATTTACTTATTTATTTCCCATTCATTGGTCATGGTCTATTTTGCATGTTTTTGTAGATGAAGTTGCGGTGGGGCTGGACATGTCTCTTGTTACTCTCCATCTCCATGGTAACATGGGCCCATGAAGAAGACCTAGAGGATGAAGAGGAGGCTCAAGTGGAAGATGGAGATGTGGACATGGAGACAGACAGTGGTGAAAGCATTGACGTAGATGCCAATGTCTCTTTTCAGGTAAGATACCACTCAATAAAAAAATATCCATAACACTACTCACCTAAAAAAAATTATATCAAATGTTGACACTGATAAACTTTGACTCTAATCTTTTTCACAGGTGACGTACAAGACCCCAGTTCCGACAGGAGAGGTGTTCTTTACTGAGACATTTGATGATGGATCTTTGAGCAGGTTTGTTATCATGATATTGCACATGCATGAAGTCAAAATGAAAGTTTTGTGGCTTGTAATCCATGTATGTTTGTTTTGAGATCATATATATATATTCAACTATTATAAATGTGGACAACATTTACATTTATTTTCTGTCTGCAAACTGACTAAAAATCGTGATAACAGATTATTGTCAAAACGATGAAGATTTAATGATCAAAAATTTCACAAAATCAATACATTTTGAATATGACACTTGTCACTTATTGCTGAATTATTTCAGCATACTTATTAATACATACTTATTGCTTTTCATGTTTTATTATTTTCTGCAGTTGGCAGGTGTCTAAAACAATGAAGGAGGATGCTGATGAAGATATTGCAAAATATGATGGTTAGTTTTCCAGCTGAGAGGATTTTGAGTGTGATTTTTATTAGCTTATTAATTAATAAAACTGATAAGATATTTTCACATATCAATATTTCACTTCAATTAAAATTTCATGATCATTTTCTCACCCCCCACATCATTCAAGATGTTCAAGTCTTTCTACAGCCAAAAAGAAATTACGTTTTTTTTTAGGAAAACATTCCATGATTTTTCTTCTTATAGTAGACATCAATCGGGTACAATGGTTTGAAGGTCCAAATTGCAGCTTCAAAGGGCTCTACACGATCCCAGACGAGGAATAAGGGTCTTATTTAACGAAACGATCAGTCATTTTCTAAATAAAAAAAATAAAAAAATGTATATACCTTTTACCACAAATGCTCTTCTTGCTCTGATCTATGATGCTCCGTCATCACGTTAGAAAGGTCACACAAAAGTACCAATCAAGTGTTTACAAAGAGAATGTGCAAAGTCCCTTCACAAAACAAGTTAAGCAACGATGTCGGACGATTTTGAAATTGGAGGAGAAGACGACATGGAGTTTTCTGCCCTACCGTGGTACTTTCGCATATGTCACGCGTGAGCTTACCAGTGTGATGACGTAATGCGTGGCTCATCACAGATCAGAGCAAGAGCATTTGTAGTGAAAAAGTATATACATTTTTATATATTTAAAAAAAAAGACAATCGTTTTGTTAAAAAAGACCCTTATTCCGCGTCTGGGATTGTTTAGAGCTCTTTAAAGCTGCAATTTGAACCTTCAAACTGTTGCACCCCATTAAAGTCCACTATATGGAGAAAAATCATGGAATGTTTTCCTCAAAAACCTTAATTTCTTTCGGACTGAAGAAAGAAAGATATGTTCATGGATGATCTTGGATGGTGTGGGGGTGAATAAATAATCAGGAAATTTTCATTCTGAAGTGAACTAATCCTTAAAGCTACACTGTGTGATATTTTCCCCATCTAGCGGTGAAAAGGTATATGACAATCCAGTGAATATTAGTTTCTGTTCCTCTCAATTCCGATTTCGTTTTAACTCCTACGGTGGCAAATATAGTCCAAGATTAACATGGCTTCCAGTTCGACCTCGTTCATCACTGCCATCGAGTGTTAAAACGCGAAAAGCGAAGCTTGAATTTACGGGTATATCCCTCTTTGGCTAATGTACGTTCAAGATGGAGGGGCAACATGGCGTCCAGCATTCGAACCCCTCACCCGTATGTATTTTCAGTGGCGTATTATAAGCTTACGAATATACTTTACTACTTGAAAGAAGTAAATATACATTAATGAGCACATACATTTTTGAAAGAACTAAGTGTTTTTAGCTAAGAATAGACTAAAAAAGTTACACAGTGTAGCTTTAAAAAAATCCTTTCCCAAATTGTTATGTCTTGTATGTCTGTAGGTAAATGGGAGGTTGAGCCCTTGAAGGAAAACAAGGTGCCTGGTGATTTGGGCTTGGTGCTGAAATCTCGTGCTAAGCATCATGCCATTGCAGCTCTGCTTAACAAACCCTTCGTGTTTAAGGACAAGCCCCTCATTGTCCAGTGAGTGCTGTTTTTACTTACATCCTGACATCACACAGAACCCTGGATTTCTATGGTGCTTGACAAATAAAACTTTCGCATTCTAACAAAATCTGATCTATGTAGGTATGAGGTCAATTTTCAGGATGGGATCGACTGTGGCGGCGCTTACATCAAGCTATTGTCAGACTCAAAAGACTTAGACCTGGTATGTTTATTGACTGCTTCATATGTTTGGAACAAATTAAGGGTATGTTCACATTTGGCAAATTTGGTTTGATAAACAAACTGGTGCAATTGCTATGTTAGTTCGGTTCATTTGAATACATTTAAAGGGATACTTCACTGCCTTTTCATATTAAACTATGTTATTCCCTTAACTTAAACGAGTTGATACATACCTCTCTCGTCTCAGTTTATGCACTTAATCTCTCTGACGTGTGGTGACGATCTGATAGCATTTAGCTTAGCCCACTAAGCCCAGTTCATTCACTATGGAACCAAACAGAGATCAAGTTAGAAGTACGAACACCTCCACTTTTTCCCTATTTAAATAAAGTTACACAAATAGCTGAACGATCAAGTATGGTGACAAAATAAAACGTGGCGCGTTTCTAATCGGATTAAAAAGGAGAACTATAATGTATGGCGGAATAGCACTTCTGAGAGTACTTCGGCTCGGCGCAGTAAAAAGTCCCGGTCGAAACATCTTCCCTCACATCTCCCTATTGACAGAAATGAGAGAGTGAGGGGGAGGTGTGAGGAAAGATGTTTTGTATAATGTTGTATCTTTAGGTTTGATCTTCAAAAGATCCAGACCATAAAAGAGAAGTGAACACACCCTAGAAAACCTGCCCTGGATTTGTTATAAAATAGGCATTTTATAAAAAGTTGAATTGTGAGATACTGGATTTGAACATGATATAAAGTTGCCATTTTAAGAGTGATGTATACGTCTTTTGACTCACAGGAACAGTTTCATGACCGAACACCGTACACAATCATGTTTGGGCCAGACAAATGTGGAGAGGACTACAAACTACACTTCATCTTCAGACATAAAAACCCCCTTAATGGAGATGTGGAAGAAAAACATGCCAAACGGCCTGACGTTGATCTTAAAAAAATCTATACTGATAAAAAGACTCATCTCTTCACCCTTGGTGCGTACACACACTTGTGTTCTTGTAATGATAAGCTCTGACAACATTTTAAAAACATATAATATCATTACTATTATATAGATTTAATAAATGTTATAATAAGTAATTGAATGGATCAATAGTGATAATTGAAGATTAAATCTGAAAAGTATTTCACCATATTACAAATGTATGTTTTTTTTTTTTTTTTTTTTTGTTCAAATTTAAAGCAATTTAGCATGCGTGGAATGATTTATATTATATCATTTAGTGGGTAATGAATTCATTAGAAATTATGTTTGCTCTCTTCTTCTCCTTTTCTCAGTTTTGAATCCAGACAATAGCTATGAGATCTTTATTGACCAGTCCAGTGTTAGCAGGGGAAGCATGTTGACAGACGTTGTTCCACCTGTGAACCCTCCAAAAGAGATCGACGATCCCAAAGACTCCAAGCCAGAGGACTGGGATGAGAAGGCCAAAATCCCAGACCCAGAGGCAGTCAAACCTGACGACTGGTGAGGTCTATGAATATGAAGCAAAGTCAAATGCAAAAAATTTTTTGTGTGTTTATGCCAAAGTCACTTATTTAAAACAGTACACTTTTGTGACTACCTTCACAGTTTTTATTTACATTTTAATAGTCATACTGGCAGTCATGGCAGTCATATGAGGGACCATGTAAAATACTTATGATTAAGTTGTGTTATGTTATCAAGAGAATAGCAACAGTGGTATTGTATTTCAAGACCTGGTTTCTTTCCTTCATCTATCTATCTATCTATCTATCTATCTATCTATCTATCTATCTATCTATCTATCTATCTATCTATCTATCTATCTATCTATCTATCTATCTATCTATCTATCTATCTATCTATCTATCTATCTATCTATCTCTCTCTCTCTCTCTCTCTCTCTCTCTCTCTCTCTATCTCTATCTCTCTTTATAGGGATGAGGATGCCCCTGCAAAGGTCCCGGATCCTGATGCAGTGAAGCCTGATGGTTGGCTGGATGATGAGCCAGAGTTTGTGTCTGACCCCACTGCAGAAAAGCCAGATGACTGGTGAGAGGAAAAGTATTTTGTGTAATCCAGTGGCTTTTGTTAGTGCTCAATAAGGAGCTTCAGTATTAGAACCAATTTATTTGCCACTGTAAATTTGTCAGTATCGCTCACCCCTGGGAAGAGGGCATGTTGAAAGACCCTAGACCCCAGTCATGCGACATTGTGCATCAAATCAATGTGTCTTACACACCACTGTAAATTTTCACACCAATATGACTTCGGTGCAAAAGTGCCCTTTCACACTGGACGCGATTTTGACGTGCGAATAATTCGCACAATGTTTTTTTTTTCCGATCAGCTGTTTGTGTAATGAGCGCTTCCACACCAAACGCGAATGTGCTGAGGCGGAAAAACAAGATTTATTTTTTCCGTTTCAATGTCGTTTTTTTTTTTTTACTCTAGCAGCGACAAAAACGGCTTCAACCAATCACAAAAGGAAACAAAGGTGACGAAATGTCCAGTTGTTGTCACGAGCTATTCAATCAACTTTAACCTTTGCCAGGCATGGCATTTTTCATGAGATTATAACTAAGCTCTACAGCTGCAGCTGTGTTTGCCCACTGCATGATACAGACAGCAATAACTTTTAACATTTTATCAATAGTTGATTTTTTTTTTCTAAGCATTGTGTCCGCGATTATGGAAATTGAAAGTGTTGCCATCAGTAGGCACTGAAATGTTTACATTGTGACTCGACTGGAAACATCTGCTCGGATCGATTGATTCCCTGAAGTGCGCGGTTTGTCTTGTCAGGTGCTCTGCCGTCTCAGGAGGAGATCCTCAAATTGTCCCACAGACTTTAGAAAGTAAGTGCTGAACCGGCCATGATAAAATTTTAGCTCCTGTACAAGATTAGCATCCTCCCCTTCAGACTCTCTGTTCTATAAGACTGGCTGTGGCTGCACCCAAAACCTTCTTCTCGGTCCTTTAAATAAAATGAAAAGCTTGTCTTCACTGAATGATAAAGTCCCAGTGTTTTCTCAGCTGTCGCCGTGAATGTTTTGGAATGTTGGAATTCTGAAACGTCGCAAATTCGTGTCGCGGCTGATGTGAATGGTTTTGACGTGTAATATTCGCATGCGAAATATTCGCTTATTCGTGTCGCCTTTCAACATCGTCATATCTGCGCTACCCTTGAGTTCCGTAGAAACCATGGAAACACCAATGACACTTTAATATAGTATTTTATAGGGGTGACCCTGAATAGTCTAAGATGTATCGATATGCGGAGCCTGATTCGACCACCGATCTCACGGTCGAATCTTCGCTGGTGTTATGAAATGAGGATCATACCATTTTGGTAATATGGGAGTGCTCAGTGCTAAAAATTTTAAAGACGTGGCGTGGCGCTGTCTAGAGACGCTGCATGAGCTGAGCTTCACGTCCTGTTTTTGCCTTTAAAATTCGAACACATTCAATGAGTGCCTGTCCACGGCCACTCAGGAAATTGTTTAAAATCCTGCTGGGCCACAGAGCGCCATTTCAAGGTTTTATATTAAATTTATATTATATTTCCCTCAAATCGTCAATGTGCATACTGATTTAACCCTGTGCTACAAGATACAATCATAGTGCAGCTCTTCTGTCAGTCAATTCAAAATTGAGCTTGCGCGTCAGGTGGCGGTGTGAGATACCTGAGGCACGGCGCTGAGCTTCGCGTCCGGTGTGCAACCCCCTTAGGCACTATGCACTATGCAACTTTCCGTCCACTGGAGGGCGTCTATTCAAAACAAATGTGTAGTTTGATGACGCAAAGTGTGAGCGCAGCATCTTGGGAGATGTGGTCTTCACATCACAGCCAGTGGAAAATAGGACTCGGGCAGAAATCACGTTCATGCATGCGGTTATTAACGTTACTGTAGTCTAAAGCAGAGCAGGACCGAGTGTTGTGATCCTGAGCACAGCAGCTCTGTTTATCATATTAGATACATTTAAGTGTGTTTAAAATGATGTTATGACGTTACTCCGTGCGTTCACTTGTTCAAACTGCTAAGAGTAAAGCGCTCCTGCCAAATAAAAGCCTAAACCGAGGGTAGCGCAGATATGATGCAATTGACAGGCGACTCCCTCAAATGCAATGCTGAAATGTCCCTGTCCTTAGTTAAAATAGCAATTTTCTCACAATTTACAAATAGTTGGAAACATCTGGGATATTGTAGGTACTCAACTGAACAAAATATATAACACTGGCCTAGTGGTTTTTGGATATTTTACTGCAAAAATACTACATAGTGCACCTTTAAGAACGTGCATGTAAACACACTCAGTGTTCTTTTCCTCTCTAGGCAGGTATTTTTTATCAAAATGTTCTTTTATATATTTGTGTGATGTTCTGTATTTCGATCGTGGCATTAACATGTTATAAGAAAATGGTTTACGAATGTTTATCCACCACATTACCTTTTATTTAAGCCTAAATTAAAAAAAGCCATTGTCAGTTTGTCTGTCAGTTGGCAGGCAGTTTTGGTCGCTTTATTAAAAGTTGTTGCTGTGTGCAATGTGTAAAGGAAAATAAAAATAGTTTTACCCTTCTGCTGACAAGTGTCGTGCCCCTCCCAACCCATTCACGCACACATAGATTATTCGACTATCGGACGACCATAGAAAGATTCAACAATTCTGATTCAAATGTCTAAATCCTTAGTCGGGGACACCCCTAGTATTTTATTAGACATGCAAGCAACTGTTTAGATATACATTTATCAACAGAAAACAAATCATTGTTATACAGTGCAACACAGTTAGCCTAATTGTTTGAATCGCTTGTTTTCTTGACTGGTGATTTGTGCAGGTCTCTCTTATTAGCATTATTTCCCAAGGGCACATGGCGCGTCCTTGTTCATACCACCGTAAATTAATATAGCCGCTCATTCATGTACATAATTTCTGCTCGAGTCCGTCGGATTACTTTCCATCGGCTGTGGAGTTGTGAAGACTACATATCCCATGACTTCAAACTCATTCACTGTGTCATCAAGCTACGTCTTTGTTTTGAATAAGTGACTTCTAGCGGCAAAACTTACCTACTGTGCTCTTAAAAAACTCTTTCTTTAAGAGGCAACCTTGAATTCCTTTCCAAGGACATTTTTTCCTTAGCTTATTTGATGATATGCATCATCTTTTATGCAAATTCTTACATTAACTCAAATTCTTACTATAGGCTGTTACCAAACAACTGAAATTTGTAGCACTGCATTTGTTGCACTGCAAAAGTGACATTTAGATGTAGGGCTGTCACAATTCCTCAATTAAATTTGAGTACTCGATTATTAAAAAATATATATTTTATAATAGACCTTATAGATAGTGTCGACAGACCGTAAACCTCAAAATACTAGAAGTGGTGCATCTCATGGACAAGAATCCAGGAACGACATTATTAAAAAAAAAAAAAAATCTAAGGCTGCAAGATGTATTAAAACCCCTTAAAGGGTTAGTTCACCCAAAAAATATAATTTTGTCATTAATTACTTACCCTCACGTAAGACCTTTGTTTATCTTTAGACACAAATGAAGATATTTTTGTTGAAATCCGATGGCTCAGAAAGGCCTTCATTGACACCAATGTCATTTCCTCTCTCAAGACCCATAAAAGGCACTAAAGATGTCATTACAATGCTCATCTCACTACAGTGGCTCTACAATAATTTTATGAAGTGACGAGAATAGTTTTTGTGCACAAAAAAACTAACAACATAGGGATGGGCCGATTTCAAAACAAAGCCTCGAACCTTTACGAATCAGCGTGCTGATTTATGATTCGAATCGCTTGTCAAACCGGCAAAATGCTGAAATCACGTGACTTTGGTGATCCGAATCATGAATCAATGCGCTGATTCATAACGGTGCAAAGCTTTGTTTTGAAATTGGCCCATTGCTATATATGACTATATAGTCATTATTTTTTTTTGTTTTTTTTTTTGTTTGTTTGCTTTGTATATTTTTGCGCACAAACTATTCTCTGCGCTACATAAAATTATTTTAAAGCCACTGTAGTGAGATGGACTTTTTTAATGATGTCTTTAGTGCCTTTTATGTGTCTTGAGAGAGGAAATAACATTGGTGTCAATGAAGGCCTTTCTGACCCATCGGATTTCAATAAAAATATCTTCATTTGTGTTCCGAAGTCACACAAAAGGGTGATTTTGAAGTTTACGGGTGTCGAAAGCCATGAGGGTGAGGAATTAATGACATAATTCTAATGCACTTTAATTATTCACATGCGTGTAGGTTACGTGCATTGCAGAGCGGCTCCGTTCTGCTCCACATGAACTGCTATAATGTTCATCTGGGAACGCAATGTGCCATTTTATCAAATTTAAGGTAAATCATTTATAAACCCATGCCAATACAGGAGAATGCATCAATATAGTTCTCATTATGCAAACTGTTCATCGTGATTTCAAAAGAAAAGGTTAACCCTCCGCTCTGAGTTTGTGCGTCTTGATGTCCACATATTCTTGTTCAGGAAATTACACTGGCTGTAGCATTACTATTGTAAAGAAGTAGACAAATATAAAAGATTAAATTAACATTTGAATTAAATGTTGTTTGGCCAATATTAAAGGGTTACTTCAAGGAATAGCATTAAGCTTTATATCAGTAGAAACCTGGTGGTATATTAGATTGATTGTCATTTTGCGTCATCTGAGGCTTTTTTGGCCAGAGGCTACAGCAATAGTAGGAGCAAGTTCCGCATGTTTTCAACTCCCACTCATCTCACTCAAAGAATGTAAATGTGCAGGGCCACTCAGCTCGGGCATTTATAACGGAGCGGTGCGGAGCAAAGCGAGTTTTTTAACTTTTCAATGCATTCCTATGAAAGTTAAGCTTCCATAGGCATGATCTGAAAACACTCTAAACACGCACTGTGAATGACTGCCGTGCTTAGCTTTTCGCTCTCGTGATGAATGTAGTCTGACTCCTGCTGCGTTTTTGCCGTGACTCTCCTTCGGCTCACTCACACTTTATTGAACAGACACATTCAGTTTTTAATTTTAGAGTCTATTCTCTAAATAAACAAAATTATTTTATTACTATACAAATTAAAATGATGTGTGGGGCGGTGCCACGGTGGGCAAGTGATAACCGGTTGCCATGGCTTGGGAGTGGCCTCATAGGGCAGCGAAGCAAGTGCATTCTGGAAGTTGTTGTCTTTCATCCATATGAGCCACAAAAAAAATTTCTGGATTGTCTCAGTCTAGAAGGCACACTTCTAAAATAAATTCACATTTCTACTACATAAATGACCCAATTTAAAGGGTCATGAAACCCCCCTGCTGCAGCGGTGTTTTTTCACACCTTCGATTTGAAAAGGCTTGTTAAAAGGGGTGTGGTCGACTGTGAAAAGGTGGGATGGTATTGTGTGGAAAGAGGGAATGGTTTGCATAAATAGGGGAGTGTCAGTAGGTGCATTAAGATTAGCGATCCCAATAGCAGCAGCAGACAGCGGTTCTGAGACATGTTCTTGGGTAACGTTGGCATAGTTTAGGCTACCACAGTGAGATTAAATGAAGGATGAGTACAGCGAATGAGAGAGTTATGAGATGCGTGCAGCAGAGATCGCAAATCATTCAGCTCTTCAAAGTTCAAACCAGCATAATTCAGTGAGAAATGAAAATAAATGTTATTCTGCATGACGAAATATTATGCAAACGTGATAAAACTATATTTGTCCAAATATGCATGCTGTTTGGCAAGATGAACAACGCGCCGACGTGATAAGAGAACGTGAACCACCCAACATGCGATGTGACAGAGATGTGTAATTCTAGATCGGGGTAAAAGCGAAGGGGTTTGAGGCAAGTCTCGACTGCGCATCTGAAGCACAGAGCGACGCGCGCTGGGTTGCCGTGACGATCCGCGCTGTCTATCACTCGGCACCTAAATCTATATTTGTCCAAATATGCAGCACACTGTTTCACTAAGAGCCCGAACACATGCGGTTTAGTGCATGGCAGTGACCACAAATAAAACGGAGAGGACGTGGCTTTTGTTCATTAGCCTACAGATTACAGATGGGTTATTTTGCACTCCTGACATAAATTAGATAGTCAACGCTTGCAGGTTCGGCGTGCGATTCCTCAGGTGAATTTTACTTTACCGAGCCTTTGTAGCAAATGCTTCCACAGACTGCGCCCGCTTACAGCTCGCTCGGCGCCCTTACGTTACTTCGTATCAGCACAACGCATAGCTTTCCTCCGTGACTTTTCCGCACGCTGCTTCCAAAACTTCCCCACCATATCTCTACAATAATGATGGAAGATGATGAGCCTGACAGAAGTGACTGTCTCATGCATATTAAAGTAAATTATCTTGTATGCATACTACAGCGCAGGGATTGGACTGAATGAGCTTTATGTCATGAATATATATCGAGAAACGCTCGGAGCGGTCGACGTCAGCATGTGCCCAGCAGCCCATACTTGGGCCGAAAAGCCCGAGCTGACGTCAGCATTTGTGACGTTGCTCCGACTAAGCTTTTCAAACCGGAAGACAGAAATCGCTCTGAAAAATGCAAAAATAACTATTTTCACATATGAATACCATTAATGAGTACCCTTAGTGTTTTCAATTATGTGCAGCCTATACATATCTGTTTACATCTCAAAAAAAGTGTTTTGGGGTTTCATGACCCCCAATACACATTTATCTTCCCAGCTGTAAAGTACCCCTTTAAACATTAAAGGACAACTCCGGTGAAAAATTACCCTAGGGGTAATTAACAGAAGGTTACAGAGTAGATCGTTCTCTGGAATGCGTTTTCATGAAAATCGAATGTAAAGAATTTTATCTCTAAAAACAGATTAGCTCATAAAGTTTGTCTATGGGGCAAAGGGTAAGTGAAATTAAAGCGCTAGTTAATACCACTAACAAAGCTCAAAATAGCCTCACACTAACACGGTAGCATAATGAGGGTCCCTACATGCAAACCGAAGCATTGAGAACTTTGTAAGTGTATAAACAGTTTAATAAGAAGATACTTTATAAAGACAGTGCATTAAGCGTTTACGGTCAGGCGCCATCTTGGAAAGCATCTCGACTAGTCGAGCGACGAGCGCTGTTCTAAGTGAGCTGGTCGATAGGAATTAAGGTTGTGAAATCTAATTACATGGACATTTTTATTTTTATTTATTTATTTTCTCTGTTGCGTTCAGTGTTTTCTTCCGGAAACAACGGACCATATGAGATTCCAAGTCACAGTCCATCACTTAGCACAGCGTTTGTCGCTCGACTAGTCAAGACTGTTTTCCAAGATGGCGCCTGTCCGTGAACGCGTAATGCAGTGTCTTTATAAAGTATCTTCTTATTATACTGTTTGTACAGTTCTCAATGCTTCAGTTTGCATGTAGGGACCCTCATTATGCTACTGTGTTAGTGTGAGGCTATTTTTAGCCTTGTTAGTGGTATTAACTAGCGATTTAATTGCACTACCCTGTGCCGCATAGACTAGTGTTATAAGCTAATCTATTTTAAGAGATAAAACTCTTTACATTCAATTTTCATGAAAGTGCATCCCAGAGAACGATCTACTCGGTAACCATCTGTTTATTACCCCTAGGTTCATTTCTTACCGGAGTTGTCCTTTAACAAGGATTTGATCATGCTGTAAAGTGTGACAACACCAGGCTGTTGGTGCCCTCTGCAGGCATCTGTTATACAATGTATGTACACAAGTTCAATGTTTATATTATGTAATGTATTATGTATTTTAACAGTGTTGTTCTATAAAACCATGTGATTACTTGCTTTTGATATTTTATTTAAACCAAAAACTACTGCCTCATGGTTATTACATATGTAGTTTAAGTCATTTTAAAGGCTATTGCTTGCTTAGGTCTTATTACCCAAGACGGATTACTTTGATTACCAAAATAATAGCAATTGCATTAATGCTGCTATAATGTTTTATAAATATTAGTATTTGAAAAATTCATTAAGGCATTCAGTCAAGTCAGCTGGTTTGTTTAGTCGGCTGATTCATTCAGGAACAAAGCAAGTGACTGTCTTTATGAATGTGTCATTGAATCATTGACACCGATTCATTCAGCTATGAAACACTACTGTGTGTTACTGAATGAGACACACAACGGTTCTTTTGCAGGTTTGCTTTTATTTTTATTTTTTTCCGAAATAGAGCAAAAACAGAATATTACCAACATCATGTCAAATTTTGCTCTCAATATTAACTTATTGTTTATTGAACTGTTGTATAGAATTGATATCACATTTGCAAAATTGGATGACAAAAGCTTTAAAACGTCAGTCTTTTTAATTTTCGTCTGTGTCAGTGAAGAAAGTAAACACAAAATAGTATTTGGATTTGGAATAACATCAGCGTTAGTGAATGATAACGTCAAATATCCCTTTGATGTACAGACCAAACATGGATAACTACATAGACAAATACAAAGTTGCAGACACTGTCAAAAGGAGAAACAAATATTTGAAACATATTTGAAAAAAGTTTTTTTTTTTTTTTTTTTTTTTTTTATGTGCCCGATTGTGCTTTTTGGAAAAATACCTTTCATGCAGTGTGTAATATAGCTGTTTGTGAATGTAAAAGGTCTGCGAAGTTTCAAAGAATCTCTCCTAAAAGAAAGATTCCATTTCTGAACTGCCAAAACAAGTCAACAACAAATCCAGTCGCACTTCCTGTTACATCTCTATGTAACAAATTTGCATTATGTCAGCCTATGTTTTCATTGGCTGCCCGCAAACAATGTCTACTTTGACCCGCCCTCAAACACTGTCGCTGCGTCCCAATTCGCCTACTTCTACTACGTGCTAAAAGTATGTACTCGTTTTGTGAAGAAAAAGTATATACTTTTGAGTGTGTTGCAGAAAATTATGCAAGCTTAGGGACATACTACTTTGTCATCTTTAACGGACTCTGTCGCTTAGTTACGAGCATATCGACACCGTTTAACTGCCCTGTAAGGCATCGTCAGATGCAGAGATGCAGAGACTCTCCTTGTGTGTTTGCAGTTTAAATATAATGAGGCATTTAAAAGTGTCAAACGTGTCATTACAAAAGTTCACAATGCTGCTGCAGGTGAAATATAATTTGGACAACACTGTATAAATATAAATTAAAATATAAAAAGTATAAATATACTTTTGTCAGGTTAAATATTGGTCACTCAAACCCCTTTATCTAAACTTCTCTACTTAACCGTCGGACTCGCACATCCGCCATGTTTGTAGTTTTTTAACGCTTTTTATCCGTGTTTGTAGTTCTAATCGAATCCTCGTCCAACTCGCAATGGGTTGTGGGCAATATCAGCCGTCAGAGTGTGCATCAATACATACTTCGAATTCTGACCGGAAATGAGGTGATGTGCATTGTATACT
This sequence comes from Pseudorasbora parva, assembly GCF_024679245.1. NCBI lineage: Eukaryota > Metazoa > Chordata > Actinopteri > Cypriniformes > Gobionidae > Pseudorasbora > Pseudorasbora parva. The sequence continues at coordinate 21,080,011 of NC_090175.1, forward strand.
ATTAGAAAATTAAAGTGTTTTTTACCTTTAATGCATGTAAACCTATTGTAGGAGATCTCCAAAACAAAAATAGTTTGTCTGCTGAACACAAAGGAAGGTATTTGGAAGGATGTTTGTAACCAAGCAGATCTCGGCAGCCATTGACTACCATAATATTTTTTCCTCTCACTATTCAATGGCTGCCGAGATCTGCTTGATTACAAACATTCTTCCGAATATCTGTCTTTGTGTTTTTTAATTTTTGGGTGAACTATCCCTTTAAAATAGCATGATGGGGCAATTTAATAGCATAAATTACTCTCCTAACCACATCCTATAAACACATTAAGGTCAACGCCACATGTTTTACCATATTTATATGTAGGTCAGAGAACTTTTAACACTCCCATTTTAATTTTATACATCTTTTTATTAGTGAATTTAAAAGTGAATTTTCACAAGTTGAACATTTACAATGTGCACACGTTCTTAATCGTATGCGTAATATGCTGAAAACGGCTTTATTAATGTTTCTTGTTTTGTCACATTCAGTTGGGAATTACATTACATGTATCATATTTTAATTAAAACTGCTGAAATTCAACAAATGCTGAGTAGCTTGCATCCCTGGATATTACTAATGGTAGTTTATTACATATTTAGCTAAGCTATATATAGCTTGCATTTTACCTCACTTTTTTACCGTTAAAACAGAAACGTTGAGCTGAAATTCATGTTCTGTAAAGGTTTTTTTTTTTTCAAAAGGAGAAATTCTAACGAATAAATATTTGCAAATAATGTATTTATGTTAATAGGCTAATGACTCTCCTAACCACAACCCACACTTGAGTCAAGGATGGTAACTGAGGGTTATGAATCTCTCAGAAATGAATGTTTGTTTGTTTTTTTTGGGGGGGGTTTGAATTTATTTATTTTTATTAACAAAATTAACAATATACCTAATATGCTGAAAACGGCTCTTTTAAAGTTCCTTGTCTCGTCGCATTCAGTTAGAAATTACATTAATCGATTCAAAATAGAGAAATTTGACCAATGTTGAGTAGTTTGCATTCCTAGATATTCCTGTTTGTCTATTGTAGCAGTTGTAAAATATGACATTTAGCTTCATGCACTTAATCTCAAGACTCTTTTACATTTAAAATTAAAGCATGACCTCTGTGAACTGTAAAGTCCTGCCCTCTTTGATTTGATTGGCCATCTCAATCATTGTCACTTGTTGTCATTGACATGGTGTTTTGTGATAGCCTGACAAGCCAGACCCACATCAAGATGTTTGGTCTGGAAACTCACCATTGACAGGGCTCAATCTGAGGGGCGGGATAAACGGTTGTCTTTCAAACTCCCTCTGCACGCGATAGGATAGCGCTACACCAACCAGAGCAACGAAGGTGAAACAGAGCTTGTTGATAGATTAAACGTTCGCCGTATCCGGTCGGCAAAACTCCGAAGACATCTTCCCTTCTTAAGAATGACTTCAGTGCAGTTCTTTGTACTTTTCTAAGAGAAAAGCTTAACTCCAAGTCTTCCGGAGTCGCGGTCAAAGCTGATTTGAATGACCGCCGTTCGCCAGTTCCTGTGTTTACTAGTAGCACGCAAGCGCAACTCTGGCGTCATTATGGTCCCCACCCACCGACTCAATGTGATTGGCCCGTCAAGAGCTTGGCGTTTAAAGCTCAGATGGGTATTGAGAGTTGCTAGACGACCACTCACGGGCAGATTAGATTAGCTGCCGCTAGGGTGCGTCCAGATTTCTAGGCTAGTTTTGTGCAGCACCCAAGTAAATTATTATTATTATTAGGTAATTATTTCACACATTTTATTATATATCACACAAAAAATGCTCACTTTCTCTGATAGAATTGGCCAGACAGCCATCTGTAGTATTTATTACACTATACAAATAAGCAAAACTGTCATTTTAGCTGTATTTCTTCCTTATATAGCAAGTTGTCAGTAGCGCTCTCTCTCTCTCTCTCTCTCTCTCTCTCTCTCTCTCTCTCTCTCTCTCTCTCTCTCTCTCTCTCTCTCTCTCTCTCTTCTCTCTCTCTCTCTCTCTCTCTCTCTCTCTCTCTCTCTCTCTCTCTCTCTCTCCTCTCTCCTCTCTCTCTCTCTCTCTCTCTCTCTCTCTCTCTCAGGGATGAGGAAATGGATGGAGAATGGGAAGCTTCTCAGGTTCCAAATCCAGCATGTGCAGCTGCCCCTGGATGTGGTGAATGGAAGTCGCCCATGGTCAATAATCCTCAGTATAAGGGCAAATGGAAAGCTCCTCTCATAGACAACCCTAACTTCCAGGTACTAACATCTGGAGTCTGGAAACGTTGCTGAAACTCCCAGATTTTATTCAGCACAAGCAAATTTGACACACAGCCTGTCGTTTAAAATTCTGTTAAACCTATTGCATATTACTGTAGTTTTATTTATTTTTAAATCAATGAGTTACAATACAATAGAGTGTAACAGTCAGATGCCGTAAGTAAAAACTACATTTTTAAATTTGATTTGAAATTCTGGAAATTGATTTTAACGACAAACACATATCAACCTTTCAACACAGCCCCTATTGTGAGCTTGATTGTTGATTTATATAGTTCTTTCTGCTGGTTGGCTTGGTTCAGGGTTCATAACAAAAAAATGTTAATACCTATGGGAAAAATGTATGGAAAAATACTTCTGGAACCAATGGCACTGAAAAGTGTCTGTGCGCTGAATAACCACTGATCTTTAGTAGTAAAAATGTTAATTTATATTCAACGACTTTGTGTATTTGTTAACAGGGTGTGTGGAGTCCACGGAAGATTGCAAACCCTGACTACTTTGAAGATCTTCACCCGTTTAGGATGGAACCATTCAGAGCTGTAGGTCTGGAGCTGTGGTCTATGACTTCTGACATTTACTTTGACAATTTCATTGTCACCGCAGAGAAGGAAGTGGCAGATCGCTGGGCTGCAGACAGCTGGGGACTCAAAAAACTGGTGGCTAGTGCCAATGAGGTATGCATCTGCCTCTCCCATAAGCTTTGCTCTGGTAATTATTGCTCATTGGGCTTGAGTTTGGTTGACGTTCTCACTGTGTTGTCCGCCTTTTTTCTGTCTTAGCCTGGAGTGTTGAGTCAGTTGGCACTGGCTGCAGAAGAGAGGCCCTGGCTGTGGGTGGTTTACATCCTTACAGTTGGTTTGCCTATTGGACTGGCTGTTCTTTTCTGTTGGCCAAAGGTAAGGCCTAACCTCAGAGGCGATCCTACTGAATGCAAAAGGAAGCACTTGATATAGCAGACACAGTCAGTGTTGTGTGTGCGTGCGTGCGTGCGTGTGTGCGTGCGTGCGTGCGTGTGTGTATAACATAATTCATTACATAACCTGTTTTGATCACAATGACAGGATTATGTCTCATACTACTATATGTAAAGCAGATAACGCAGGGCTCCAGACTGCGACCCGGTACAAAATTTTGTTAGAGGTCGCAATGGTTCTACCACCTAGTTGCCCAACTGAGCTGAGCTGCCTATTGTGTTGTTTATGAGAAACTGCAAACAAAAACAAAACTACTTGTTTGAGATGTGTGGGCCTAGACAGATTTACTCGCAGGCCAATCTTAAACACATGACAGTGTTACTACACAGCGCTAGGACATTCAGTGAAAAAGTGTTTGAATTTGCCACTGCATTAATAACATTGCAGCTTCTAGTGGGAAGCATTTAAATTCGGCACAGAAGTCTGCTATAAACCACAGATATCAGAACAAACAGCAATGACATTAAAACCAGGAGAAACATTGTGCCATTAACGTACAAGTTATAGAAGGCTTTTCAATTCACAAATGACCAACATTCAGCATGGATTTAATGTAGCAATGCTAACTGTAACCATGGTATTGTGGCACAAAATTAATTAAAAAAATTATACAATTCTAAATATATTAATGCTATTTTTAAAGTGATGATTTGTAAATCTAATAGTTTTTGGCCTAACAAACACTTTTATTTTAAAAACATCTGACATTACCACTATAACCAGTAGATGGTGGCAGAGGAACTCTTATTATTAGCCATTTCTACTCCATAATGTATGGAAAAAAGTAGGAAGCCCTAAAGTCAAGTAAAGATCGATTCTTTTATAATCATTGAAGCTGTCAGTCAGTTCAGTATGATAATAGTATACATATATATGGCTTTACTGTCATACTCAAGTTCACATATAGGTCCTTCTGAGAAACTTAACTCAAATTCGTCATTTTTTGTGTGTTTGCCATGTGACGAGATCCACATAAACCACTTGAAACATAAACAATACAGCTGAATCTGGTTTACTACACTAACTCAATTGATATATTGCTAAAGAGTATGGCGTTTAGGATTAGTTTGCGAGCACAAAATCCTCTTAATGAGTATTTATCATTGGTAGCATAGCAACAAACTACCAGTGACCAGCCCTGGTGCGTTCTACAGGTTTGTCAACAGATATGTTTGATGACAGACAGGATGGTGCATGTCTTCTTCCTGCCTCTTTTAGTGTGAGCACATTGAGCGTGCCTTTCGTGGTGAAGAGGACTTGGCCAACTGCTTCTTGAATATTCTCAACTTCCACATTTATATGTATATTGCAGAAGTCGGATGATGACTATGTATACAAGAAAATTGATCAGCCCAAAGCAGAACCGGAGGAGGTAGAAGAAGAAGAAGAAGAAGAAGAAGAGGAGGAGGAGGAAGAGGAGGAAGAAAAGGAGGAGGCAAAAGGGAAAGATGAAGATAAAGTAGAGGAGGCTACTAAAGCCAATGGTTTGTGAAATGTATCCTTGTTTACCATTTAAATACTTTTCCTGTGTAGCTGTTATTCATAATTTGTTATTTCCTTACCAGTGGGTGAGAATGGGGACAGGATGGATAAGGACATTGGAGAAGATGGCGGGGATACAGAGGATGAGGAAGAGGCCAGTAAGCCAAATGACACCGCCTCAGAGGATGAAGTAAGCAAGTTTGCATTGTCGTTCAGTCTTCTGTAGCCAGACTTATGATCCTCCCATTCTTACCAAAAGAGTAGGGTCCTATGAAAATGTTCTGTTCCATCTTTTTACTGGTAAGATACCATTCACACATCAATACCAAAATACCGGTCAACTCTGTGATGTCAATCGTCTGAAATGAACTTTGAACACTGAGCCGTTTTCTTCATCCACCTGGGTGAGACGCGCTTTAGTTTGACTATCTGTCTACTACATTGATTCACCTCTGAGTGACAGACGTAAAGGGATGATCACACAGAACACAGATTTGCTCTTGAAAACATGATGCGTATAAGAGTTATTATAGTATGCTTGCTTATGAATGGAAATGAAGGCAAATGGATTCTTGTGCATGAGTCAACTCTGCTTTACCAGTTATTTAAAGTAATGACTTAGGGCTGGGTATTGTTTGAGTTTTAGCGATTCCGATTCTGCTAATTGACAGATTCTCTCATTCTTATAATTTGCCATTTGGGTTAAAACATTAAAGGAACTGTATGTGAGCTGGATTATAGCTGGATATTGCGTTTCGTCTGTTTTCCGCATCATGAATATCAATAGTATGCAGACTGTTTGACTGATAAAGTAAATTGGTCAATCATAGTTTGTTTTATGTGACATTTAAAAGCGTGCAAATCTGAAATCAATAACATGGTTAGAAAGAAACTGCTGGAAACATTATGGTCACATTGATTCTATTATACTAACTTTAAAGGTATAGTTCACCCAAAAATGAAAATTGTCATTAATTACTTACCTTCATGTCATTCGACACCCGTAAGACCTTTGTTCATCTTCAGACACAAATGAAGATATTTTTGTTGAAATCCAATGGCTCAGAAAAGCCTTCATTGACACCAATGTCACATCCTCTCTCATGACCCATAAAAGGCACTAAAGATGTGACAAAGTCCATCTCACTACAGTGGCTCTAAAATAATTTTATGAAGAGACAAGAATAGTTTTTGTGAGCAAAAAAAAATAACGACATATAGTGATGGGCCGATTTCAAAACAATTCATTTTATGATTTGGATTGCCAAAGTCATGTGATTCATCAGTTTTGCGGTTTGACACTAGCCTGACAAGCCAGACCCACATCAAGATGTTTGGTCTGCAAACTCACCATAGACAGGGCTCAATCCGAGGGGTGGGATAAATGGTTGTCTTTCAAACTCCCTCTGCAAGCGATAGGATAGCGCTACAACCAACCAGAGCAACGAAGGTGAAGCAGAGATCGCTGACTGATTAAACATTCGCCGTATCCGGTCGGCTAAACTACGAACACATCTTCCCTTTTTAAGAATGACTTCAGTGCCGCTCTTTGTTCTTTTCTCAGAGAAAAGCTTAACTCCAAGTCTTCCAGAGTCGCGGTCAAAGCTGATTCGAAAGACCGCAGTTCGCCAGTTTCTGTGTTTACTAGAAGCACGCAAGTGCAACTCGGCCGTCGTCATTACAGCCCCGCCCGCCGACTCTATACATGATGTGATTGGGCCGTCCAGATTTTGAGGAACACAGCTCAGAATGGTATTGAGAGTTCCTAGACGAAACTTGCGGGCAAATTAAATTTGCTGCCGCTAGGGTGCGTCTAGATTTCTAGGCTAGTTTGACACATGATCCGAATCATGAATCGATACACTGATTCAAAACAGTTCGAAGCTTTGTTTTGAAATCGGCACATCACTATCGTTATGTCGTTATTTTGTGTTTTTTTTTGCACACAAAAACTATTCTTGTTGCTTCAATTATTGTGAGCCACTGTAGTGATAGACTTTGTAACGACGTCTTTAGTGCCTTTTATGGGTCTTGAGAGAGGAAATGACATTGGTGTCAATGAAGGCCTTTCTGACCCATCGGATTTCAACAAAAATATCTTCATTTGTGTCTGAAAATAAACAAAGTCCTTATGAGTGTCGAACAACATTAGGGTAAGTAATTAATCACAGAATTTTCTTTTTTGGGTGAACTAACCCTTTAATCATTGTGCCTTTTTTTGTTGTTGAGGTTTTTAAGTCAGTGTGTACTGATAATCTAGATCCACTGATTGTTAGACTGACCATTTTGGGTCTTTGCAGATGAAGGACGCCGATGAGGAACTTCAGAGCACAGGAGAAGAACCTAAAGCTGTGAGAAAGAGAAGAGTACGGAAGGACTGAAGAACAACATTATCCCCACAATTCTTCCTCCCTTCTCTCAGTCCTTTGCCTCTTTTTGCTGCATGCTTTCGGCTTAAGCCCTTTAGCATGCAAAAAAACGGCAAACCTAGCCGCTCTCCCGAAGAGGTCATCCTTCATCCGACTAAACCTCGCCTCACCTCTTTCAGTCTTCCGCTTAGTTCTTATCAGTTACCATTGGGATTTGGATTTAGATACAAAAAGTCAGACCTGCTGAGTTTTATCTCCAAGTTTTTTTTCCTATTTTTTCTTTATAGATTAGAATTCAAGACGTTTTACTGGGCCAGTGTTTCCCTGCTAGTGATGAAGGTCTGAATACTGTGAAGGGAAATGTACAATGGAGATCTTAGAAAGATTAATTCGTTTATGATCACCTCAATGTTTCAGTTTGTTAAGTTATTAAAAAAGGGGTCGGTTCTTTGTGAGTTTTTAAGTTATGAGCTTTTTAACATGATCAAAACGCTGATCGTATTTATTGTTTGTATCTGATGCGTTTGAACTTAGGCATAGAACTTTTTAATCTCGCATTCTACTGTCATTACCTTAGTTTGCAGGCTATGGGGAAGAGCTCCACGAGACCAAGGGCCGTCTCCACTAAACAGCTAGGTCATCAGAGTGCTATAGGAACAAAGATCAGTATTGCTATTTTGGCATCAAAGAAAGTCATTGAGCACAGTTGTTGTCACTGACACTCTTTAATCGCAGAGCCAGTCATAAGCACACTGAAAACACTCCCACTGACATCAGACTGACCGCCGTCTATGAAACCATAGAGCTTTGGAAACTGACAGGTTGTTTTTCAAGTGATGAACAGTTTTTGGGTTTTTTTTGTTGCTTTTTTTTTAGGTTGTGTGTTCAGCCTTACAAGGACAGCCTTTTGTTTACATGTTTGCAAACTGTTCATTGCTCTTGGAAATAAATATTTACTATAAACATCTGCACACTATTGCCATGACTTCAACCTGGAAGCGTGTACTCGTTTGTGCAAAGGCAAATAATTTTATTAAAGGCATAAGTTACAAAATAAAATGTACACTTTAAGAACAGGCAGGTATAAATTACATAAATGAACATTTTCACAAAAGAAATATTAAACAGAGTGAGTATGTAGTGTTGTGGCAGATCCTTCAGTGTCATGTCAATAATTCATACCAGGAGAACTTTCACATCAGTAAACTCTGAGCAAAGAGCAGAGCATCCAGACTTATAAATGTCGCTCGCGCAAGCAATCGGATCAATATCACTCAGCAACCTCACTTCAGCCTCTGAAAGCAGTAAAAGCTAAAATCCATCTATTTCATCCATTTTCAGTTGATCCAAAGGACGTAACCATGAAGAGTGAATTCTACAAAATGCTGCAGTTAACATTGATCTATTGATCCTACTCAAAAGATGTCAGGTCTGAGTACTACTCAGATCTTTTAAGATAAATCAAAGCATGAAATGAGTAAATGTTATTCAGTGACTCAAGGCCTGTAACTTTACTTTATTGTCCTCGAGAGTATGGTTCAGGGACCAGATTTTATATATGGCAGAATTCAAATTGCATATGTTCTGTACAAACTGAGCAACTATCATTAAAATGATGTGGGAATGTAGACCTTGATTTAAGAAAAATAACTTGAGGGAGGACTGGTTTTGGATATCCATTTCCAGCCTTTTAAATCATGCAATTTAGTTTAGAGTTATGCGATGTCATGCACTTTCCATTTAACATATCTTTACAGTCAACTTGCTTTTAATATGCATTGTGTAAATGGCTATGTTAGTAGTGAAAAGCCAAAACTGCTCAAAAGATATTTTCAAAAGACCTCAACACCAGACTTTGGCTTTATTGTACTTAAAAGGGTGAAGTCAAAAAGAGGGTCTTAGATTGGTTGTGTACCTGCTAAGTGAATTATACAGAAGAGGTGGTATTACACCAGCTCTGTACTTATCAGATCACTAAATGCATCGTGCATCCTTTTAGGTATTTTAACACAGTTAGCTGACAGGAAGAGGCAGCAGCTCAGTCTATTCAAGTATTACCCAATCAATTCATGCTGAGAGATGCATCAGTATATTTTATACAACAAAATAAATATAAAACAAACAATGGCTTATGTACGGGCTAGTTGTTTGAATGCTGGGAAGAGAGGAGCTGAATTAAGCTGACGTGATCAACATGGTCACTTATTTTCGTTTGCTTTTGGTTTCGGTGGTCTGAAACACGCTGGAGGCGGACATGAGGTTCTCTATGTACTGCCCAAGAACCTGGTTCTCCGATTTTAGCTTAAGGTTCTCCTCCTTTACGGCGTCCACACGTGCAGAGAGATCTAATGAAGACATACAGAAAGCATTAGAGTGCATCACTTAGCTTTTTTTTCTGGCAGCCTATAAGTGCCTGAGTGGATCAGTGGAGTCTGGTTAAACTAGAGGAAAAACAGCAACATGAAGGGTGTATATTGAGTAACAAAACAAAACGGCGGCAAGATACAGGAACAAAATATGCTTTTATACCTTCAAGTGTGTGCTGAAGCTCCAACACTTGGTTTATGAGTCTCGTCTTCTCCTCCTGTTCAACCTGATTCTCCATATCTCCTGAAAAGGTGCACACAAACATCTGAAACAATTTAAACTGAAGCGGACATGCATTTTAACAACACAATATAAAATAATTATAATAAATTCTGGGTGATATTTACGTTACCATCAATCTCACAGTTCATGGTGCTGTCCTCCGGTATGAAGCGCTGGATTTTAGGTTCTCCGTCAGCTGTAAGAGATATATCGATGTGAAATAAAATATACTAATATAAATACAAACGTGTGCTGATGTTTTGGGACATGTTTAAGAGTAATTTTATGGTATTCTTTAAAAATCAAGTGAACAATACAAACTGAGCGGTGTCAAAATCCAAGCGCATCAATAAACAGTTGGCTAAAGTTAGCTTTTGGCTAACAACATAACAATCCATCGCTTGACATAAATAAATTGTTCACAGAAAGCGAAGATCACTGAAATTTACATGGCATGCTTAGTGTAAGTGTAGTTATTAGTACTCGAGACATAATATTATTACTCTGGTTTTATAAAGTTTTAACTCATGCCACGTCTAAAACTCTCCACTCTCCGTCTCTCCAGTCGTTATCATAACGTTACATTAAAGGCCTCTGCACCCTGGGTGCTAAAAGACTCGTGAGGAAAAACGGCTTTAAAAGGCCAGTAACCAAATTCATTTAAAATAATTAGCAATAAATAAACTTGGTAAAAGAGCCTTTAGAATATGAAACTATGCTCAGACGTAATAAGCGTGATCGCATGTGATAGTGAAGCCCTTACAGTCCTACCTGATATAAGACTAAAACACGCAGCGTTAAGAAAGATGATGAAAAATAATCGCCTCCAAATCAGATGTCAAGATAATGGTTCAGAGTCAGACCGTCCGTTAACGTTACCTCATCACTCCTGTCTTTTTCCTTTTCACATTCAGAGAAATACCGACAGAGGGAGACAACTCAACGAGGCTGTGCAACGCCAGCATGCAACTCACTGCGTATACTGCACTCTATTATTATTATTAATAGTATTTGAATGCATTATGCACCAGAGTAAACATTTGGTCTCATTAGAACAATTTTCAATAGTTAGAACTGTGTTCTCCCTTGGCAAGTGAACACAGTAAAACCACTGCTCCATTGTTTAATGACAGATTCCATAACTTACCCCAGTTTGACAATTTGCTCTGCTATTGGGACATTTTGTCACAAAAGGATACGTTAGGCCTACATTAAATCTGTATGAGAAACGGGAAATTAAAATGTTCAAAAGCTTAAACAGACAACGTGACAACTTTAGTCTCATCTTCCCAACATCTCCTTTTAATTGTGTAAGCTACCACAGAAGAAGAAGAAAAAATATAGGTTTTGAACGACGAGTGTGAGTAAGGACCTTTCTTTTTTGGTCAGCCATCCCTTTTAAAAATTATCACTAAGAGTAGACGAGTCATCTGTAATATGCAGCCTTGGTTCTTAATGCTCTGACAATCGCTTCATTCACATGCTCACTGTATGTGTTAGCCAGCCTCTACACACACATGCACTGTACTGCCCCTTATGGCAAGTGAGGTTTCTGACGTCTTGACTCAAGGCCTCGCCATTCATTCCTGTATTTGGACAAGAAAACTATATGCTGCACAGCACTAAAGCATTAAAACGCCGAATTATTTATATTACTGCAATAATAAAGCATCACTTAAGTTCAATCATTCAGGTCACACTTTGTCTTTAACTATAGGCCTGTATACTTACATCAGAAATATCACTTCTACCTATACTTATTGCATTCATCATGTTATCATGTTATACTGCAAAACCTTTTGCTGCTATTGAGATGGAATGAAAGGTTAGTGACCGGTTTGATGTTATGGTATGGTTAGGTTTAAGGGTGGGTAAGGGGTAGGATAAATAGTCTAATTATAGATGTAACTACAGAAATTAATTGCATGCATATGTTTTTGCCATTGGTTGACTTGTATGATCATTCCACAGACAATGCGAAACGCAGAATGAACAATAAGTTGAAAGAATGAACACATAGTGAAATCATAGCCTACTACACAAGCCAAATGTAACCTTAACACATTATGAAGAACAGAGAAGAAGACTTAAATACACAGAGAATTAAGGTAATCAACGGAACAGGGGACATGCGTGATTAATCAGGGATTATGGCAAGAAATTAATGACTAGAACTAAGACAAAGAACATGATCGTGGCAGTTTAGAACATTCACTACTGGGGGAAAAAGTAGTTTAGAATCATGAATTTTTTTTAAATGTTTTTGAAATTAGTCACCTATGCTCTATATTTTTACTTGTTATTCATTTTTTGTTGTCCCCCAACCCCCCCCCCCCCCCCCCCCCCCTTGTTGCACTTTGAGATTCTTCGGAATGAAAAGTGCATTATAAATAAAATCTATTATTATTATTATTATGAAGGCTGTATTTATTTGATAAGAAATTCAGTAAAAAAAAAAGTTTAAAACAAGTAAAATTGTGAAAAATTATTGCTATTTAAAATGACTGATTTCTATTTTAAAATGTAATTTATTCCAGTGATGGTAAAGCTGTATTTTCAGCATTACTTTACTTCAGTCTTCAGTGTCAAATGGTCCATCAGAAATCATTCTGATATGCTTATATTTGTCATGCGACTCATGCCTGCCAGCTGGAGTGCGTATGAGAGCCACCAGTGGACACTACTCCGGTCTCTTTTACTGCTTCATGAACTACATTTACCATTATCATTTCATGGCCTTTTCATGTTCTGATTACTACCAGCTGTTTATCATCTTATTCGCCTATTTAAACCCTGTGTGTTCATTCACTCCTCCTGGCAAAGTCTTGTTTATGTTTCTGGGTTTTTTTTGTCATTGTCTTGATCTTCTGCCTGTCTCCCTGGATTTCTTTGTACCTTAGACTATTGTTATTATCTGGATGGTTTCCTTGTGCTTTTGACCTTATGTCTGTTTTATGGATTATGATTATGGATTACACTCAAAGGCAGTACATAATATTATTGGTGCTCAATTATCAATTATGATTCTTATTAATGTTGAAAACTGTTTCTCAATGTTTCTTAATGTTTTGTGGAAATGTTTCATTTATTTTTTTTAGTTAAGTGCTCACAGAAGAGATGAGTTTTCAGTTCTGAATGTTGACAGAGATTCTGCATTCCGGATGAAGGAAGATCATTCCACTAGCAAGGAACAGTGAATGAAAATGTTCTGAAGAGAAGTGTTGCGCCTCTCTGTGATGGTACCTCTCTGTGATGGTACCTCTAGCCATCACTGATGTACAGATAGGCTGCTGGTAGGGATGTAAACTTGTAAAGCTTGGGACATACTCTGCAAGAACAAAGAAATTTGTTCGTTTTCTTAAGGTGGCAAGAACAAGAGCAAAGTTTATTCAGGCCATTACATTCAATACTTCATGAGAAAAGTAGGTGCCGAACATCTGCGTTTCTCTGCATTAACCCCGCCCACTTTAAATGTATGACGAATCACACAATATTCTCGAACACCCACAAGAAAAAAGTTCTGCTCAGGCGATGTGTTGAGAACAAGCTACGAGAACTCCTAAACCAGGGCTGCGAGAACAAAATTACATAATTTTGTTCTCGCAGCCCTGGGAGCGAGAACTTTTTTCTCTGTTCTTGCGGAGTATGTTGTAGCCTTAAGAGCGAGTGGAAGTAGTATTTTCAGTGCTGAGCCTGTGGTAGATCTGTAAGCAAGCATCAATGGTGTAGAGTGCAGAGAAATTAAGAGACGTGTGTCATGGGCCCTTTTGGCCATATTGAAGACTTTCAGAATTTTTTTGTAGGGGTTTGAATGCACACAATGAAAGACCTGCCAGAAGAGCATTACAGTAATCCAGCCTAGAAATAAACAGGGCCTGGACAAAAGTGGTGTTGCATGCTCAGGTAGGAAAGGCCAGATCTTCTTGATGTGTAGCGTAAACCTGCATGACTGAGAAATCTTTGCAAATTTGGTTTTCGAAGGTTAGTTGGTCCTTGAAGATTATTTCAAGGTTTCTAGCTGACCTTGATTGGGTTATTGTGCTGTAGAGACGGATTGGCAGTTAAGACAAGAAGCTCAGTCTTTGCCAGGCTGAGCAGCAGGTGAGGTTTTTTACATTCATGCCGAGATGTCCGCCAAACAGCTTGAGATTCGTGCAGCTATTGTGGGATCATCTAAGGAAATGAAAGGCAGAGCGGTTTGTCATAAGCATAGCAATGGTAAGAGAAACCATGCACCTCCATAATGGGTCCCAGTGATGTAGTGTATATGGAGAAGAGGAGGGGTCCAAGAACTAAACCCTGAGGAACCCCTGTGATTAGTTGATGAGCTTTGGATACCTCCCCACTACATGCAACCATAAGACCTGTGAGATTCAAACCAGTGAAGTGGCATGATGCCTGCAATGGTGAAAGGGTGGACAGAAAGATCTGATCTGATTCACAGTGTCAACGGCAGCAGATCGCTCCAGGAGAATGAGAACTGATAATTTGGAATCCGCTTTTTTTGCAGGGCTTCAATGACTGACAGTAATGCAGTTTCGGTTGAATGGCCTTTCTTGAAGCCAGACTGGTTTATGTCCAGTTGGCTATTCTGTGAGAGGAAAGATGATGCCTGTTTGAAAACAACTAGTTCAAGGTGGATCCATAAGGGGCGATGGTCCCAGGTGGAGCCCATATAGGGCGGAGCCAACAGGTCGGCGATCAGAGGTGGAGTGACGGGATCAACAGCTGGAGGTGAAGCCAGGGCAGATCCTCTTGACAAGGCAGAGCTGGAGACAGGAAGACCTGAGGCATTTCCACACAGAAGAATGGAGGCCGAGGAACTGGCTGTTATAGGAAGAGGGGGAGAGGGAGGCTGGAGGGGGGGTCATTGGAGACACAGGAGACTAGGAGCTGGACGAGGCCAGCAAAGACAAGAGATTTTGATCTGAATGTGGCCAGCGGAGACAGGAGACAGGAGACAGGGCAATATTAACTTCCAATTTCTCATAAAATGCAGAGGCCAGCTGCAGCTCACCCTCAGTGAAAGGAGCATGGCCATGGCTCCACTCCATGCCTTAAAACTCCACAAGACCACCCACAGTGACCGATAGTTTAGCTAGCTCATGCACCTGGTCAGATATACTATTGGGCTCAGGCTCTGGGGCGATGATTGGCACAGTCTTAGTTATAACCAATTCAACTCTGCGCCCCACCCTTAGGTCCAATATTACATTATCATAATCATTCAAAATATGCAGCAGAGCTGAAGTGTGTCTGTGGTGGCCTCTAGTGTATGCTCCATGTAGAATTTGGAGGCGGCTGACTGGGCTCTAGATGCAGAGACAGGCTGGTGATGTCCTCCTCATTGGGGCAGGTAGTGAAAGCTGAACTGTTGTTCACCAGCACCCACTCCAAAAATTTGCAAAATTTCCCCAAGGACTATGACCATGCAGGCGTGCCTTTGTGTGCTTTTTTAGGCTGGTCCTGAAAAACACACACAGAGTGCTGTCTGGAAAGTTAGTAAGGCACGCCATGACTAATAATTCCTTGGTGTGGTCCTCAAGTTACGTTGTTCCTGCTGAGAGCATTTGGAACTGGAAAAAGAAATCTCAGGAGATATAATAGACAACCACATTAAACGCTAACAAAACGGAACAATGATCAGACAGAACTAAGGGTTTAAATACACAGAGTAATCCACTTCATTATCAACCAAGGAGACCAACACATGAGCAGGCGGACAGGAAAAACCAAACACATTGACAATAAAAACTGAACATAACCGGTACATGGTATTATGATTTCCACAAACATATTAAGCAGCAAAAACTGTACAACAGAAGAAATGTTTCTTGAGTACCAAATCATCATCATGTGATGACTGAAGACTGGGTAAGAGTGGAATAAATCACATTTAAAAATATTAAAAGTGAAAAATGATTATACAATATGTCAATATTACTTGCAATGTAAAGCATGTATTTACACAATAAGTGCATTGTATCAATGATTGATTTAAATGTTAGTACATAGCAAAGACATTTAATATAAAGTGCACCTGTGCATATAGTTCCATAACTGATTTGGCTCCTCAAAGAAAAAAAGAAAAAAAGTTTCAGATCAGGGTTGAATACAAGACATGGAGTCTTACCTGAATCATCTTCTAGTGAGATGTTAGTGAAAGTCCAATTCGCTTCATCTACGTCGTCCTCCATGACTCAATGTGAGTGCTAATGTGGGTGTAGCCAATTATCAACAACTATTCAATATGTTAAGCAATTTAGTGTAAATGTAAATGTCTCTGGAAAGGTATTTTCTCTCTATCCATTTGTCTCTCTTCCTGAAACACTGTGTGTTTGTCTGGTCTTACCCTCTCAATTATTCACCATCACCACGGTTACTAACCAGACCTGTATGGCAACTCAGGTGACAATACTAAAGCAGACTTATAGGGCAACGCCTGAGAGATCCAAAGTTCACTCGTTCACGTTCTCAGATTACAGTGAGACGAGATGCCCCCCAAACATTCTCACCCAGCAGCACAAACCTTTTACTTTCTTTTGCCAGTTGTCCTATTTCATCTGTGCTGTAGTGACACATTAACTAAAGGAAGTGTCTGATGGTCTCACACATACAAAACCACATGACAGGGCCCAACTACGCTGTCTAAATTGTTTTGCACTTTGATCCGTGTTGTAAAAAATCCCAGAGTAGACTACAACAAGCTACTGAAAGGTTTCACCTCGATGCACTGATTGAACTCCAGGTGCTTTTATTCTTGCTGCAGACATAATAATATGTTGTTAGGCTAGTGTCTGATTTTAACAGTACAGCAAATACCTCTTATGCATAGTCTGCATTACTATAATAGCATGACTTTTTTTTTACTTGTATGCAAATTCAAAGATATATATCTTACTATTATTATCTTCATAAGATATCAAAGCTAACAGACATTGAAGATGATGAGCTTTACTGAGAATGTAAATGATTTAAGTGCTAACAAAACTCACATCCGTATGGCCAGTGGAGAATTTTGTAATCTCCAAACAGTGCTTTTGATGGCTGCGACAGGTTTCAGTTATCTATATTTCTTTTGATGGTAACTTTATAACTGCAAGTATTAGTAAATAATATATTTTGAATGTATGCAGGACCATGGATGAAAGTGTAGCGGTTGGATCAAATATAAAATATTGTAATATTTATATATCTTGGTAAAGATAATCTGTGCAGAATCACCTTTTCTGGCTTAGTGAAGTATATCTGTTGCCAACAAAGCTTTGAAAATCATCTGACAAGTATGTGTGAAGTGCCTCCTAGTGGTTATGGCGTGCCAAAAATGAAAGGAGAAACTGACAGTTCCCTTCCGAGAGAGGTTCCTCGTATTACGTATGGGAAAAACTCCTTTTCTCGAGAATGTGAAGCAAAACTTTTAATAAAGGTATCTATGTAAAGCGCAGTGAGCTGCACGGCCATAGCCCAGCGCGAGGAGCGCTCTGATTGGCCGGGCTGCGGCAACTGCAGGAACCTATGGTGAGGCGGCTGAGAGGAACGAACCAATGGGGGGCGTTCCAGAAGCCCGCCGAAAAAGGTGCTTATATTTGCATACAGGAGGCTATATAAGACCCTAATTCGCCATAGGTGTCAGATTTTATCTCCTTCAGCGATACCTTCGCTGGTCTCCGGAAGAAGCACCGCCGTTGAAAAGGCACCAGCGGAACCTGCAGCTGAGGACGACGGACTCCCTCTCCGCCTTCTCTGCCGTTCCAGCTACGCCATCCGGCGTTATATATCCTTTAAACTGTGTCTATGTTGAGTGTTATATGTGTTTGTGTGTGTGTTGCCGCTGCAACGCCACTTCTAGAGCTTACAGGCTTGTTCTACTCGAGGACTCTCTCGTTCCGCCGCGGCGCTTCTCACTCTCCCTCTGCTCTCGTCCCGTCGCGCTGAATAGCGCCGCGGAAAGAGAGAATGTTAGAGGACATGAGCACACTCAAGCCGAAGCTCTCTTCACTCTGCCGCCGCCGCGGCTCTTCTTCCGCCGCTGCCACAGAGTTGTTCCCACTCTTCTCTCATTCCGTCGCGCTACAGCCGCGGACAGAGAATACTAGAGTGAATAGGCGAACTCGAGCCGAAGCTCTCGCCGTGCTAGAAGCGCCGCGGACAGAGTTTTACCTCACGCTTCCAATTCTCTCGTCCTGTCGCTCTATCGCCGCGGACAGAGAATACTAGAGTGAATAAACAAACTCGAGCCGAAGCTCTCGCCGTGCTAGAAGCGCCGCGGACAGAGTTTTACCTCACGCTTCCAATTCTCTCGTCCTGTCGCTCTATCGCCGCGGACATAGAATACTAGAGTGAATAAACAAACTCGAGCCGAAGCTCTCGCCGTGCTCATTCTACCGCCGCCGTGCTGAAGCGCTGCGGACAGAGAATACTAGAGTAAGTTAGACGAGCGAGCTCGGGGTGTTGGGTATGTCAAGAACAATGTCGCTGCAGCGCGCGCTTACTGCCAAGGAAGTTGTAATGGCTGCCTTGTCATGATAGCGCGCGCCCCTTCCACAGCACGTTGCTGACTAGAGCGCGGCTTACGTCATAGCACGCGCTCACTGTCAGAGCATAAGGGCGTCGGAAAATGGCTGCCAAGCTAAGCCCTTTTTTCACTCTATCACTTCCAGTCCCCTTTATTCAGGCGGCTGGAAAGGTTTTTACACTGTAGACAAAGTGTCCACTACACAGTGTGCACCCCTACATAAGCACTGTTAATTCAGCCTCACAAAATCACAAATAAATCCCGCCGCGGCCGGATTACACCATATAAAGTCAA
Source organism: Pseudorasbora parva (assembly GCF_024679245.1). Lineage (NCBI taxonomy): Eukaryota > Metazoa > Chordata > Actinopteri > Cypriniformes > Gobionidae > Pseudorasbora > Pseudorasbora parva. The sequence continues at coordinate 21,098,550 of NC_090175.1, forward strand.
CTAGCCTTATTGCAGTCAACTAGCCTGTGGTCAAACACGCTTGTCTGCATGCGCGCTTTCAGTCTAGACTAGAGCATAACGGCATTGTGGAATGGCTCACATACCACCCGCACTTCCTTACATTCTCCCAGTTCCCTTAAGTTAAGTGACTGGAGATGAAATATTGCAGTCAACTAGCCTGTGTTAAACACGCTCGTCTGCACACTATGCTGTGTGCGTTTACCCCTGTGGATTTGCTCACTGGTTTGCACCGTGGGTATTCTACGTAGGTTGTGCGCCACTGCACATTGTTTACACTACACACAAAAGAGCTTTCTATGTAGGAAATGTGCCCACTTTACAGTCTGCACTCCTGCACCCAAGCACTTTTCACAAAGTTCACTCTCGCACACACAATATAAATGTGAGGCGTGCGCCCACTGCAAAGCCTGCACCGCCAAAACTAACACTATCCCCACAGTGTTACAAGCAGTGTTACAGCACAAGCAACCCGGCTAACAGGCCCCTATTACTAAGCGGCCAGCCCCCGAATCTAATTCAACCCCTGGCTTTACGAGCCCAGGCCTGGCAGGCCATTCCTGGTATATAATATTGGGTGTTGAACATATAAAACGAGGTTCTCGCTACAGTTTTGTTCGCAGACCCCGCGATTCAAGCCGTGGTCGAGCCCTCTGTAAGAAGCAGTGTCAGTCACGTGCTTCTCGCTGAGGCATTGAGACTGTTAAAGGAGAGAGCGGCGAAAACAGTACACCCGACGCTAGCGAGTCAGGTTTTTACTGTCGCTAATTCCTCATGCCAAAAATGGGTGGCGGTCTCAGGCCCATTTTCCAGGCATCTGAACAAAGCACTTATGACACGCTCGTTTCAAGGTGCTGACGGTGAAACAAATCCTCGCGCACATTCGCCCCGGGGATTGGGTTTTCTCAATAGATCTGAAAAACGCATACTTCACGTTACGATAACCCCCCACCCCCACTACAGGCCATTCTAGAGATTCGCCTTCGAGGGGCAGGCTTATCAGTACAGTCATTGTCATAGACTCAAGACTTACGGCATAAGAACCGTGCATGGCTAAGCATCTCCTTTTATGGGCAGAGCACAATCTGAGCTCCCTAAGGGCGGCTTACGTGCCAGGTATTCTGAATCAGGGTCCGGACATGTTATCCAGAGGACCCATGTCCCCAGGGGGATGGTCCCTTTACCCGCAAACAATTCAGCTCGCACAGCACACGCTGCCCAATATTTTTTCTGCAAACGCAGGGATGCCCTGGCCCAGGTTGGCCCAGACTCCCTCTATATGTTCCCTCCGATCGCGATCCAGCTGCAGCCTGTGCTTTTTAATAGCCCCACTTTGGAAGAACCGCACATGGTTCTCCATACTGTTTCAGCTGTCAGACACAGCCCCATGCCTATTCTGCCAATGAAAGGGAAGGTCTGGCATCCCAATCCCGAGCTGTGGGCCCTCCACGTATGGCCCATCAACGGTATCCGGGAACCTCTCTGACAAGTTATGAACACTATTTCGGAAGCTAGAGCCCCTGCTATCTGGCAGCTCTGCTTTGAAGTGGTCAGTGGTTTTCTAACCAATGTGCTACGCGAAACATCGACGCACACTCATGCGAACTGGCGGAACCGCTCGCTTTCTCCAAGAGCTAATGGATGCGGGTCGTCCCCCCTCCATACTCGGGGTGTGTGTCTCCGCCATAGCAGCTAGCCACGCTCCGATCGCGGCACATTCACTAGGGAAAAGTGATCTTATTGTGTGTTTTCTTAAAGGGGCCAGGAGATTCAGCCCGCCTTGCCCCTACCTCGGTCCCTATTTGGGACCTCGCCATGGTTTTGGAGGCCGTGAAGGGTTCCCCCTCCTAACCACTTCAGAACACGAGCTTGAAGCACATATCACTCAAAACCGTTTTTCTGCTGGCTGTGGCCTCGGTTAACCGAGTGGGTGGCTTACCTGCACTCTCCGTGAGCCCTTCCTGTCTTGAGTTTGGGTCCAGCAACTTCAAGGTTGTGCTCAAACCGAGGCATGGTTTTATGCTGAAAGTGCTATCAACCCCTTCAGTATGCAGGTCTTTGCACTGCTTAACCCGCGTCTCAGAGAGAATAAGACGCAAACCTATTCTGCCCAGTCAGAGCATTGAGATTGTATCTAGAGCGCTCCGCCCCCTTCAGGCAGTCGGATCAGCTCTTCATTGCTTCGGTGGCCGCACTAAAGTTTGTGCTGTCATGAAACAGTCTCTCACACTGGATAGTGGATGCAGTCCCACTAGCATATAGGTCCAGGACCTAACCTGTCCTACAGGCATTTAAGCCCACTCCTCTAGAGGCATGGCCTCATCTTGGGCTTGGTCGTGTGACATTTCTTTGGAAGATATCTGTGCGGCGGCAGGCTGGGCCTCTCCGTCCACTTTTATCAGATTCTACAAGTTGGAGGTTCCAGCTCTACAAGCAGGGCTTCTCTCCATCTAGGCTCTATCTTGACCCTGGCAAACAGATTGCCTTACATTTTGGCCTGTACACATTAGTCCTTAAGCACTATTCATTCATCATAAGATCCGACTATGTCCGATCAGCTGTTCAAACGAACCGACTCTTCCGGTTCTTCATTCCCCTTATAAGCCGCCTCTGTCGGTGTCTCGGGGGTTTATAACATGTGCTTTGGGTATACTGGGTCAGTCAGCACACACGGCGCTTTACATTGTGTTCCCATACGTAATACGAGGAACCTCTCTCGAAAGGGAACGTACTCGGTTACTTTCGTAACCTCGGTTCCCTGAGAGAGAGGAACGAGTATTACGTTCCGTGCCGTGTTTATGCTTCTCAGGTATCGCTTCAGTCGATCTTAAAACTTGACACCTATGGCGAATTAGGGTCTTATATAGCCTCCTGTATGCAAATATAAGCACCTTTTTCGGCGGGCTTCTGGAACGCCCCCCATTGGTTCGTTCCTCTCAGCCGCCTCACCATAGGTTCCTGCAGTTGCCGCAGCCCGGCCAATCAGAGCGCTCCTCGCGCTGGGCTATGGCCGTGCAGCTCACTGCGCTTTACATAGATACCTTTATTAAAAGTTTTGCTTCACATTCTCGAGAAAAGGAGTTTTTCCCATACGTAATACTCGTTCCTCTCTCTCAGGGAACCGAGGTTACGAAAGTAACCGAGTACGTTTTATGTTCTGTCCTGAAATAAATAAATACATAATATGCAGCACATCTAGATTGCCTGTTCATTAGGTGAAATGTTTGTTTGCACTTTTAAAGGGTTAGTTCACCCAAAAATGAAATTTCTTTCATTAATGACTCACCCCAATGTCGTTCCACAACCATAATGCGTCTGTTCATCCTCGGAACATAGTTTAAGATATTTTAGATTTAGTCCGAGGCCTTTCTGTCCTTTGAATGCGCACTTGCTGTCCACGTCCAGAAGGTAATGAAAACATCATCAAAGTAGTCCATATGTGACATCAGTTGGTCAGTTATACTCTTTTGAAGCGTCTACAATACATTTTGGTCCAAAAATAACAAAAAAAAATACGACTTTATTTAGCACTGTCTTCTCTTCCCTTCCCTGTTCCTTAAATAAAGAATCAAACGGTCGATTAGAATCGCGTGTCAAACTGGCAAACTGCTGAAATCACGTGACATTGGCGATGTGAATCAATCTGCTGATTCGCGACCGTTTGATTTTTGGGTATGAAAACAAACGCGGAAGAGAAGACAGTGCTGAATAAAGTCGTATTTTTTGTTATTTGTGGACCAAAATGTTAGCCTGACAAGTCAGACCCACATCAAGATGTTTGGTCTGGAAACTCACCATAGACAGGGCTCAATCCGAGGGGCGGATAAACGGTTGTCTTTCAAACTCCCTCTGCACGCGATTTCTAGGCTACCAAAATGTATCATCGACGCTTCAAAAGAGTCTAACTAACCAACTGATGTCACATATGGACTACTTTGATGATGTTTTCATTACCTTCTGGATGTGGACAGCAAGTGGACATAAGTTATACACTTACATTCAAAGGACAGAAAGGCCTCGGACTATTAAATCTAAAATATCTTAAACTGTGTTCCGAGGATGAACAAAAGCATTACGGGTGTGGAACGACATTAGGGTGAGTCATTAATGAAAGAAATTTCATGTTTGGGTGAACTAACACTTTAAATCTGTCAATTAAATATTTTATATGTATTAATTTTAGCTATTAAATGTCTAGCAATGTTAATTAATAAATCGATTTCATAGCACAAAAAGGATTTACATTGACTAAAATAGTCAAAGCTTAAATGGTCAGTAAAAAGGCTAATGTTTGCAGCTTTAATTGCTGAAACTGGTTTTGATCCTATCAACACAATTAATATCACTCCCATAAGCCTGACCTTTAGTGATTGCACCTCATTTTTATGAATAACAACAAAACTAACTCATGTGGTTCAGGATCATACCTTTGATTATATTCAAGGTAATTAAACAATATGCTATTTCTGCAAATAAAAATACACTGGTGCCATTCATATTTCATTTACCGGTAATCTTTTTTTTTTTTTATTGCAAAATCTATGAGCCAGTGTATTTTTCGGGTCGGGGTTTTGGACAGGATGTTCACACTTCCGTGGAACCATGAGCATTTACAAGATAGTGATTACATGGCAGAGAAACACGGTAATGCAAGATTAACAAGCCTAATCAAAACAGCCACACACAGTCTACACTCAGACAAAGTTAAATATGGCTAAACATAAACATAAAAGTAATCATGCTTAACCATACTTATTTGACTCAAAGAGTCCATGTCTTTCTCTGTGAAAGTATCGTTCACTGCAATCCAAAAACATTTAGCCCAAACTGTGTCTTTCAAATTGTTAAGTACATACAAACTGTTTAACCCTAAAATGAAAATTCTGTCATCATTTACTCTCCTTCAAACTTGTTCAAAATCTGTATGAGTTTCTTTTTTCTTTTAAACACAAAGGAAGATATTTAGAAGAATGTTGTTAACCAAACAGCTGATGGTCCCTATTGACTTCCATAGTATTTTAGGACCATATAATGTCTGGTTACAGACATTCTTTAAAAAAAAAAAATCTTCTTTTGAGTTCAGCAGAAGAAAGGAGCGCATACAGGTTTTGAACAAGAGTAAATGATGACAAGATTTTCATTTTGGGGTGAACTATTTCTTTAAGTAAAGTTAACTAGTTGCAAGTAGACTTTACTGTTTGTAATTGAAGTATATAGTATAATGTTTTCACTCAATGATATAAATAGAATTGCTTTAAACATTAAAACATTTGTGTCATATGCAGGGAATTATGACTGCACTCTGTGGAGAGTTATTTTAGTATCATTCAAATACTATTAGTTATATTAAAGATGGACTTTGTAACAACATCTTTAGTGCCTTTAATGGGTCTTGAGAGAGGAAATGACATTGGTGTCAATGGAGGCCTTTCTGAGCATCGGATTTCAACAAAAATATCTTCATTTGTGTTCCGAAGATGAACGGAGGTCTTACGGGTGTCGAACGAAATTAGGGTAAGTGATTATTTTTGGGTGAACTAACCCTTTATAATCATAAATGCATTCACTCATCCATAAACATTATTAGATCCATCAGGATATTGACAAACTCCATGATTCCCCGCATATTCAATGCGCCATCAATCTACGCCTTTGTTATTGTTTTAAAGAGGTAAGCGATCCCTATAGCAGTGAAAAAAATACATTGTGTAGCTATGACTATAATACCAACAATACGGCGAATGTAGTTGTCACAATTCGCCAGTGTGAGTGCCTGTGATCACCACCAGAGGGCACTCCAACCCGGACTGTCATCCTATCATAGACTACATTACCCATAATACTTTGCCTGGACTAATTAGCACTCACTGTTTACACCTGTGTCTCATTACCTCATTACCTCTGCCTATATAGACAACGTTCACTGATGTCATTCACTGCGAAGTCTTGTTTGTTGTATACTGCATTTCTAAGCATTTCCCTGGTTTCTTTAGCCTGACGTGGTCATACTCAATTCTAGTCAGAATATGAGTCTGAAACTGCTCCATTGGGCTGTGATTATGGGGGGTGTTTCAACTGAACCAGGAAAGACCTCAATTGGATAGACCTACAACCAATCAGAGCAACGAAGCGATGCATTGTCAAATGTCAACATAGTTCAACTGCACTGTGTTGCCAAGTCCGCGTTTTCCCCCCCGCGGGTTGTTTTCTATGTCCGCGGGTTGAGCGACTATTATGTGATATATAGACCCATGAGTGCGAATTTTAGCAGGCAACCTTGCCAAAATAACACATTTTACCCCCAAATGCCATTTTTCCCCCGGAGAACCCCCGAGAAGCTATTGTTTAGGGCTAGTAGTTGGCGGGTTTTGTTGTAAAAACTTGGCAACCCTGTCTGCACATGCGCTGGTATCAGGCTGGAATACACAATCTTTGCCGATGTTGTAAAAAAATAACATAATTTAATGATACACAGAGTACTTACCCAACATGATCATCATTTCTGAGAGAAATTGTGATGGTGAATGCATATAGAAACAAGCTCTCCGTTTAGGATTCGAAAAAATATAATCCAAGCCCCTTTAATGACGTGCATGATTACGTTACTGTTGATCATCTGTCCATCATCGTCTAAAGCCCGCCCTGATGATTTCATTGGTCCGAACTGTTTCTGTTTGGGAATAATTACTCGTCTATGGAGCAAGGCCAGACCGAACTGCCCGACCTAAAAAATTTGTGGGCGGGGCTGAGTTTGGCTGGCATCCAGGCTAGGTTTCTTGTCTCTTGGTCTTTGATTACTTGCCCGTTCCCGTTCCTTGGATTAACCGTTTGCCTGTCTCACCTGTCTTGTTTGCCTTTTTGGACTGCTTTCCTGTGTATAAACTTTTGCCGGCTTTTGACCATGTTTGTGGATTACCCTCTTAATAAATACTGCGTTTGGATCTCCAACCCAAAGTCTCAGAGCGGTACGTCACCATAGGAGGCCTATGTCCCGAACCGGATTACATACTACACAAAATCATACTATGCATTATACTTCTTTAGCTGTCCTTAAGTGATTATTACCGTATTCAAAATAAATATTAAAGGTAGGGAGGGCAGGTAAGAACTATCTAAAACACCTTAGTCCAAATTTGTTTAAACTTTCTTTATATGTCAATACATAATTAAAATGTAATTACTTAGACTATAAAAATCAAGTGACTCTAGACTTTTTAATCTGTAATAAACACCGCTCATTATTTTCGTCCGAGACAAAACAAGTGATTGGCTTAGGCGAATATAACGCTCTCTTGCTACCATGGCTACCACCCCATTTGCTAAAGGATCTGCCCACATGCGAGTGCCCGTTTGATTTGAGGAGTTCAAGCATAGATATGTTAGCCTGACAAGCCAGACCCACATCAAGATGTTTGGTCTGGAAACTCACCATTGACAGGGCTCAATCCGAGGGGCGGGATAAACGGTTGTCTTTCAAACTCCCTCTGCATGGCGTGCACGCAATTAGATAGAGCTATACAACCAACCAGAGCTAGTTGAAAGATTAAACTTCCGCCGTATCTGGTCGGCAAAACTCAGAACACATCTTCCCTTTGAATGACTTCAGTGCCGTTCTTTTCTCAGAGAAAAGCTTAACTCCAAGTCTTCCAGAGTCGCGGTCAAAGCTAATTCGAAAGACCCCCAGATCGCCAGTTTCTGTGTTTACTAGAAGCACACAAACCACTCAGCTGTCGTCATTATGGCCACGCCCACCGACTCTATACACAATGTGATTGGCCTGACCAGAGTTTGGTGTTTACAGCTCAGAAGTGTATTGAGAGTTGCTAGACGACACTCGCGGGCAGATTAGATTTGCTGCCACTAGGTTTCTAGGGTTGCCACTATGTTTCTAGATTTCTAGGCTATCGATATGTGCATATATAGATGGAAAATGTAAGAGTATTTAAAGAAGAGAAACCAACATATTTCTGCTGTTCTATAAATAAGCATGCCCTTCTGTCAGCGAGTCTGTTGTCTATTTTTGTTAAGCTGCTCGCGCTGAATTAAAGCCACAGTGCATAGTTCTTGATCAACTTGACCTGATTAACAAAATCTTTTCACTCTTGAAACGTTAATTTTCATGTTAATTTTCACTCAATGAAAGACTGAAAATTAACGTGAAATCGGTTCTCTTCAAAAGAGAACCGATTTCACCATAAAATAATGTAGTGCAGTGTTCCGTGTGTTTCACAATCACCACATAACACCCAGCGCTGTGAAATAAATAATAAAATACACGAAAACACATCACTGCCAGAAGATTTTGCCCAAACTTCCAAGGCCTGTTTAAACGATTAAACTAAGCGTATCTTAACTTTAATGTAACATTTATCAAGTGAACAATGTGTAGGCTACAGCACATTATATCCATGTGTGTTTGGGAATGGCATTTGCAGCAGATATATGCTGCCCGTCATAAATCAAAGCACATCTCGGAGGAGCACACCGGCAAATGTGACAGAATGGACGATATTATAGTCTGTATTTGCAATACACAGTTCAGCTGTGAGTGATCATCAGCGAGACAAATGCTGCCAGAATGCACAACGGACGGGCGTCGGGCGCGTGCGGCTCCCGCTCTCCATATGCACTGCTTCTGCCCTGTCAACCATAGATATGCTGTCATTTAATTTTATTGTTTTGTGAATGCGCATTGGAGATTTTTATTTTAGGCCTAAATCAACACATTTGACATGACATTTTTTTTTTTAAATCACTCCTGAAATCACATGGAGGTTAAACAACTGGAGTCACTCGAATTACTTTAATGATGTCTTTACTTTCTGGGGCTTCAAAATGGTAGTTGTGTAGCTTATCAATGGATGGACTTTCAGATTTCATTAAAAATATCTACATTTGCATTTCGAAGAGGAACGAATGTCTTGCGGGTTTGGAACGACATTAATGATGAACTAAGCCTTTAAAACTAGCAAAATAACTAAACTTATGCCTAAATCAACAAGTTTAATTTGAGATCGCTGTTATAGCATCAATGTATCTTTAGATGTAAAGCATGACCGAATGAATGAAAAGGTAGGAATAAGGAAATTATAGAGAGAGGATGATAACGGTTGAGATGGTAAGGATGAGATGAAGACTGGAAAATCAGAGAGATGCAGGAACAAAATGATACATTGACAGGAGATAAAGAGTTTGACAGATAGAAAATGGCAGAATAAATGACAGAGGGGCAGACTGAAGAATAAACACTAATGGAGATGTATAGGCAATCTCTCATTCTATCTCTCTTTCCTTTCAGACTGCAGAGTTAACAGATGCCCACGGCTGGCAGTGGCTCTCTTGATGCTTGTAAAGGAGGCTCAACCCATCTGCACTGTGCATAAGCACCAGCAACAATCAGCCCTGTACAGACCCCAAATCAGCTTTGGGTTTAGAAACACCAGCAGAGCTATGAGAATTAATGTTATTTTTTTGACTGGTGCAAGGATAGTAATTAACCATGTTACCAAGCACATACTGCAACAGGATCTCTCCCTGTGCCGCCAGAAATAATGTAATGCTATGAACAAAGAAGTTCATATCGGGTAAGTTTCATTTCAGAATCAATCAGGTAATCACAGCCATGCAATTGCCAGTTAGTTTGTGTATTACTGCTCCGCTATTGAAAATAGTTCCAAATGAAGCCGTGTAGAATGTCTCTAAGCAGATGGTTAGTGGTTTTTCACTCCTGAATCACTGTTTTGAAAAAATCAGATGCTCGAATGATTCAATGACTTTGTGTCTTTGAAGTTTGTGTTTACATAATATGTGTATATACTGTGTATCATTTTAGAACACATTTTAAAGTGGACTTTTATTGTGCCAATAATCATGGTGTCTAATCAGCTTCTTGATATGCCACACCTGTGAGGTGGATGGATTATCTCGGCAAAGGAGAAGTGCTCACTAACACAGATTTCTAAACAATATTTGAGAGAAATAAGCATTTGGTGTACATAGAAAAAGTCCTAGATCTTTGAGTTCAGCTCATGAAAAATGGGGGCAAAGCAACTGTTGTGTTTATAATTTTGTGTAAAAACTTGTGTAATAACTGTTGTGTAAAACATTTTTCATAAATAATTACCTGCATGGTCATGTATTTATATATACATAATTATTTTAATATATTCCTTACGAAAAATAGTTTGTGAAAATAGTATGTCTGAATTAAGTTTCATAAAACAGTAAACAAAACAGTACGCAGATGACCTACTACTTTTAGCAAGATTCAAAAGTGCACGTCCAGTGGACCCTTTACTCTCCCATGAAACCATGGGAGTGGATTGTGAATGACACTAGCTGCGTTTCCATTACAGATTTGCACAAAACCAATGTTATGTGACAAAAACATTTTTTTTTCTCTCGTGATAAGTAATTCCAAAAATCATGCCAAGGGATGATGGCAGGTTTACGCATATTGCAGTCACCGCACTAGCCATTATTTTTAATCATGGAGCCATAGGCGTTATCTTAGCATTAATGGAAAGGAAAGCCCCTGCATCAAGGTCTTGATAAATTGTGGCATTTTTTGTTATTTAGAATACAGTATACCTGCAATTCTTTTGTCTTTTATGAATTTGATAAAGAACTCTGTCTCGTCTTGTGTCCAAACATACCGCACAATCATTAAAGAATGATTGGCTTTTATGTACTCCAGGTTACAATTTCCATTCCAGTTTTGCTGAATATACATTTTTCAAATTGCATTAAACCACCCTTATTAAAAAACATTTCTGTAATATAAGGGAGTTTTTGCAAAACGTATTTCCATTCGCAATTTCAATTTGCACATTTTGAAGGGCAATGGAAAAGTGGCTAATGACATGACAAATGGACATCCAGATTACATTCATACTATATAAAACATACTTTTCTTTAATGTTCGCAAAGTAAGACCATGTTTAAAAGAAGTACCTACTCTGAGAACGTGATTTCAGATGTATCCAGTTCCTGAATGCATCAGTTGAGTGTAATTCAATGACTCACTCATAAAAACCCATGTTCCATGTTGCCACCTACTGGCAGAACGATATATGTACACACCAACAACCAAACTAAAAATGACAGCAGTATAATATACTAGGCCTATTTGCTATTTTAATAATATGCAGTACAGTACACACCTGCTTGTTTCAACCCAGTTTTATCTTACTTTTTTCACTAGACTTGCAGAACTGTCCTCTCCATCATGGGAAATGTCATCGCCGTCCACCATACAACTGATATATGCTAACATAGGGTGTCCAGACCGTAGGACACACCAGGGAGTGAAGGTGCCCCTGTGCCCACGTTTTGGTCAGCCAAGCCAGGGCAAGTGGAGGCGGCACTGAACCTGGCTCCAGTGCTTTGAGGCGTGACATCCAGCCGAGGTTCAATCTGCCTGCACTGCAAAATGGTGCACTAAAACTGAACCCTAGGCACAGAATGTGTGTTCCAAATCACTTCCTTCTGTGTAGAGCATGAAATCCCTTAAGATACCTAACAAGATCTCAAGAAAGGAATCTCAAAATGGTCCTGCTTTCTTAGCAATGATACAGACACACATGCTTGCAGTCGCACATGTAACAAAGCCAAACTAAATACAGAAGTCAAAAGATCGGAAGAAGTGGCATGCTCACCGAGGCTGGATTTATTTAAATAAAAGCACAGGAAAAACAATAATATGGCAAGACCTATTTTTAGTTACCGCCAATCCTACTGTAGAAATGCAGAAGTCAACAATAATTATTGATTCCATGAGCAAAAGTTTATGATAAGTGTATATCTTTCATAAGATGTGAAAAGTATATTAAAGTTCATGTGATTTGAACATGTCGGCCCCCATGAGGCAACCAATTTCAACTTTTCAGTTTCATTTCAACCAACTGTCAGGTTTGTTAATATTAAAAAATGTTTCTAAAGCTCCAAATCAGAGTAATTTCTGTATAACGTGACACTGAAAGCATCACCTAATTTCCCAGTATAATGTACTGATGTTATCAGTTCATTTGAATTTTATATGCAGTGTGTGAGAGAGAATTTGGGAGGGTTGGCCCTGGAAAGGCTTCAGGAAAGGGGAGTGTGAGGCATTGTAGCGGTGACACGACAGGAAGAAGCTGTCATCGTGGTGGAGTGCCAGGGCCATCTCTGCAGATGGTCTCTATGACATTATGACGTCATCTTCCTCTCCTGACAGGACCTCCACCTGTAAATTCACATGCAAATACTATTAAACACACTGTTTTTAAGATCCAGTGTACTCATGGTCATTCTTATTATCGGCGGTTTGTAATTTCAGATACTCATTCTGAAACATCAGCCATCACAGACTAGAATGCAATATAACTTTTGCTCATATGGAAAACCAAAAATGTGTGAATCAAACTTTCATATTTATAATTTTTTTTGTTATTATGGTCAATATTGTGCTCACTGCAATTAGACAAGAACAAAGAGGTGGTTCTCAACCAGGTGTCTAGGGCAAACTAGGGGGCATCAGCGAACTTCCAAGGGGACCTCAAGGTGATTTAAAGGGTTAGTTCACCCAAATAAAAATTCTTCAGAACACAAATTAAGATTTTTTTTAATGAGCTTTCTCTATTCAGCAACGTCACTGCAACTTTCAAGGCACAGAAAGGTAGTAAAGACATTGTTACAAAATGTCTACGAAAGTATAATACAAAAATGAAAATATAATAAACCCACGAAGATAAACGAATAAATCAAGATATTTCTTATTTTATTTTAAGTGTTTTTTTTTTCTTAAAGGGAGGGCTTAATATAACAAATTATGTCTCTGAAATATGTAGTAGAAAACCTATGAAAAATATATAAGGCCATTATAGCCTATATTTAGACAATGGGTGGCGCCATTTTGTTTGGGTTCTATATGTCAATGATGTAGAATCATAGCATAGAATGGGTGAATTCGGCAATCAACTGGCGCTAACGTCACCCGTATCTATTTTTACCACAACACAACTCGGAAAAAAATATAAACTTATAAGATGCCACATCATTTATTGCTTTGTAATTACATCATTTGCATGTAAAACACACATTTGCTGTAAGGAGATGCAATTTCTCACTGGATCTGTTCAAGGTAAGTGTACCCTTACAAAAAAACACATGAACTTCAGATGTGCAAAAACACATGTGGCCACATGTGACCAAATGTACATGTGAATTTTCACATGTGAAATTTAACATGTAAAAACATGTTAGAAGCACATGTGGATCACATGTGAACACATGCACATGTGGAATTTAACATGTTAAAATATATTCGATTATTTAAAGCATTTTATTCGATATATCAAACTAATGTTGTACTGCTGCCTACGATTTGATAAGTTACGATTGATATGTAAAAAAAAAAAAATCGCCTGATACCCGAATGTAATGCTGCCTTCACGGAATTTTCGTAAATAAGAGGTAAGAAATTGCACATGAACACCCTCTGATGTCATGTTTACCACTGGGAAGTTCGGAAATAATTTTGATACCCAAGTTCCCCAGATGGGCGTGGTATAACCGTTCAAAATGGCGGATGGGAGACTGTTAAACACCTGCTGTGGCAGGTGTTTTATTAGGGTCTCATTCAGCTCCCTAGTTCAGTACTAGGGAACTGATTGAGACGTACACTTAGTTTTTTTCCGCAACAGTTTCATTCATTGTCTTGTCGTTAAAGTAGCCTAGTACATATTTACATAAATTAATAATCAAAACACATCGAAAATCGCATGTAGTTGACCATCATTCCAGAATAGTGAGCAAGCTGACTATTTGTGGTAAAAGTAGCTAGGCTGTACAATCGGATGAAAACTATTACCATTTTAGTCTTTAAGCAGCCTTTATTGTGTCTACATTCAGGGCCGTTTCTAGCCTTTCTGGCACCCTAGGCGAGATTCATATGTTGCACCCCCCCCCCCCCTTTTTTTTTTTAAACTACAACTTATTAAGTAAATATGACTTCCTTGTTTCATGGGCATATTGTACATGCATTAATCGAATAATGTAGCTAGGTTTATTAACACTGAGATCACAGATGTTGGGGGGTTCGGGGGCATGCTCCCCCGAGAAAATTTTGATTTCTATGATCTACATATGTGTATTTTAAGATGTTCTGAAGGCCAAAAAATTAGATAACAATAGCTTGAAAACCATGTCACTCGGCTCCGCTGCGGATTGAAGAACACAGTGACACAAAGACTAACGCTAAAAGACGGGACAAAGCCGTAGCCGAAGCCTCACGCCAGTTTCCTATGTTTTAAAGGTTAATCACATATTTTTTTAGCGGGGGCTGATGCATAAGTTCATAAAAAAGGGCCTAGTGACGCCCATGGTTATGACAGTATTAGCCTACTTGATCAATTTACACTAAACGGCTATCTCTGATGTAAAAAAAAAAAAATATTCAAATTAACTGCTATAATGTTCTGCACCCGAAATGAGCATGGCGTGTGGTCTGTCCAGTGCTAATATTCAGTGTATTGTTTTGCTCAACGTTATGATAGAGCGACCAGCTTAGTAGAGAACAAGTAACCAATAAGTAGGCTAACATACCGTAAGTTATGTCCATAACTATGGATCTATGAGACCGAACGATGACCGTCACCACGGTCTTACCTTGAATGATGCCATTCTTCCGCCTATCCTCGAGACCTAATAACAACAATGTCAGGTGACTGACCCTAGGGGTTGGCTATATAACATCCAGGTGAACCAACCACTTCCTCTTGCCTGGAACGCCCAGCTCGTCCCGAGTGACAGAGGATGGTGACGGTCATCGTTCGGTCTCATAGATCCATAGTTATGGACATAACTTACGATCTATTTCGACCTCACTCAGACCGTCACCACGGTCTTACCTTGGATGACTTATACCACCAGGGTCACGAGGGACTAACATCTTTCCCTTTTCCTGTACACCTGACCACAGATAGAACAGTGGATCCAAAAGAATTCGGATTTGTTACATTAATCCTATAAAATCTAGTAAACGTGCATGGAGAACTCCAAGAAGCTGCAGCACAAATGTCCGAAAGTGCTACCCCCTTAAGTGCCGCCCAGGAAGTAGCCATACTCCTAGTAGAATGAGCAACAAGATCACCAGGGATGGGTAGATTTTGATTGGAATATGCCTGTGAAATTGTATCCACTATCCAATGAGACAATCGCTGTTTAGACACAGGTTTGCCTACACACTTCTTGTCAAAACATATGAATAGTTGCGTGTGTGACTGACGCAATGAACGTGTGCGCTCAATGTATGTGTGTAATGCTCTAATCGGACATAGATAAGAGTTATCCAAACCCTCCCCTGTACAAAGGGGATCTGGACGAAAAGCATCAAGCTCAATAACCTGATTTATTGTACTAGGCCTAAGGACCTTGGGCAGGAATGCCGGGTTTGGCCAGAGAAAAAACCCCTGTTTGTTCTGCCTTCCATCTTAAGCAGTCTTCACTGACTGATAAAGAGTGTAATTCACCAACTCTCTTGGCCGAACATATCGCCAGGAGAAAGGCTGTCTTCCATGTCAAGAATTTGAGATCTGCCTGTTCCAACGGTTCAAAAGGTACTTCCGACAGTGATCTTAGAACAATAGAAAGGTCCCAAGCAGGAGACCTCATAACTCGTCTTGGGTGTAAACGGTGTGCACCCTTAAGGAATTGAACCACTAAAGGGTGTTTGCCAACTCTTACCCCGTCTACTAAGACATGAAAGTGGGAGATAGCCGCAATGTAAACTTTTATGGTATTAACAGATTTCTCAGAGTCCAACAAGGACTGAAGAAACTTGAGAACCAGACTTGTGTCACAATTGGCCGGATCTAGTCGTTGGTCTTGACACCATGTTGAGAATACTCCCCACTTGCTAGAGTAGTTGCTCCACGTAGAGGGTGCCTTAGAATTATGTATAGTCCTCAATACAGCTTCATCTAAGTCTTTAGAGAGGGACTGAGTAGAGGCCATACCCAAAGCTGTAGCTTCTCTGGATTCTGGTGCCAGATTTGGCCGTCCGCTTGAGAGAGGAGATCGGCTCTCCTTGGTAATGGTAAAGGGTGACCCTGGACCAAACGCACAAGAGCCGGAAACCAAGGTTTCTTTGGCCATCTCGGAGCCACAAGTAACATTCTGTGACGGCCTTGTGCTACTCTGCTGAGCACTAGTGGAATCAGAGGTAAGGGAGGAAAAGCGTATAACAACTCTTCCGGCCACTCTTGAGATATTGCATCTATCCCCAAGGGACCTCCCTGATTGTTCAGGGAATACCATAGATTGCAATGTGTTGTCTCTGTGGTCGCAAACAGGTCGATCTTCGCCACACCAAACCGATCCCATATGAATCTCACGACTTCCGGATGGAGACGCCACTCCCCCGGAAGAGGTCCAGTTCGAGATAGCAGGTCTGCTGCTATGTTCGCAACCCCCGGTATGTATACCGCTCTGAGTGATGAGAGTTTCTGAAACGCCCAAAACAGTAACTCTTTTGTCACCTGGAGACAGCGTATTGATCTGGTGCCGCCTTGGTGATTGATGTGGTACACTGCAGACATGTTGTCCGTCCTCACCAGCACATGTTTGTTTTGCAACCGTGGAAAAAATGCCTTCAGAGAAAGATACACTGCTCT
Source organism: Pseudorasbora parva (assembly GCF_024679245.1). Classification (NCBI taxonomy): domain Eukaryota; kingdom Metazoa; phylum Chordata; class Actinopteri; order Cypriniformes; family Gobionidae; genus Pseudorasbora; species Pseudorasbora parva. The sequence continues at coordinate 21,115,220 of NC_090175.1, forward strand.
GAGTTCCAGTACATTGATGTGTTCTAAGGTCCAGGGAGGTTCCCAGAGACCCCTGATGGACCTGCCTTCCCAGACTGCTCCCCACCCCGTCAGAGAAGCATCCGTAGTTATCACAGAACGCCTTGTTGGGATGTTGCCCAAGGGAACCCCTTGTGATAGCAATGCCTTGTTGTTCCAAGGGTGTAACATTTGCACACACCTTCGTGTAACCCTTATCTTGACTTGTCTGTGTAATTTGGGGTGTAATTTGAAGCTGTTCAGCCAGCGTTGTAGAGGACGGGCTCTGAGAAGGCCGAGTGGGATCACAGCCGCTGCTGCCGCAATCATACCTAACAACTGCTGGAATTGAATCAGCTTCATTCTCTTGTCCACTCGGAAGGAGCGAACTATTTTCATCAGCTGTACCACCCTCTGGGGTGATAGGGATGCAGTCATCACTTGGGAATTGAGTAAAATTCCCACAAACACGGTGTGTTGTCTGGGATTTAGATTGCTTTTTTCCCAGTTCACCTTGAGACCTAAGGACTGGACATGTCGTAGTACTATTTCTGTGTCCCTTATTGCTTGACTGCGAGATGGAGCACAAATTAGCCAGTCGTCCAGGTATAACAAAATTTTTAACCCTGCACACTGAAGGGGACGAAGAGCTGCTGCAACCACCCTGGTGAAGACCCTTGGGGACAGAGACAGGCCAAATGGGAGGACCCTGAACTGATAGACCCTGTCTTGGAAGGCAAAGCGAAGAAACGGATGATGATCCTGACATATCGGTATGTGGAAATATGCATCCTTCAAGTCTATGGAAGTGAACCATTCCCCCGGCTCTATGGATTCCAGAATTTGAGCTGTAGTTAGCATTTTGAAAGGTAGTTTTTTTAGAAACTTGTTCAGTTGCCTTAAGTCTAGAATGGGCCGAAGCCCACCGTCTTTTTTTGGTACTAGGAAATACTTCGAATAAAACCCAGTGTGCTGTTTGCTGGTTTTTATCTGTACAATTGCTTTTTTCTGTAATAAAACAGTGATCTCTTTGGTCAAAATTTGTGCCTGGGCTGGGTTTTTGACTATGGTCTTTTGAACTCCTGAAAAAGTAGGAGGGCGTCGCCGAAACTGTATCCGGTACCCTTTCTTGATGGTATCTAGGACCCAAGGATCTGATGTTACCTTCTCCCAACTGTCCAGGCATAGTTGGGAGCATGCTTCGGCGACTCCCAGACCATTATGAATTACCGCCCCGGGATTTGAAACCCCTGGAAGTACGCCCCCTAAAATATCCCCCCCTGACTGGAGTGTGCGACTGGTCAGTTTGGGGAGCTTGGTGGGCTTGTCTAGAACCTCTACCACGGAATTGGTATCCCCTAGTCCGTCCTCTGTCATACCCCCAAGGTTCCGAACGAGGAAAGTGTGAGGGCTGAAAGGATTGAGCAGCTCTATGGCCATATCTGGAAGGTCCGCCAAATGTTTGCTGAACTGATTCTCTCCTGCGTCTTGCCTGATCGGCAGTATCCAGCACAGACTGGGAATCAGCATGGAATACCCGGCCAGGAACAACTGGCATATTAGTCAGTTCCTTCCTAATAGTCTCAGGCAACGATGTTTGAGCCAACCATATCTGTCTCCGGGCTAACATAGCCGAAGACATAGATGCTCCAATATCCCTGGTAAGCTGTGAGTGTGTAATGAGTGCTGTATCAATCAGATTTATAGCATCACGGTCCTCTGTATTGATAATCTTCCTTAAAGCAGCCAAAACTATTGCCAAAGCATTTCCCCCTCGAGCTGCCCGAGTGGCTGCATTATATGCTTGGCACATTAGTCTATCGGTCTTCGAACACTCTTTACCAGGACAGCGAGGGTTGTCCGTGACCTTATCAGGTCCCAACATAGTCAAGCTTGCAATCTCTCGCTCCACTGAAGGCATGTTCCCCATACCACTCTCAGGGGGGTAGTCTAACTTTACAAACCTCCTACAGCCTGCATTAAACTGAGGTGTAGCTTTGGGGTTATTCCAAGCTTTCTTCAACATCTGAGAATAATCTTCAGCCACCGGAATAGATGCAGGAGGCTGCACACGGGAAATGCTCGTCCATACACCTTGTGTGGGAACTGGAGCTGTAGCTTCTTCCTGAGTATCAAGGCCCAGGATTCTTGCCGCACTTAAAATGCGCGAAAAAATATCAGAATGCAACCCTCCTTCTGAAACTTCAGACCTGGACTCATCTTCCTCATTTTCTTCAACATTCCCCTCACTATCACAAAGTGAATTATTTGCATGCAGTGATACAATATCCATAGAATCATCTCTCCTTTCCTGAAATGATGTTAACACATCTCCAGGTGAGGATGCCACAGGCAGAGCAGATGGTTGTATACCTACTGGAGAACTATGTGTATCAAGTCTACCAGCTAATTCACGTAATGCAGCCAAAATTTGTGACTGTGTATCGTCCTTGGGCTCTTCAGAACGTGAGGATCTGGTACATTCATCAGGCCTCTTACGTTTGTGAGATTGTTCATTCCCCGATGGATTACTAGGATTAACTTTGTTACCACCACCTGAATGCCTAGCTCTCTGCACTCTTTCTTGCAAGGAAAGTCCTATTGCAGCTGCACAGGGATTTTCGATATCATCTAATAAATGCTGCATACCCAAACAGGATGGGCATTCCCTGTGTCCATCCCTTGGATGTATGTCCGTTTGACAAAACCGACAATTTGACTGATTCATGACAACAAGTCAGAGTCCAAGTCACTCATATAACAGTCTGTGATAAGAGAAAAAATAAAGGATTGACCCTAACCCAATCACAATATTTTAATGATTATCGAGGTTTTTACCACAAAAATCACAGTGTTATTAACATATAAATAGTGACGAATCACTATTTAGTCATCATTCTCTGAAGAGAGTCTGCGAACAGATCCCCAGAAAAAATATAATTTAAATATTTTTTTTTTTTTTTTTTTTTTTTTTACAAAAGCAAATGCCTCAAAATAAACTATTTAGTATTTGTTTGAAAATAATTATTCACAACAATACAATTAGCCCATAGATTGTGACGAATCACTCTTCATAATCATCTTTAAACAAAATAAATGAATAAATAAGTCTGCGCACAGAACTCCTAATCATATTATATATCCATTACTCTACGTGCGAACACGCAGCAAAAATGGAAAAAACTACTGTCTGCTGCGAACAGCTGACCCACACCTGTAACAAACTAATGAAACTAAAGAAAAAAACTCACCGAAGTGCGTTCCGACGGCGAAATACACAAATGTGGAGAATCCTACAATCCTCAGGGACTTGAAGCACCTGCACGAATGTGACGGATTGGAATAGAATGTCTCCTGTAATGAAGCACAAAAAACCGCGCTCTACCGCTTCGGTCTCAGATGAGGCGAGAAAGGCAAGAGGAAGTGGTTGGTTCACCTGGATGTTATATAGCCAACCCCTAGGGTCAGTCACCTGACATTGTTGTTATTAGGTCTCGAGGATAGGCGGAAGAATGGCATCATTCAAGGTAAGACCGTGGTGACGGTCTGAGTGAGGTCGAAATAGATCTGTATATTTCGCTTTCTTTATTTATATTTCCTCTTTTTTCTTTTTACGATACTGAGCCTCTGATGGCTTTGACCTTTTCATGATGATGAAACTAAAGCACGCTGTAACGAGTAGAAATATAGTGTGGCCCCTTTAAGAGTTGCGCGCGCTCCCTGCAAACGAAGTCTGCATTTTGTGTATGTGCGCACTGAGTCTTGAGCTCCCATGTGTGGGGATTATTTTCTGTTTTCTGTTGCTAACAGTCAGTTATTTTGTTTTATTAAGTAATGCTGTGGACGGAAAGGGAGTTTGTGATGAGAGTTCAGCGGGGAATAAAGTGATGTTAATCGCCTCCGTGTTTGCATCCACTCCAGTTACATTAAGTGAGCTATCCGCATTTTTCACTCGGACACAAGCGTTACAACGCCACGGATGACGACTTCCCTGCCGCCCTCTACATGATCTCATTCCATTACAGAAGCGCCACTATCACCATGGCGACTTCACTCCAATAATCGCAACTAATCATAATGCCTTGAAATAGCAAAAGTATGAAATATTAATAATAAAATATATATGAAATAACAAAAAAATCTTGTTGGGGCGGGGGCTCATTGGCGCCCCCCAGCTGTTGGCGCCCTAGGCGACCGCCTAGTTTGCCTATGCCTAGAAACGGCACTGTCTACATTATGCCTTTATTGTGAATGTGGTTATAAACGATATGCTTTCGTGTTGTGCTGCATTCTTTCCGACAAAAAAGCACCTGAAGTGGGAAGTAGGAAACTTCCGATAGCACGTGAAGGCAGCATAAAAAACACAGTGAAAGTTGCTAAGAAGATGTTACTTTCTTCCGTGGTCAGATATCTCGTGCATTACAAGCTCACAGCATATATGCGAGCTTTGAGGCAGTCTCAATCTAGATGTGTTGCTACCCTCGTCGGTGTCCACCAGGTGTCCACGAAAAGGAGAGTGCTGGCCTGCCGAATCGGAACCAGGTGACATTATTTGGCGTGTGTGGTGTGTGTGGGCAGCGCGCACAGTGCGTGGAAGTGTGTGTGTGTGCGCGCGCGCGCCGATCTGTTGGTGTGTGTGTGTGTGTGTGTGTGTAGAGAGAGAGAGAGAGAGAGAGAGAGAGAGAGAGAGAGAGAGAGAGAGAGAGAGAGTGAGTTTGCATGCAAACGTTTGTTTGAGTGTTTTGAATACAAAGCAACTGAACTGATGTGACATCATTTTTTTTTTTTTTGTGTTGTCATAAAGATAGATAAGGGTAGCTCCAGTTATATACAATACATTTAGCTTCAGAAGGCCTTTATTAACCCCCTGGAGCCATATGGAGTTATTTGATGGACATATGCTTTTTTTAACTTCAAAAACAGAGCCACAATTACTGCTATTATAAAGCTTGCATTGGCCAGGATTTTTTTTAAATATAACTGATTGTATTTTTCTAAAAAATAAAAAAAAAGTCATATACACCTAGGATGACTTCAGGGTGAGTAAATCATGAGTTAATATCTACATCAAGATGTTTGTTCTGGAAACTCACCATTGACAGGGCTCAATCCGAGGGGCGGGATAAACAGTTGTCTTTCAAACTCCCTCTGCACGCGATAGGATAGCGCTACAACCAACCAGAGCAACGAAGGTGAAACGGAGCTCGTTGATAGATTAAACATTCACCATATCCGGTCGGCAAAACTCCGAACACATCTTCCCTTCTTAAGATTGACTTCAGTGCCGTTCTTTTCTAAGAGAAAAGCTTAACTCTAAGTCTTCTAGTCGCGGTCAAAGCTGATTCGAATGACCGCCTTTCGCCAGTTTCTGTGTTTACTAGAAGCACGCAAGCGCAACTCTGGCATCATTATGTTAAGCCCCGCCCACCGACTCTATACAGGATGTGATTGGCCCGTCAAGAGCTTGGCGTTTACAGCTCAGATGGGTATTGAAAGTTGCTAGACGACACTCGCAGCAGATTAGATTTGCTGCCGCTAGGGTGCGTCCAGATTTCTAGGCTACCTATGCCCCTTTTCACAAGTAATATCAATCTCTGCTGTCCCCAGAATGTGTCTGTGAAGTTTCAACTCAAAATACATTTATGTAACATTAGAATATTCTGAAATATATTCTGAATAATAAATTATTCTGAAACAGCATGTTAATTGATAATTATTGATGGGGATTATAAAAAAGTTTACACACACTGTGGACAAACATCTCACATTGTGAATTTTGCACAATATCCCCTTTAAGGCAAAAAGCTGAAGAAACACTGCTCTAAAGTTTGACTTTTAACCAGATTGCCCCTGTGGACCCCTGGTGGTCTGTGAAGGTCCTGCAGGCTATCTGTTGCCCTACATAGAGTAGACATATTATTGGCTTACAAATGCTATACATTTCGAAATGTTATTTACAAGAAGCTTCAGAGAAACCGCACTCTCCACTCTCGCACTCTCGCACTCTCTTATAGTCAAACAGTCACCTGCATCATCTATGCAAATGCTACACACACACACACACACACACACACACACACACACACACACACACACACACACACACACACACACACACACACACACACACACTTTCTAGACAGCACATGATGCAAAAAGAGGCACCTTAAAGGTATATAACAAATAAGGGGCCGTTACAAGTGGTGAAGGTTGAACCGCTGCTCTAAATGACCAGAAACACAATCTATTAACATTCTGATTGATGTATTATCAATGTTCTCTTATATTTTTTTTAAGAGAGGACCAACTCGAGAGCAATTTAATAACCCACTTTATTAACAACCCATCCTCTAATCAGTCAAGGAGGCTTCAATGAACAGTCTGAATGACCTTCTTGGAAGTTTACCTTTCATTAATATGCAACCTGTAGTTTCACATTCCATAGTTCAGCTTGATTCATTCCTCTTCATGTTTCACTCTTCCACACTGCCAGCTCACAACTGCATTCATTCTCACCTCTACACTCACGTTCATCCATCTTTCTGTCTCTAGTCCCAGTTTCTCCAATTGACCCAGACTCTCATTCCATCCTTTAATTTAAATGTGCTAATGCATTTATCTGGGTGTGACATGACTCAGTCAGCCAAAACAAAAGCATCAATACAGCAAAACTTTATGCACCGAACAGTATAGCAGCCTTTTCCATGTTTCACCTGTTTCACTTTAAACGGGCCCTGCAACAGAAGGGGCCTCCGCACACACACCAGGGTCAGAAATTAACAGGGGCTTGGGGCAAAAATGTCACCAAAATGAATTAAAATGCTTCCAAAAACCAAGATATGTGGTAAAATATCTCGTTAAATGATCTTGTTTAATATTTATAAGCAATATCCCACAAGCAAAAGTGCTGTTTTCCTGAATAGCAGCACGTTTGCAAATGGGATGTTGATTTTATACAACAATTCAATAAACAATAAGTTGAGACTTACAGTTTTTCCTCTATTTTGCCAACAAAAACAATTCCAAACAGTAAAGTCATTGCACATCTCTGAGCAACATGGTTTCAGTTTTGTTACTGAATGAATTCGTTTTTTTGAACGAATTGTTCTATTGAATGATTTGAATTGAATGACAACTCCTTCACTTCTGCTTTGGACCTGTCCCAAATGGCACTCTTTATATGCACTTACGGCCCTGTGATTTGCAATGGCTGCCAGGTGTCTGCTAAGTCCATGAGACCGTAGGGTGTCTTATTGGTCATTTTAGGTGTCAGAAGGGATCCCATTTGTCATTTTAGGTGTCTTTGCGATCAATATGCGCCCTCCATGCATACTTTTTTGGACTCGTAGAAAGACCATGAGTATTTAGGATGCCATTCGGGACAGGGCCTTTGTATCTGAATGGATCAGCCATTTTTAACATCCATTGATTCAATGACTAAATTGTTAAGACAATGATTTGCTGCCACCTAATGTCAGTTTTAGTACAATTTCATTTTAGCTGCTGCATTTTAGCGTCTGGCTAAATGCATGCACAGACTAATTTACTTGTCCAATTTTGTCCATCAGAAATTTATAAAAAGGGTGTATTTGCTATTGCTGCAATCTCACAAGTGATTCCTGCTCTCACACCAGTAAATTCATCATCAGAGAAAAGAGTTGTCATTCTAAGAGGTAGGTGAAGTTATTTAATTAAATTTAAGGCTACAAGGGTGCATGAATAAAAAATAAAAAAACTGTAATATCCATTTAAAACAAATAATAATTTCATGGTTACTTTAAATGTGAACACATCTACTTTATGTCTTCTTTTTCTTTCGGCTGTTCTCTTCAGGGGTCGCCTCAGCGAATCATCTGCCTCCATCTTGTCCTATCCTCTGTATCCTCTTCTCTCAGACCGACTACCTTCATGTCCTCCTTAACTACATCCATAAACATCCTTTTTGATCTTCCTCTTGACCTCATGCCTGGCAGCTCTAACCTCAACATCCTTTTACCAATATATTCACTCTCCCTCCTCTGAACATGTCCAAACCATCTCAAACTGGCCTCTCTAACTTTGTCTCCAAAACATCTCACGTGCTGTCCCTCTGATGTACTCATTCCTGATCCTATCCATCCTCGCCACTCCCAAAGAGAACCTCAACATCTTCAGCTCTGCTACCTCTAGCTCTTCCTCCTGTCTTTTCCTCAGTGCAACGTCTCCAAAACCATACAACATCTCTGGTCTCACTACTGTCCTGTACACCTTTCCTTTCATTCTTGCTGGTACACTTTTATCACACAACAGACCTGACACTTTTCTCCACCCATTTCAATCTGCCTGCACACGCTTCTTCACCTCTTTTCCACACTCCCCGTTGCTCCTGACTGTTGACCCTAAGTACTTAAAATCCTGCACCTTCTTTACATCTGCTCCCTGTAACCTCACTGTTCCACTTGGTTCTCTTTCATTTACACACATGTATTCTGGCTTGCTGCCGATAACCTTCATTCCTCTTCTCTCCAGAGCAAACCTCCACCTCTCTAGACTTTCCTCCACCTGCTCCCTGCTCTCACTACAGATCACAATGTCATCCGCAAACATCATAGTCCATGGAGATTCCTGTCTGACCTCATCTGTCAGTCTGTCCATCACCACCGCAAACAAGAAAGGGCTCAGAGCCGATCCTTGATGCAGTCCCACCTTCACCATGAAGTCCTCTGTCTCACCTACGGCACACCTTACCACTGTCCTACTGCTCTCATACATATCCTGTACCACTCTAACATACTTCTCTGCCACTCCAGACCTCCTCATACATTACCACAGCTCCTTTCTTGGCACTCTGTCATATGCTTTCTCTAAATCTACAGAGACACAATGCAGCTCTTTCTGACCCTCTCTGTACTTCTCCATTAACATTTTCAAAGCAAATAATGCATCTGTAGTGCTCTTTCTTGCCATTTCTCCTAGACACTTCCATACCTCCACTGGCATGTCATCAGGACGAACTGCCTTTCCTCTCTTCATCCTCTTCAAAGCTCTTCTAACTTCACCCTTGCTAATACTCTCTACTTCCTGGTCAACAATATTTGCCTCTAAAACTTTTCTCTCCCTGTCATTTTTCCTCATTCATCAGTTCCTCAAAGTACTCCTTCCATCTTTCCCCCACCCTCCTGTCACCTGTCAAAACATTTCCATCTCTATCTTTAATCACTGTAACCTGCTGCACATCCTTTCCATCTCTATCCCTCTGCCTCGCCAACTGATACACATTCCTCTCACCTTCCTTACTATCTAACCTTGCATACATGTCCTCATACGCTTTCTGTTTGGCCTTTGCCACCTCTATCTTAACCTCACGCTGCATCACCCTATATTCCTGTCTACTTTCCTCTGTCCTCTCACTGTCCCACTTCTTCCTAGCTAACCTCTTCCTCTGGATACTCTCCTGGACTTCCTCATTTCACCACCAAGTCTCCTTGTCTTCGTTCCTCCTTCCAGATGACACACCTAGCACCTTTCTACCTGTCTCCCGGATCACTTTGGCTGTAGTAGTCCAGTCATCTGGAAGCCCTTCTTGACCACCTAAAGCTTGTCTCAACTCCACCCTGAAAACCACACAGCACTCTTCCTTTTCCAACGTCCACCACTTTGTCTTCTGCTCTGCCTTTACTCTCTTCATCTTCCTCACCACCAGAGTCATCTTACACACCACCATCCTATGCTGTCTAGCTACACTCTCACCTACCACTACTTTACAATCGCTAATTTCCATCAGATTACAGCATCTACATAAGATATAATCCACTTGGGTGCTCCTGCCACCACTCTTATATGTCACTCTGTGTTCCTGCCTCTTCTGGAAGTACGTGTTCACCACACCCATCTTTATACTTTTAGCAAAGTCTACTAATCTCTGTCCTTCTGGGTTCCTTTCCTTGAAGACCAAACCTGCCCATCACTTCCTCGTCCCCACTATTCCCTTCCCCAACATGTCCATTCAAATCTGCCCCTATCACCACCCTCTCACCTCTGGGAACAGTCTGCTTCACACTCCAACTCGCTCCAGAATCTGTCTTTCTCATCTTGCTTACAACCTACTTGTGGAGCATAGGCACTAACAACATTCAGCATCACACCTTCAATATCCAGCTTCAGACTCATCAACCTATCTGATACTGTCTTTACCTCCAGAACATTCTTCTTAAACTCCTCCTTTAGGATCACTCCAACTCCATTTTTCTTCCTGTCCACACCATTATAAAACAGTGTAAACTCTGCTCCAATGCTTCTTGCCTTGCTCTCTTTCCACCTGGTCTCCTGGACACACAGATTGTCAACTTTCCTCCTCTGCATCATATCAAACAGTTCTCTGCCTTTACCTGTCATTGTACCAACATTCAAAGTCCCTACTTTCAGTCCTAAACTCTTAAACTGCCTTTCCTCTTCTCTCTCTGATTACAGACACGCCTTCCTCCTCTAATACACTTTCCTCCTCTCCTTCTTTGACTAATAGTAGCCCAATTTCCACCAGTGCCCTGTAGGTCAACGGCACTGATGGCGGTTGTTGTTAACCCGGGACCCAACTGATCCAGTATGGAAGTCATATTCGTGATTCGCATAATGAATTTGGCAAAAAATTTACGTCTGATGCCCTTTCTGACACAACCCTCTATTTATCCAGGCTTGGGACCGGCACAAAAGGTATACACTGGCGTGTGACCTCCTGTGGCTAGATACGTAGAACACTTCTACTTTATATGGGATACTATAATCTGAGCTGTGCGTGTGTGCCAGTGTCCTGACCGCAACATTTCATGTCCTCAGATGATCAGCTTATCACCAGGGTTTTCACTACCACTATTCAGTAGTCTTGGCGCACTCTCGTTAGTCTGTTTGTGTGTTTGAATGAAAAGTTGTGAGTAAGTGTGTTTGCGTGTGACGCGTGTATCTAATGTGTGTTGATATAAATTATTCAATCATGGATTTGATCTGTGGATGTACATAAGTTTGAGTAATCACTGAATACATGGTTTACCTCCAATGATATTAAAGCTGTACTCTCCTGGCATACACACATATACAGTGCCTTGCAAAAGTATTCTGCCCCCTTGAACTTTGTGACCTTTTGCCACATTTCAGGCTTCAAACATAAATATATAAAAATGTATTTTTTTGTGAAAAATCAACAACAAGTGGGACACAATCATTAAGTGGAATGAAATTTATTGGATATTTCAAACTTTTTTAACAAATCAAAAACTGAAAAATTGGGCGTGCAAAATTATTTTCAGCCCCTTTACTTTCAGTGCAGCAAACTCTCACCAGAAGTTCAGTGAGGATCTCTGAATAATCCAATGTTGACCTAAGTGACTAATGATGATAAATAGAATCCACCTGTGTGTAATCAAGTCTCCGTATAAATGCACCTGCACTGTGATAGTCTCAGAGGTCAGTTTAAAGCGCAGAGAGCATCATGAAGAACAAGGAACACACCAGGCAGGTCCAGAGATACTTTTGTGGAGAAGTTTAAAGCCGGATTTGGATACAAAAAGATTTCCCAAGCTTTAAACATCCCAAGGAGCACTGTACAAGCGATAATATTGAAACGGAAGGAGTATCAGACCACTGCAAATCTACCAAGACCTGGCCGTCCCTCTAAAACTTCAGCTCATACAAGGAGAAGACTGATCATAGATGCAGCCAAGAGGCCCATGATCACTCTGGATGAACTGCAGAGATCTACAGCTGAGGTGGGAGACTCTGTCCATAGGACAGGGACTACAATCAGTCGTATACTGCACAAATCTGGCCTTTATGGAAGAGTGGCAAGAAGAAAGCCATTTCTTAAATATATCCATAAAAAGTGTCGTTTTAAGTTTGCCACAAGCCACCTGGGAGACACACCAAACATGTGGAAGAAGGTGCAGATGAAACCAAAATTGTACTTTTTGGCAACAATGCAAAACGTTATGTTTGGCGTAAAAGCAACACAGCTCATCACCCTGAACACACCATCCCAACTGTCAAACATGGTGGTGGCAGCTTCATGGTTTGGGCCTGCTTTTCTTCAGCAGGGACAGGGAAGATGGTTAACATTGATGGGAAGATGGATGGAGCCAAATACAGGACAATTCTGGAAGAAAACCTGATGGAGTCTGCAAAAGACCTGAGACTGGGACGGAGATTTGTCTTCCAAAAGACAATGATCCAAAATATAAAGCAAAATCTACAATGGAATGGTTCAAAAATAAATATATCCAGGTGTTCGAATGGCCAAGTCAAAGTCCAGACCTGAATCCAATCGAGAATCTGTGGAAAGAACTGAAAACTGCTGTTCACAAACGCTCTCCATCCAATCTCACTGAGCTCGAGCTGTTCTGCAAAGAGGAATGGGCAAACATTTCAGTCTTTCAATGTGCAAAACTGATAGAGACAAACCCCAAGCGATTTACAGCTGTAATTGAGCAAAAGGTGGCGCTACAAAGTATTAACTTAAGGGGGCCGATTAATTTTGCACGCCCAATTTTTCAGTTTTTGAATTGATAAAAAAGTTTGAAATATCCAATAAATTTCATTCCACTTCATGATTGTGTCCCACTTGTTGTTGATTTTGTTCATCTTTTTGATGAAACCTGTTCCTCCATTGACAGCTACGCAACGTGTAGCTACGCTTTAAAAAGTTCATAAAGAGATTGTACAACTTATCCATATGATTTGAATGATTTACTTCAAAATTTTCTGAAGAGACTCGATCACTGAACAGATTTAATTTAGGCTTTTATTCACACAAACATTCATCAACTAACATCAGTTGTGGTATACCAATGGAAGCTCAAGCATGTTCACTTGACGTATGAGAACCAATGTGGTTCATTCTCGTGTTACACAGCACGCTTGAGTTTCATCAAGTCATTTTTTGGCGTTTGTGTGCGTCAAGCATGTTCGGTTGAGCTTCTGTTTATGTGAATAAAAGCCTAAATTCAATCAATTCATCATAAAAAGTGATCAAGTCTATTTAGAATATCTGGACTGAACTGCTGAATTCATATGGATTAGTTTTATCTCTTTGTTAACTTTTTGAAGCATCAAAATTTCAGTTGCTTATCTAGAGGGACATAAATACTACAATTTTCATCAAAAATATCTTCATTTGTGTTTCGAAGATGAACACAAGTCTTACAGGTTTAGATCGACATGAGGATGAGTTATTAATGAAAGAATTTTCATTTTTGGGTGACCTAACTCTTTAACTTTCCAGAACGAAACCAACAATTAAACCATACACCAGTGTCATATTTTTGACAAGGTTTTGAAATTATATTCAATTCATATTTTAATTGAGTTTCATAATTTCACCCCATTAAAAAAACATTTGACATTTTTCAAAATTGCAACTAAGTGGCATCATTTGAACCTTCTCAAAATTGAAAATTAAGACAATTAAATAATAGCAATTATATGTGTGTTTTTTTTATAATACATTTAATATTTATAAATTACAAAATCATACAAATTATGCTTTTTTTAAAAACCTATATTTAAGTCCCATATTTTGCTAAAAGTAAACGTATAACATGTCTTGTATTCACTACAATATGCTTAGTCATTGGGTAGGCTACAAGTAGTCCAGGAGTCCAAGTAGTCATATGTCAGCATGACTAGTCAAATGTGGAAAACACTAATCTAGGATTGAGCGGGTAAACAAAAAATGAGGTCATGCTCTTATTTTACATCTAATGCCATCAACTCAGACAGTTACACTATCTATATGTGAACACCTACTACTGTGTGCTCAAAACACCTGGTCGCTACATAACAATGCTAATTGCTCCAAACCAACCAAACTGCTATTAGTGGTTTGGACAGTCATTACTGTGATTTTAACCATGACTGTGGCATGTTTGTAGAAAAAGTTGTCAAAACATTTTTTTTCCAGAAAAAAATAGATTTTCTTGAAATGCCCTTAAAGGATTATTTCAACATAAAATGAAAATGTTGTCATCCATGGAACATATAAGGAGACATATTGAAGAAAATAGTGTCACCCTTTTCATGCTATTACAATAGATGGGGCTAAAAAAATATGCAAAACTAACATTAAAGCATGCCGTGTCTTCTTAAAGTAGAAAGAAATGCATGAATTATTCCTATATGAGTATACAGTAAGTATACTTTGTACAGATCTGAACTTGCTTTTTTTTTTGGTAATGTAAACTTATGACTATTCCATCACAATTTTAAGAGGCATTTAAAGAATGTTAGAATTTGCACCCTACTGTATGCCAATTAAATTTGCATGTGGACAGTTGAATCATGGGAAATGTTCCATGCATCTCATTTTCTTTAATTAGTATGATTAGCACAATCACGCCTGAGTTCTTTTGTCAAAATGACAAAAGATGCATAAATCTGTTCTTCTGGGAAAAAAGGAATGCCTCTGTTCGAGTGTTCTGGGGAAAGGTTGTCTTTCCAGTGTAATCAAACCATGGCAAATACACTAGACAGATCTGAGAGCATAGTCTCATGTGAGCTGCCGTTGTTATGTTGTTGCCACTTATGCTGTACCTCCTTTTTCCTGCTGTAGATGACAAATGTATGAGAACTGCAGTCTACGTCAATCTGATATAAAGAGTAGGAATATATAAAAATAATTTATTCTCTGCATCTGCATCTGCTTCAGATTGCAATATTGTATGTTTTGGGGTTTTCGTATGAGTATGTGAAAAATACTTTTTAATGTTACATGATTATGTTTGATTATATTTAAAGCAGCACTAGGTAACTTTTCAACCTTCATAATATATTTTTTAAGACTCTTGTGATGATAAATCAACTTACAATAGGTTGAATGACACGTCTGCCATAGCCTGATGGGGTCTGTATCGTTTTTAATCTTACTTTTAAACTTCGGGTTTCGGGTAGTAACCCGAGAAAAAGAAAAGAACTACAAAATTCGACTGCTTTACGGCATATACGTCACTTCCACCAACACACACACTTCCTTACATTCGGACGTGCGAGCCCAACTTTGTTCGTCTGATAATATAGTCATGTCCGAAGCAGCAGAGACAAATAAGAAAGAAAAGGTTTTGTTGGAGGAAAGCAATAAGAGGAAATGAAAAAATTATGGGATTAAAGGCAGGACGAGGATCAAAATGTGACCAGCGTTTGCTCGTCGGCGTGAGCTGAAGGAGGCGTGCCCGACCGATGCTGTCATGCTTGTTACGGTGAGCTACCACTCAAACATTGAACTGAAGTATCATATAGATTCTGTAAAACGGTAACCAATAGACTACTATAATGACGCTGGCTTGTAAACGTGAGCATCGTGATTATTTGGCGTTTGAAAAAAATAAAACCCATGAAATTATATTCATATGACATGCTGAAACATATGCCACTGACTGTAACGTTACCTGGGATGAAGACATTTCACAGGCGACGCCAGAAGAACTGTTCAGGGGAACTGTTAGTGCTGCACCGACCCGCGGGACGCTTTTATGAAGTTATTTGGCCCGCCCCGCACCACTGTATATATTTTTACAACACGCCGCGCACCTGCGACCATTAAATAGACATACGGGGTCCGCGGGTTATGAGACGAACCGCGCATCACTAGTTCAGGGCTATCAGGGTTGTCATGTCAACAAATGCACGCGCTATGGCATCCCCTGTTGTAGGATGACTGAGCTTACGACAGTAGTTGAGGACATTATTTTTTCCAAACTGTAGGGGGACCCCGAGAGCAAAAGTAGCCAAGTGGGGCTTTAAACAGAATAAGGCCTTATATTTTTTAAATCTATTTAATCAGTGGCCTGTTCATGTGACTTTTCAAAGGGTGTGAATCCAAACAAGTTGCATGATTTCAGAAGACATTTTTTTTTACGTTTTTGGAGAAATATACTTGTGTTTTTTGTTTTTGGTTTCCTATATAAATGAAAAAGAGTAAAAAGGCAGCAAACAAGAGCGTGTTTAAAAGCGCAGGCCAAACGCTTGCTCGCCTCTGCTGTCTGCTGCAGTCTGCTGTTCTGTCATTGATTCTTCAGCCAAGATCCTGGAGCGATGTGCATTTCCACACAGGTCAGAGAGTGTATGTGCAACACATGTTGTCTTTACTTCACTGTAAACACGCTTTGGCTGTGTCAAAAAGCAGTGTAAAACAGATTCACAGAAATGCCAGCTGCAGGGGAATATATACACTCACCTAAAGGATTATTAGGAACACCATATTACAGTGTACTGTGGAGCTTACAGAGACTTCCACCATCAGCTCTGTTTTCTGTCCAGAAAAGCTTTATGTGTTGATTGTTTGTATTATTCTATATTTTTCTTTTTATTCATTTTTTGCTATTTTCCCTTTTTCTTTGTTGTACTTTGAGATTCTTCAAAATGAAAAGTGCGTTATAAATAAAATGTATTATTATTATTACTACGATACTAATACTGTGTTTGACCCCCTTTCGCCTTCAAAACTGCCTTAATTCTACGTGGCATTGATTCGACAAGGTGCTGAAAGGATTCTTTAGAAATGTTATTGATATATTGATAGGATCGCTCATATTGATAGGATGGCATCTTGCAGTTGATGGAGATTTGGGGGATGCACATCCAGGGCACGAAGCTCCCGCTCCACCACATCCCAAAGATGCTCTATTGAGATCTGGTGACTGTGGAGACATTTTACAGTGAACTCATTGTCATGTTAAAGAAACCAATTTGAAATGATTTGAGCTTTGTGACATGGTGCATTATCCTGCTGGAATTAGCCATCAGATGATGGGTACATGATGGTCATAAAGGGATGGACATGGACAGAAACAATACTCAGGTAGGCCGTGGCATTTAAATGATGCTCAATTGGCACTAAGGGGCCTAAAGGCCTAAACATCCTCCACACCATTACACCACCACCAGCAGTCTACACACAGTGGTAACAAGGCATGATGGCTCCATGTTCTCATTCTGTTTACGCCAAATTCTGACCCTAGTATCTGAATGTCTCAACGGAAATCGAGACTCATCACACCAGGCAACATTTTTCCGATTGTTGCTTTCCGATTTTGGTGAGCTCATGCAAATTGTAGCCTTTTTTCCCTATTTGTAATGGAGATGAGTGGTACCCGGTGGGGTCTTCTGCTGTTGTAGCCCAACCGTTTCAAGGTTACGCGTGTTGTGACTTCACAAATGCTTTGCTGCATACCTCGGTTGTAACGAGTGGATATTTCAATCAACGTTGCTCTTCTATCAGCTTGAATCAGTCGGGCCATTCTTCTCTCACCTCTAGCATCATCAAGGCATTTTCGCCCACAGGACTGCCGCATACTGGATGTTTTTCCCTTTTCACACCATTCTTTGTAAACCTTAGAAATGGTTGTGCGAGAAAATCCCAGTAACTAAGCAGATTGTGAAATACTCAGACCAATACTCAACCATGCCACGCTCAAAATTGCTTAAATCACCTTTCTTTCCCATTCTGACATTCAGTTTGGAGTTCAGGAAATTGACCAGGACCACCCCCCTAACTGCATTGAAGCAACTGCAAAATGTGATTGGTTGATTAGATAGTTGCATTAATGAGATATTGAACATGTATTCCTACACAGTGGGGCAAGAAAAGTATTTAGTCAGCCAGCACAAGTTCTCCACACTGTTGTGCAAGTTCTCCTGTAGTTTTCATCATAGGTACACTTCAACTATAAGATCCAGAAAATCACATTGTCTGATTTGTAAAGAATTTATTTGCAAATTATGGTAGAAAATTGTTACCTATATTAATGGCACATGTTTAAATTCATTATCAGTATAAAAGACACCTGTCCACAACCTCAAACAGTCAGATTCCACACTCCCCTATGGCCAAGACCAAAGAGCTGTCAAAGGACACAAGAAACAAAAATTGTAGACCTACACAAGGCTGGGAAGACTGAATCTGCAATAGGTAAGCAGCATGGTGTGAAGAAATTAACTTTGGGAGCAATTATTAGAAAATGGATGACATACAAGACCACTGATAAAGGGTACAAAGGGTATATAGGTAACAGCCAACAAAGGGTATATAACTAAGTATTGAAATTAACTTTTGTTATTGACCAAATACTTGTTTTCCACCATAATTTGCATCATTTTTTCATTTTTTTTAATACATTTTTTATAAATTTTTTTAAATAAATGTTTCATAATTTTTTAATTTGCATAATTTTTTGCATAATTTTTTCTTTAAAAATCAGACAATGTGATTTTCTGTATTGTTTTTCCTCATTCTGTCTCTCATAGTTGAAGTGTACCTATGATGACAATTACAGGCCTCTCTCATCTTGTTAAGAGGGAGAACTTACACAATTAGTGGCTGACTAAATACTTTTTTGCCCCACACACATAATGGGTGTATAAGGATGGCTGGACGGACAGACAGCTAGATGGATGGATGGACGGACGGACAGAAAGGTGGATGGGTGGATGGACAGACAGTTAAATGGATGGATGGATGGACAGACAGCTAGATGGGGAAATTGTTTGATTATTAAAAATTATGTTTAATGAAAATTGTTTCAAGACTCCAACAGTAGCCTAATAAAAGCTTTTTTTAGTTTACATAAAATTGGCAGACATAAAATTGGCAGACATGTTCAAATAACATGACCAGCTATTAATATCCTCCCTTTTATCAGATAATTGTGCTCATGGAATCATATTTCTGACTTTTGATGCATTTCTACAATGGAATTGGGAACTGAAAAGGTTTGCGTTGGCATGATGCTTCATCCACACCACTAGGTATCTCTATCCAAGTCCGAGACAACTGACATATCAGCCATTTGCCAACATAAAGAAAAACATGGCAGAGTGCATCTTTGTAAATGTAAATGGCTCTCATATCTTTGTGGATTTTAAGACTTGTGGAAAGTGTCATGATTTAAGGCAGAGCAGACAACGTGCAGTCATGACTGTGCAGAAACTAGGACACCCACACACCTCCCACCCTCTATATGTAAAGCGACTGCATGTTCGATGCGTGACTGGGAGCATTTCCACGGATCCACAGCACACACTGCCAGCTCACCTGCCACGACTTTCATTCTCTCTTTCTTCTCATAATTCCTCTCCTCAGTTTTCTCCCCTGCGCACATGCTTTTCCCTTTTGTCCTCCAACCCCTTGTCCTAAAAACACTCTCATTAATTCTTCTTCTTGAGAGATCGGATTCTTTTTTTGAATACCAAGGGAATGAGTCAGAGATCCCCCTCACTCCTAACACACACACACTGACACGCTCACACAAATGTCATTTACTACACACAGGAAGTCACGTATTCAGCACAGAGCTGCCTGCAAAAAGCACACACACACACCAGTGCAGTCATGTATTCAGATATACCTACCCGTATACTCTTGTCACACTGCTTTGCTAAAATCCTTGGCTTTTCGTCACCAACATTCAAAAGAGTCAGTGTGAAATTAAACATTTAACCCCTTACTCATAACATCAACTGTATTATTATTTCTGTAGATTATTAAAAGCAAGAGAGCAAAGCAGTAAAAGTACTGCTAAAAAAACTCCCGTTCATCCTCTCTTGTGTTTTCTCTCTCCATGGATAGTCAATCTATCAGCTCCATTGATTCTGTTTATCAGCACTCTAATGGATGGGTGACCACATTAAATATTTACAGTGTCTTCCAGCATCACAGAAAACGTGGACCATACGCCTCCTTTCTTTTTCTAATTCAATGCTCATCCCAATTTTTATAAACTGCAAAAACATAAATAAATAAATAATAATTCAGTAATCTGTATTTTTTTCAATTATGCTTTCTGAAAATCATTTCTAAATTAAATTTACTTCTTTGTTTATGCTTAAAATGAGAAATTATGGTCAACCAAACAATCAGACTCAACAAAGGAAAAAAAAATTTCACCCCCATTGGCAAGTCATTTATTTATTTATTTTTACGTGACGCATAGGTAGTCAACAGAACTAAATTTCATTACAGCATAGATTTTTATGTAATTTTGCTTCCAAGTTTTTCCAGTATTTTGGAAATATTTATTCTAGAAAACAATCTGTTTGAAACCAGATCACTGCTCATTAGGTAATTTCCCCACATATTTAAAAAATAAAGGAAAATAGAATGCTAGAAATGAAAAAAGAAAACAATTACAATATACACCACCGTTCAAAAGTTATTTTGGATATGATTGAGCTGTGATTATGGGGCATGTTTCAACCAAACCAGGAAAGAAAATCAATTGAATGGACCTACAACCAATCAGGGCAATGGAGTACGTGACGCATAGGTAGTCAACAGAACTCAAGTGCACGCACGATGGAAGAAGTAGAAGATGAGTATAAACGATCCTTGCCGGTGTTGTAAAAGGAATTGAAGGATACACAGAGTACTTACAAACACGATCATCCTTTTTGGGAGAAATGGTAATGGTGAATGCATATATATGAACAAGTTCTCCGTTTAGGATTAGAACGATTTCAACCCAAGCGCTCTTAGGTGACGAGAACGGCTACGTTGCATTATCTGTCCGTCATCGTATAAAATCTGCCTTGACAGAGGAAATGTCATTGCTGCCAAAATATCTTAATTTGTGTTACGAAGATGAACAAAGGTCTTACGGGTGTCGAATGACATGAGGGTAAATAATTAATGACAACATTTTGGGGAGAACAAGACCGTAGGGTGTCCCATTCATAATTTGTGTTCACGAGCGCCCCCTTAGCGGCGGCTATGCGCCTTTGATGCTCACTTCAACTGATCCCCAAATTCACGAGCTAGAGGACTTCTACCCGGCAGTCAAAGCATTACGTCATGAAAGAGCGGACTCAGAGGAAGACTGTGAGGGTTTAGAGTGCTATTTGGGACGGGGCCTAATTAGTCTGGGGAGTCTGCTCTGTATTTTCTACTGCACAAGAGGTGTGATCAATGAACATAATTCAAATGACTGTACACAATTGGATATTCCAACCAATCAGACCACAAGAGGCGTGATCAAGTTTAACGAGTCAATTTTCGTAATTCAGGTCATTGGTAATTTTCCTGTCAGCTGTCACTTATGATTAATTTAATGCATTCTAATTCATTTTATTTGTAAAAAATCGAACGAATAATACAAACATTTCAATGGTAGTGTATGTAGCAGAGTAATTAAACGAATAGATGCTATAAAGATTTAAGAAGAGGGTTAGGAGTAAATTAGTTCCTGATGGACATGATTATTGAAGAAGAAGTAAAGTTTTTTTTTTTTGGGGGGGGGGGGGGGGGGTTGATTCATAACTGTTACATTAGAGGTTCTAAACATGTCTGACTGTCTTCAAAAAACTTTTGTTTTGTTGCTTCCAGTGTTTCAATTCAAAGCATATTTCTGATGATCAAACATTATACTTCAATAGTTACTCTTCGTTACTTTGTAAATGTTACATTACAAAAGTAATTATTGGGTAATGGTTGTCGAATTGTTTGCATGTGCTGTAAGTAACCTGCGTTTAATTATAAAGTTTAGGGGAATGTTTACAGACGTTAAACTGTACTCTGACTATTATAAAGCGCAGTGGTGTAAAGAGCATTTAAGATAACGTGAGCCGTTTGACACACACCTGTTTGTTTAGATCTGATTGAGTTCTGTAGCTGTATAACTAAGAGAAAGACCCAGAAGTAAAACAAACCATTAGCACAAACACTAAAGGGCAGTTTAACAACAACAACAACCAGTGTCAGAAATCATTCCAGAAAGTACAGAGTCCCAAACCGGGCGGATGTGTCATTTATATTCCTAGAACTTTGAAAGTAATAGCCCTACTGCTTTTTTTCCAAGAATTACACTGTGAGGTGGAGTTTTAAACCAAAAGCATTTCACTGCCTCATTTCCTTGATGGACACAGGAGAGCAAAAAAACATTTGGTTCCTAGGCTAACACATATTTTATTATACACCAACAAGAGGTACTACTAATCTGAAACTATCCAGAGTTATAAACTCTAGAGTTTATTTTCAATGCACCATTCAGCACTATAACAAAACTTTTCTGAATGCGTTGTTTTGTTTGTCCGACAAATAAAAGTGAGACCATATTTATTAAATGTAATGACACCATATTTAGAATTACTAATAATTAAGAAAACTTTACTTGCACAGTAAATTGTGCATCGATATCCAGCCTCAGATCATTGTCCTTGTCTGAGTTTTTAAAATATATGAAAATCTTAGCATACCTGCTAATTTGATCAAAGAAAAAAAAAGGACAACCTGTCTGGCACATTTTATTATATACAATTAAAACAGGAGATAGTCCCACTAAAATATAAGTTGTTCACAAACTTTTGGCCTTGACTATATGAGAGAGAGAGAGAGAGAGAGAGAGAGAGAGAGAGAGAGAGAGAGAGTGAGAGAGAGAGAGAATGAATGTGTTTACAATTTGTTTTAGCCACACTCAGCAAACCAGACTGGGCAGCAGCACTTTTTCACAATTACTCACACACGCACACCTTCAAAACCGGCCAGCACCCTTATCATCATTTACTGACTGCAGCCACTGCTTCATGATCCTATTACTTTCTTCTGTCACTGTTAAAGATGCATTTATTATCTTTTACGCATAACACACACACACACACACACACACACACACACACACACACACACACACACACACACACACACACACACAAATAGTATAGGCTTACGTCAAGTTCATTTTATAATACAGCTCAATGCACTATGTATTAAGTATAGGCCTACTAATATAAATGTACTAGCACTTGGAAGTGTACTATTTCAACAGTACTTGCAACTAAAGCCCCTTTCACACTGCACGTTGGACCCGCAATATTCCCGGAACCTTTGCCAGGTCGCCTTCTGTGTGAAAGCAACCACGTCCCGGAATTGATTACCGAATTCGACCCGGGTCGGAGACCTAGTAATATTGCGGTATTCGACCCGGGACAAGCGCTGTGTGAACAAAAGCCGAAACTAATGCCGCAACGTGTACGTAGTTATCGTGCGACTCATAGAGCTTGTTTTTTCAATAATACAACCCTGCAGTGCCAGAAGAGCTAGTCGGTGTTTTAAACGCAGAGAGTGTTCGTAAACTAAAGAAACTAAAATTAAACAAGCAGAAATGTGTGCAAACTGGACACAAGTCGAGACCACGGAGCTCCTTACTATCCGCGCTGAAGCTGAGATCGCTCGCCATTATACGTCACATCAGGATGTCACGTGTCAACTCGACCCGGGACCGTTACGGGTTGTGTGTGAAAGCGCACATATTACGGTATTTCGCTGGCAGTGTGAATGGACCAAATCTAGCGGCCCGGGAACAAATGCCGGGTCGCGTTATCCGTGTATTTGCCGGAATCGCAGTGTGAAAGGGGCTTAAATTGGACCACATTTTAGAGTATAAAAGTATACTTTTAATTATACTTTACACTTTGTATGTGTAACAGTAGTAAACTTTGAGTACACAATTAGTTTACAACTTAGTTTTTTCCATTTGTACTGCAACTACGCTACAATATCGATAATTTACTGGTTAAATATTTGTAGCACATTTTTTTAATTTATGAAAGTGCAATTTGAAGTATACTTTCAGTTAACTATTAGTTTAGTAGTCTTATAGTGCAATACTTATAGTTTTCTTTAAATGTATTATAGGCAAGTTCAGAGTGGCTAGCCATAGCAAGCTAGCTTTGAAAGCATTAGATCCCACCCTCCCTTCAGAGCTCTCTCTCCAAAGCCACGCCTCCTCTAACCCTGTTTTGAAGCATGGCAGCTGGTTTATGCTGGCCCTTAGATGGTCATGAGCTGGGGCCCGTTCTTCGTACCTTGCTCAATACAACTGAGATGATTTGACAGATCCCAGATTTTTAAAATAATGATAACTGATCTCTGGCTGGTTCTTCAAACGAATTTGCTCATTGGCTGGATTAAGTTATCTGAGATCACTGCTCATGCCTGTGTTCTCTGAAGAGTGCAAATGCATCAATTCTCGAAACCATGATCAGCAATGCAGCGATTGGCTGGCTTCAAGACAACGTAATGACATCTTTAAAAAAGCCACCTGGCAAAAAAGTTGTCAAAGAAAAAAAAAAAAAAGACAAAACATGATTTTCTGGACCTTTATAAGGAAACAGACAAACTATCAAACCAACATAAAAGTTAAAACAAATTAAATGTGCTGTTTTGATGAACATGATTCCCAATTATATATATTCACGATTTTATAATATTTGCACACACTTCACATTTTTATTTCAATGTTGTAAATTCATTTTTAATTCAATTTGAAGCAGATTTGTTAGGTGACAGTATTAATTAAAGTTTCTTAACAGTCAAGATCCAATTATCTGCATCTCTTGAGCTGCATCAAGCCACTCCCATATTATCCATCATCACTCAACGAAGATTAACTGCACAATGTGTGTAAACCTAGCCTAGAAATCTAGATGCACCCTAGCGGCAGCAAATCTAATCTGCCCGTGAGGGTCGTCTAGCAACTCTCAATACCCTTCTGAGCTTTAAACGCCAAGCTCTTGACGGGCCAATCACATTGAGTATAGAGTCGGTGGGTGGAGCCATAATGAAGACGGCCGAGTTGCCCTTGCGTGCACAGAAACTGGCGAACGGCGGCGGTCTTTCGAATCAGCTTTGACCGCGACTCTGGAAGACTTGGAGTTAAGCTTTTCTCTGAGAAAAGGACAAAGAACGGCACTGAAGTCATTCTTAAAAAGGAAAGATGTGTTCGGAGTTTTGCCGACCGGATACAGCGAATGTTTAATCTATCAACAAGCTCCGTTTCACCTTCGTTGCTCTGGTTGGTTGTAGCGCTATCCTATCGCGCGCTGATATATCTTAAAGCCCCTATTATGCCCCTTTTTTTACAAAATGTAATATAAGTCTCCCATGTCCCCAGAGTGTGCCTGTGAAGTTTCAGGTCAAAATTCCTAACAGATGATTTAAAATACCATTTTGAAAATGCCAATTTGGGGGTTTAAGAATAATGAGCGGTTTCGTGTGTTTCTCCTTTAAATGCAAATGAGCTGTCGCTCCCCATTCCAAAGGGCAGAGCGTTTACGGCTTGTGAAAACCAGTGAACACGTGAATAAAAACTAAAACATGATTTGTTTGGCTTTGATGATCATCTCTATGGCAGACACGCTCACATGACATTGCAGTTCTTCATTATCATGAAATATTATCATCTGCATTTTAAAGCCTTATCACTCTCAATTTGAGCACACACATCCAACGCATGCGCACAGAGATCTCAGGCGTGAGGATGTCAGCGCATCCGTTATAGGTTATTATACTAGTTCTCTTTCATGCGTTATTGTGATTAAACTGTCAAATGCGCACAATGTTATGTCAGAAACACAAAAAGTTCACATTAAAACAGTTGGTTATTTCTGTGCATGTATACAGAAAGTAAGTTACAGAAATCCTGTGCGATTAGATCAGTGTAATATCAGTACCTACTGCTGATCTATCTGCTGTTAATAGGAATCAAACAACAGAAGAAAAACAGAAAATTACTCATAATACAAGCCAAAAAACTTCCCTGCCAACGTTTTCTTTTTTTTTTTTTCAGTTGCGAGTAAGCACCATACTTTTTTTCACAAAACATTCATGGCTCCCAGAATATTTTGTTGTATAAATATCCAAACAGGCAATATATATAAAAATAAAAAAAGAACAGAGCCTCTTCATTTAAACAACACCAGCAACAACATAATGCTATTCTAGCTTCATGCATTCTTTTTTATCAATACTTGATTGCAACATTTTGAACAAAAAGTGGGGAGAAAATTTTTTTGTCAGACATTTTGCTTGGATCAGATTCAGAGCGATGATGAAAAGATAGATGGAGTATGGAGTACATCAGCACTCCCAAAGCTTCACTATCCTATCCCCTTCCTGGGCTGACATTTCATTCGGTAACGTTAGGCTTTTTGATTTAAATAATGTTTAATGATCATGTTTTTACATGTGCTAACGCATATATTGTTGTTTCTGCTTCCTCTTTTCCTGTTTTGATTAGGAGATACTGTACTCTTTCAGAACGTTATTGTAATAGCGCCCCCTACTACAGTATAACTGAAAATATGCGTTGCTGGAAAATTCTGTCAATGGCGGATGAAATTTCTAAACAAAAATTCACATATTTAAAATAGGAATATATCCGTTTTCTTTATTAATCAATATTTTCGAACAATGCAAGTAAATAAGAGAGAAGGCATATGAAAAGCTATGTGTAAAGTATTTAATAGGCTACCCAATCGTACTACAAGCCACGTACTTAAAATACTCTATTATACTTTTAAGTATATCTCGATCAAATGATTGAGTACAAGTATAGGCCAAATACTTAAAATTTCTATCAGTGTAAGACAAGTATACTTAAAGTACTTATTTTTTAGTTTAAAAGAAGTATACTAATAGCACACTTGAATAAACTTATGTTTTATTAGGGTATACACACACAACAAGTTTTCTCAAGAGAAGAAGCAATACCTTTAAATGTGACTTTGAAATGCAAATGACTCTTTTGCTGATAGCCTATATTGAGTACAGACAATCCTTTAAAATAAAGCTAGTGCAAACAAGCACGTGTATTATCCTCACAAACACATTTTCTGTATCAGCAAGCACTTCATTTTTATTGTTTAAGAAAGGGAAGAGGCATCATAGGAGCTAAACACCACCAAAGGATAATGTTATTCATGAAATAATTAAACACTTGGATTAATGAAACACTTCTCACTCTTAAACAATAAAAAAGGGTTCCAATTAAATCCAAAAAAATTGCTTTTCATTATGTTCAGATTGGTTATTTTCTAGTTCTTTATAGAAAACTACTGTGTTGCATTACAGTCGGGAAATCAGAAGTTGTGATAGTATTTTATTGCCTGCCACATATCTGAGTAAAACAACTTATAAAAAATAAAAATAAAAAAAATAAAAAAAGAAACAGGGCGGGACATGATTTTGTTAATCGGGAATTAATGTGGATGGTTATAGTTTGCTATTGCTGTGATCACATGTGACAGGTTTTCCCACCCTCATGCCAGTATTCATTTTAATCAAGGAAGAGATGTCACTGCAAGTTATTTTGATTAAAGATTATTAAGTGCACAGATAAATAATTTTGAATAAATACTGCAATATTTCATAAAAACAAAAATGTTGTCAATTTCATGGTGACTTTAAAAAACACCAATACAATACACTCATCAGAAACCAATACACTCATCAGAAGAATGCAGTGTAAGATGCAATGTAAATTAAACTCCGAAGAACCACTTTGCTGAACCTAAAAACTACAGAAGAAACGGGGAAGAAATATTTTGTTTGCCCCGTTCTCTTTAATTTCCATATAAACCTAAAATGCACCTATATGTATATCAATGTTTTATTATTATTAACAATACACACACACAATATATATATATATATATATATATATATATATATATATATATATATATATATATATATATATATATATAAATATAAATATAAAATGTATTGTTAGTAATAATAAAACATTGATATACATAGGTGCATTTTATATATATATATATATATATATATATATATATATATATATATATATATATATATATATATATATATATATATAATTTTTTTTTCTTTTTTTTAATATATATATATATGTAGCCTATGTATGGTATTTATGATAATAGTTACCCCGGCCGTGATACCTCACAGTAGTGCTTTGTACTCTCGTAAACTCTGAGTATCAGATGATTCAGATGCAATACCACAACCCGCCAGTAAAGCATTACACCGACCGCTCTAAAGTCCACCTCCTCTGAAGTCGATTGACTCCGCGTCCACAGCACTATATTCCGCGCCGTGTTTTCCGCGGAGCTGACGTGCTTCTCGCAGGCTGGTGGCTGCTCTTCGCTCGGCTGTTGTCCTGATATCACTCCGCTAGCATGGAGGAGGGGAGCGCTTGATTATTGTGATGGTGGCAGCTGCTGTACACATTGGCGACTGTAGGATTTCCTCTCCAGCCATCGGGACTTTTAGAAACTGCACACCTTGTTCGCGCTCGTGGAGGCTTTCGCCGGCCAAACTAATGAAATGCAAGTTCACGAAACAACTCCGGAGCCTGTTCTCAGCAGACGGCAAAACTTTTTTCAAAAGGACAACACAATAAAACGACGGGCTCGCAGCAGCGGTGCTTATGCGTGATGGTTGCGAGTAACATCCGGATGTTTGATGGAGCTCCAGTAGAGGCGAGAGAGTAACAGACCTGGTCGCCTCTCTCGCTCCTCCACGGTCCCGCACTGTTGTCTATTGAATGGTTGACACGGCGATCCTCCCGGAGGAGGGATTTACACTCATTTAAACGCTTATTTCCTCCCAATTTCACTGTATCTGCCTCCCTGGCGAAGCGGACTTCTGCTCCGCTTCGGAGAGGGGAGAGAGAGAGTCAGGGGGGCTTGACAAAGTTCTTCCCGAATCACAGATGATGGGGGATTTTGCCAGCCCCGCTGCCGTACCGACCGGCGGCATTTGCATTAATAACAGTAACTTAAACTCTGCCATTAATGCAACTAACAGCGGCACCGGCGGCGGCGGTAACGTGGGCATACCGAAGCACAGCACGGTGGTGGAGCGGCTCCGGCAGCGGATCGAGGGCTGCCGGCGGCACCACGTCAACTGCGAGAGCCGATACCAGCAAGCGCACGACGAGCAGCTGGAGCTGGAGCGGCGGGAGACGGTCAGACTGCACCAGCGGACTTTAGAGCTGCGGGCCAAGAAATCCAGCAACAGCAAACAGCAGAGCAAGCAACAAGAGCCCGATTCAACCGCGACCATCGAGCAGAGGAACAACACTCTGATCGCGGTGAGTTCACCTCTCCTTGCAGTGTGCGTGACTCGGTCTTCTTTTATAGGTGCTTACGGTGTTTGTAATGAACACAGTGCTGTTTGTTTGGGTTGCAGTGCTAAACTTTCGCTTGGTGCTTTTTACACTTGTCGGAACTGAAAACTCCGGCGACGCTGGGACACAAACAACCACGTACGACAACTTAAACGCGATTTACGGACTATTTCTCGTGCATTAGAGCTCCGAGTAACTTTGGAGGCGTTTAGATACTTTGCAGAGCAGCCCGTATAAAGTTATGTAGTAGTTGATGATGTCATTTGCTCTCCTCCTACTTTACTACTTGTAGTTCAGGCGTGTTACGTGTTTAGAAAACAGCATGATGGGATTGGAAAATCAAAATCAGCTTGCTAATAATTCAAGTAGGCAACGTGAATGTGTATTTACGTCTATTACTTAGTTAGCATTGATGTAAAGGATAACTAGTTGTATAGGCGAGCTATTTAAAACGTTGCTGCTACTACTAGCTTGTTTTTGTTTTTACTTTATTCTCGGAGTAGAAATTTCTCTCTTTGTGAATCTCAATGCAATGCTTATCATTTAATTTAAAAAAGGAAAGGATGGTTGGGGAAACAAACACCGCAGGATGAGCATTTCTTGCTACACCCCCGGTTCAGATGCAGCCACAGAAAAGTTCGTGTTAAATCAGTCATTTGAACCTCAACCCATTGCGGGGGAGCATCGTGTCGTTGCCTTTTGTGTTAAGGCGGTGAATTCCTCTTTGATATGCTAAGTGACTCTAATTTCTGAGGGTGACACATAGGTAGTTCTCAAATCGTTAATGGCCGGTGTCGTCGACCTCCCTCTGTGCGATGTGGACATGACTGTGTGCGCCGGTAGACAGGCAACAAACGCTTCACATCGAATATATTGCGATTTAAAGAGACCGCATCCTCATTGCTTCTGTCTTTTCTCCACATTTAAACGCTGCTGCAGCTAGGTGGCTGTATCAAGTCGAGTTTTAGGGTCTTATCTGTGCGTCTGGGTTCAGACCCCACACAATGGCTGTGTGCCCAAACCTAGCGAGCTCCCTATGTAGACAGCTGTGTCCTGTATTCTCAGCAGGCTTAATGGATAGTCTTAAATAAACTCTTTAGTGTTAATTGATTTTAAATGGATGGTTATAGAATATTATATTGAATATATTACCATGTAATTGCATGTGTTTGAGATACTGGCTGTCATATTTTGTACGTATGCAATATGGAATGGATTTTTATATTTTTAGCCCTAGTATGTCAAAAGGAGGTTTGTTTATGAAGTCAGTTATCAAGAGAAAATGCTGTTTGTGCCAAGTCTTTGCGAGTCATGTTTGAAACTAGTGTAAGGTGATGAAATGTTAGGTTGCAATTTATTTTACACTACTGGGTAATATAAAGGCAACTACATGGGTTAAGGGTATAGGTTCAGAGTTAACACCTAGTTATTACACAGTTATTATAATCCCTATAATAAGTAAGTAGTATGCACAGAACAGGACTGTAAAATAACTAAGTAAAGGAGGTTAACCTTGCAGCCTTCAGTCTTGAGGTTCAGGAATCTGCTCGTGTCTCTCGTAGGCCTCGTTTGCACCTGGTATTAAAAACTGTCTTGGCTGAGACAAATGGTCAGTTGAAACATGTTATGTTGTTTACACCTGGTACTAATGTGCGTCTTTGACAGTCTCTTGATGCCATACAACATTGTTGTTGTCCTTTTTAGTAAGCTTAGTTATTTTTTTTATTTTACTTTAATTGTTTAGGTTGTTGTAGTAATTTTAGTTCTTAAACATATTTTATTTGGGTTTCTATTTAAAGGTCCACTGAAATCAAAATGTAAGTTTTGTAGAAATGCTATTGGCTGTTTCAAAAAAGGGGAGGAGCTGCTAACAGCTGAAGCCATTTCAGGGGAAATTACGTCAACACATTGAATAATGTGGCGCGTTTCAAGGCACTTCAGTGGACCTTTAAGTTTCAGTTTTTCTTCTAATATTTGTATTTTATTTCAGCTTTGTTTTAATTAATGAACCACGTTTTAATAGTTTTAGTTAACAAATAACTGCAATGATCTTTACTGTAAGTTTTCACTTTGCGAAACTTTCAAAAAGTTAGCTCCTACTTCTCAAAAATGCTTAAATTTCAGTCTTCATTCACACCTTGCAACGTTTTAATACACAGGGTCTTTGACTACTGAATAAACACAGAAGGCAGCACCAAAAGTCGGAAAATTGCTTCATGTTAGTCTAGTCATAATCAAGATATTTCCCTAAAAGTTTTGTTTTCAGTACAAACTCACTTCTGGACCAAATTGCAGTTTTTAAAGTTCACAATATTTTTCTTCTAATGTGTTTAATGTATATCTGTGCACATTTCTATCACTCCTGAAGTCATGTCCAGCAGCCGTGTGAGTGCTTTCTACAGCTAAAGCAGTGCTTGTGGTATCACATTGTTTTGCAGTGTCTGGGACCAGTGCCCAATATCTAAATTTAACTCCTGAGTTGGCAGGGTTACACGAGGTTTGTGACGTCAGACACTCCAAGAGCATAGTTACCACTGTGTAACTTTCTTGTCTTCTGTATTTGTTTGCAAGGAGGCCTACAAGACTGGTAGCGCAGGTACAACTGTGTGCGATGCGTCTCACTGTGCGTGTCTGCATGTAAGCATTTCAGCGGTCAGAAAAACCACAGTCGTAAAAAATCATTTATTTGCCTGCAGGAGTTGTTCGCATCAAGGGTACTTGAAAACTTTGTCAATGATTTTTTTTTACTCTCCTGTTTACTTTTTAATCTAGCCTTTTTTGCTAACTTTTATACAGTTTACTTAAAAACACATGAGTGTTTGCCGTAATTTAAGTAATTATCCATGTTGAAATAATTTTAGCAGAAAAAAATTATTCTTCTTTCTGTGATATGAAGGCCATTGGATAATTTAGTTGAAAATTATAGTGCTCTGCTGTTTGTGATTAGAATACACAGTTTATTTAATGTGTATTTTACACTCAATCTTGAGTACCTATAGAGTAGTACTGCATCCTTCATATCTCTGAAAAGTCTTAAAAGGGGGTGAAACACTCAGTTTTAGTCAATCTCATGTCAATCTTGAGTACCTATAGAGTAGTATTGCATCCTTCATATCTCCGAAAAGTCTTTAGTTTTATTATATTTATAAAAGAAATATAGGCTGTACCGAGTCTTTCCGGGGAAAAAACGAGCGCCTGGAGGCGTATCGTGTGGGCGGAGCTAAAGAATGACGATCGCGAACAAAGCGAATGACGATCGCGAAATTCGAGCTAATACAGATAATGATTCAGAATCAAATCTGAGGCAGAAATAAATTGAACAGGAGAAACGGCAACATCAGGACGTCCGTCTCTGTGGTATGTACTGTATTTAGTGGCCTGTCAACATTTGTGTGTGTTTACTCGCAGTTTATGAGGACATGATTCGGTTTATGGACTATTGTATGCGACTATACCTTAGAGGTAGCAAGTAAAACGGTTTTGAACGTCAGACTAGTGTAACGTTATACAACAGAGAACAGCAATGGAGTAACCGTTAGCGCATTTGAATGACGAAGCACGCGATCGCGTCGTTTACTGATGTTTACTCACGCAATGGTAGCCAACAGCATAGACATTTGAAGCCGTTTTACTCACCGGCTGCTTCCAAAGCAGGACCGAACCTTTATCGCTGGGACCGCTCTGTCAAAAACACACTTCTTTGGTATGATTTGATGAAGTCCTGTGACAGGAGTGGTGTGTAAATCCACTTTGAGACGCGACTGAAACGATGTTGTGAAGCTTCCCGTCATTTCTGCGTTCAAATCGGGTCAAATGCAGCGCTGCCTTCCCGGAATGCTGTGCTGAAGCGTTGAAGTCGCTCGACGTCACCCATAGGAATAAAGTGGAGCGCGGCGCGCGACATAAGTCTTCACGGAGGACTGGATCTGCACCTGAGAGACTGTTTACGGCATGCATTTCCTCTCTCTCGCTCTAGTCACGCGCGCGCGCACCCTACATAGAGCACCGTACGGCCCATACAAGGTTTGGCTTTCCACATGTAAGAGAGCCACCGCAGAGCTAGGTCTTACGTCACTGTATACATCTCATCTTTCTCGCTAGCGTTTTAGCAATGCTAGCGAGGCAGCGGGAAATACAAACACACCAGGCTTGTTCGAGATGCATCGGCGCTGCGCAGACCGATCCGTGTATGATATCAAAATACCGCGTGAGCGATTCAAAAGCATAAGGAGTCGTTGGCGCTCGCTCTACTTTGATGTCATACGCAATCAGTCTGCACAGCGCGCGCCGATGCATCTCGAACAAGCCTTCCCTCAGTGGTTCATGGCTTTATGATCCTACATCAGCATTAAAACGCAGCAAATCCAACGCATTCGTGCAACTCTCCATGATTTGTATAGACGGAGATTACAATCCAGCAGCTGTTAGCTTGATTAGCTGCTATTGAAAAAATGGCGGTCACAGGTTTGTGTTCATCTTGTTGATCACGGTAACGCCGCCCCCAGCCAGTGACGGAAGCGGTTCTTACTTCTAGCCCAGCAATGTTTTGGTGTTACTTAAGAACCACTTTTCCTGGCTCGGAGCTGGTGCTTTGGCTGTGGAAACACAAAGAACCGATTTGAATCTAGGCTCTGGCTCCGATTTAGCACCAGCACTGCCTTGGTGGAAAAGGGGTATATGATGACTAGGCCCTGCCAGTTTATTATACAAATATAATATTTATCAAAAAACAGTTGTTTTAATTTTAACGTACTTACAAAATTATTAAAACATCTCAAATACTGAAATAAAATGTGTTTTTTACAGTATATGGTTTTTGCATAATACTTGATGAGTACAGCTGTGTTAGGCAATATTGCGGTCTCATGTACGTGACATGGCTCGCGCCTGTGACTTCATGAAGTGTGTTTACCTATTCACTTAGCTTATAATTTGCAGTTGTGCGATAGAGAAACTGCAGCGATGTAAATTCTATAAAAAGGACTTAAAAAAGCGCATTAACGCGGGAGAGAATCCATCCTTCAGGCCGCAAGTAACAGTGAGACTTTTCAATTCCAAGTGCTCTGTAAAACCGGGAACATGCCATCATTTTTTATCAGTCGTGATATTGTAGGGGTAAGGTACGCGGCACTAAGTTTTGACTGCAGTTCGAATCCGCCTTTTGCCGAAGTCGATGCACTTCCTTTTCTCATCATATATCAGATCGTAAAGGTGTTTATTTTCAATAAAAAAGAAGAACAAATTTGAAAAGTGGAAATGGAAGTGTCTAACATTTGTTGTAACCGCTGCTCATGTTTTGTATGTGGACAGATTAGCTATAGTTTTGGTTTATGTAGACAGTGATACCCTCCCTCGCGTGAAACTGCCCTGGCCTGCTCACTTTTGCCCAGACCCCACCTAAAATAAAATTCTGTCTACGGCACTAGATTCAACCATAGATATATAATCCAGAATCGGATCCAGAGGCTGAAATTGAACAGGAGTAGCAGCAACAGCAACAGCAGGAGGAAACGTTACTATAACTGTAAGGCAATGCTTAGCGGCATGTTTGTGTGTGTTTACTCATGGTTTATGAGGACATGATTTGGTTTATGGAATATTTTATGCGACTAAACCTTAGCAGTAGCAAGCGAAGGTTTTGCCCGTCAGACTAATGTTTAGATAGAACAAGAATGGAATAGTAGCGGATATGAATGAAGAAGCATTGTGTTATGAAATAATGAATTTAGTTCAACACCTATAGTGGTCAGCTAAACAAATTTATTTAAAGAGACACCATACATCGCATTCTCCATTGATAAATTAACTATAAGCGATCATATTGTTTACTGATGTGTATGTGACGACAGCCATCAACACATTATCGTTGGGGCCGCTCTATCAAAAACACACTTCTTTGGTGACATTGTTTATTTGGTGAAGTCCTGTGACTGCAGTGCAGCTGGCCTTTCCGAGCAAAGTGCGTTTGTGGAAGTGCATTTGCTCTCTCGCTCTGGTCGCACGCGTGCCTTTCCGTGAGAGGCACACCTATGGCCCATACAAGAAAAATTCCACCCCATTTGACGTCACAGACCCATACTCTACATAAACTTTCTGAGACTTGTGAGAAACCAGAAGGAGTATTTTTGACAAAGAAATACTCCATCAAACGTCCAACTTATTTTTTAAACTTTGTCCGTGTTTAGCATTTCACCCCCCTTTTACAATTTATCAATTTACTTTAGTGTTTTACAAAAATAACGGCATATAAAAATGACATGAGAGTTAGAGACCTGCATTCATGCCCGAGCCCAACAGGCCCTGACTTTTTTACGCCCCTAGGGCCAGGCTTCGGGCCAATTTTCATGTCATACCTAAAACACGGGCCGGGCTTTGGACCTGTTTTATGTTTCTCCTTCGTTTTATTTTTATTTGATTAATTAAAAGGAACAATGAGATGTGCTGCGCTGGTGGAAACAACACGAGAACATTATAGCTTGCGCGATTGTCAAGACATGACTCGCACACGGTTATTGAGTCCAGCAGCAGCGCACGTTTCTTCAGCGCAGCTGCTAGACTTATGGGATTTTTACAACTGGTTCCTTCATTCGTTTTCTCTGACCGGGCATCTATCTGATTGCGAAATGACCTGGAGTAGGCCTAAATGCTTTCCCAGATTCTTTCGAGATGTATTTAATTCCGATTATTCAAACCAATTCAGAAGGTGGAATGAACGCATGTCAGATGAAACTGGAAAAATGTAAATGTATCTGGTTGTTCATACCACATGTGTAAATGTTACTCCTGGCAAACGGTTAAAATAAACGTGTTAGAGCGAGCTATATGTTGTAGTCAGATAGATATGATAGTGCTACTGCAACACGCATCGCTGCAAATGAGTAAAGCAAGCCAACGCTAATGGCCGTAAATTAAACTTAAAATAAGTCTTAAGCCCCGTTTCCACCAAAATTACCCGGAACAATTTGTACCAGGAACTTTTTTACAGGAACTTTTCTCCCCCCCAGACCTGCAGCTGTCTGCGTTTCGACCGCGATAAAGTTCCGAGAAGATTAGGCAAATTAGTCCGGTGATGTAGGACTGCGCGCGACTGCTCCTCCAAATCAGTGAAGGACATGTAATCATTTGTGTGTGTAACGTTACCGATTGAAAGATTTAGTGAACTGTTTACATGAGACGTTATCTAAACCGATCTGGTGTTTACATGTGATGACTTTCAATCGCAATCATTTTGTCACATGCAGTTTGTCTGCCGCACCAAAAATGTCAACGCTGTTTTCTCCAGCAGCTGGAGTGTGTTAACTGTAACCATAGCAACTCTTAACGGCCACCAGGACTAATACAGTATTATTTATAGCTATTTGTTGTAAAGTGTAATAATCATCTCAGAAAAAAAAATCTTCTGTCAGGCGCAGTTAAAGTAAAAACTGCCTGGGGCAATATACGCTGTGTCATTACTCCAACATTATCTTCATAATTTACGAAATAAAAAGTTTACCCCTCAGAAAAATGTACTTTCCTCTCTTGTCAACATGAGCGCGGCGCGCGCCGTCACGTCATGTAAGGACACACACTTAAAAGTAATCGGTCAGGTCGTTTACATGGTGAAAAAAAATTAATAACGAGTATGGAAGAGATTCAAGCTTTGCTGCTTTTGCTGGTTATGTATAGGTTTACTAAAGAGGTAATTAACGACAGAAAAGAGCACTAATATGCAGATTCAGCAGCATGCAGCTGCAGCATATTCAGAAAGCTTGTAAAGCTAGATTTAAAATGACAATGTATATTATTATCAGCTATTACGGACATTGCACGTGAGATGGCTGAGACGACCGCGCGCCACCAGACAGAGAGCAAAGACTGATATTTACTGAACGCAGAACGAACCTCGCAAAAGACTTTTAAAAATGCCGGTTGAACTGCGTGAGCTCAACCAATCAGCATGTTCAGCGCCCAAGTCCCGCCCTCGAAAGTTCCTGAACTTTGAAAAAGTACTACCTCGCGAGCAGGGCCGTTTGGAGGGGGAAATATTTACCCGGAACTTCCATTTTACCCTGGTTCCTGCGGTCTAAACACACGAAGTACCACCCAAAGTTCCTAGTTCCTGGGTAAAGTTCCTGTGGTGGAAACGGGGCTTTAGAAGCTCAAAAACACAATGATCTTCAATATAAATTGATGAGACTAGATCATCTTACCAGTACTTAGGTCGCTGTTTCTCATATTGCGTTCTTTGAATTTGAAATGAGCTGCTGAATAAAATGCATCTTGAATCTTTTACTTTCGTTGATGTGAACTCCTCCGACATGAGCATATACCGCAGGAATTGAAGATCAGATTTATATTCATCTTGCGGAGGTGTAAGGTATAAGACAATCTGCATGTTCTTTTTATTTTATTTGTTTAGATTGTTTCGTTTGCAAGCACCATTGCGAGCTGTAGGCTATCAGCCTGCCTCAGCTCGTCAAAAAAGCCTTTTACTGTGGTGGTAATAGTAGGCTAAATTAACTAACGTTGTGATGCTTGAAGTGTTTTATATCTATGGATTTTATTATAGGCAAGACAAGTCAAGAGTTAATTTGAGAGGCTAAATTGATTAAACGTGGTTAACTCTCTGTCGGCTGCTGGTCACTTGGTCGTTAATTTAAAAAATGTAAACTAATTGAACAAACAAAAAATTGCTCTAAACATTTTTCTAAATGTCTCGGGCCGAGAATTTTGATAAACTGTCGGACAACGGCCTAAATTTGAGGCCCATGCAGGGCTCTAATGAGAGTGACTAAATAATGACAAGATGTTTGGATGAATAATTCATTACTAACAAACTAGCTAACTATCTTTATCTGCTGTTTGTTCCATTAGTGATAAACCGAAACTTAGTCAAGAGCACTGGATAGGGAAGTAATATTACTGGAGTCAGTTACTGGAATCCTCACACCTTTTTTCTGTGTCAGAATGTAGAGGAAAAAATGTACATCCTTGAGGTCTTAAATTACACAACTGACAGTTTTCCTCTTCTGAATACTTTTCAGGTACATCTGTATAGTTATTTTAGTATTATTTAGATACTATTATAATCTTTATTTTTGTTTGTTTTCATTTGAGTGTTTTTTGTGTGTGTGTGATTGTCATTTTATTAGTTGGTTTAGAAATTTTTTATCATTGTTTTATTTCAGTTTGTCATTTTATTTCACTTAATTTCTAATTTTAGTTTTTTTTACATCTAATATTTAGCCAATATTTTAGTTGAGTGTTTTGCAATTAACGAAAACACAGGAACATCACATGAGTATTTTACTACCAAATGTATTGACACTGTTACTGGTACTATAACCTCGCACTTCATGTTCTCTGCTGTGTTATCGTCTCATTGCACACTTTCATGCTGGTACGCATGTACACATGTTACACTGGAATGTAGAACAAGGTGTATGTCAACACTGCAGCACATAGTCCATGCAGTTAAATCAATATCACTGCGAGTGTGATTTTTATCATCTCTTTTACACGCGCACACACGCCACAAAATATTTCACTAGAGATGATATCCTATATGGTTGTCTTTGGGCGTTTTTAATATTGAGGCTTATTGGATCGGCATTCACACACACAAACATACACGCACTGCTGATGCTTGTGCATATGTCCACACACTCTCTCACTCACACAAGGGCTCAGTGTCAGGAAACCCACTGCTTTCTCAGAGAGAACCGAAACAAAGTTCGCCTCAGCATCACGGAAGAGAAGACACTCACAACTTGTCCTCTAATGAGGACATACGTGAATATTCAACGTTATTTGTGTTCATTCCTAGACTTCTTAAACTTGTGTGCTAAAGTGACCCAGTGAAGATATTATTGCTTTACAGCATGTACAGTACCATCACAGCCAGCAGTCAAACCTCTCAGCTCAAAGGTTTGAGAACTTTTCAAGAAAGGCTGTTTAAAACATGCATCATTTATTTTGCCCAAAGCACAATCAATATATTTTGCAAGAAGTAAGCAGGTTTCCCCTCCTTTCTTATTGATGCTGACCTAAATTATATTTTAAAATGAACATCTGAAACTTTTCTGCATTTATGTTTGTGAGCTAGAACACTGCTCCTGATATTGTGTGTTCAGGCCTCAATGGGCATCACAAGTTCAATGCACTCATCATGGCTCTATATAGTGATATTTGGGAAGAAAAGCTTTGGCAAATTAAATAAATATGCCATTTAAATATTTCTGGCCATTTTGCATCGATTTTCTCTTTGAAGCAGTTTGATTTGCACCTAGATATTGAAGAGAAGCTTCACCACTGACACTGCACTTTCTTTTGCTTCGGAGCAGTAAGTTTAGAAGTTCAGTTTTGTGTCACAAACATGCATTAGCTTTGCAAAACAGAATTGTGAATTACAAATTCAGACATTTAAGTTATACCTAATATATGTCACAGCATGTTATTTTATTCTGACTGGCACTAAACGACAGTTCTAATACATCAAATATGCATAATAAAACAAATAGCTAGTTTTCATTATTATATAATTAACAACCATTATGTAATGCTTAACAGTTCAGTAGTTCAGAAGCGTGAAACATAATTTTCTCTAAAGGTTAGATGCATGACAAGATTTTCTGGTGGGGTTTTGTATAAGTTCATTAGTTTTGATCAGATGTTAGGTACTTACACCAGCACACCCAAGTAATTTTTTACATTCGCAACACCCTGGTGTTTGTTCAGCTCTAATATAAGACTTATTGCCATTACTTCCCGATATTGTGACTTTTGTACAGTGCAAAAACAGCCTATACTTTCACAATTGCTACTTGATTCTCATGCTTTGCATGTGTAGGCAGTTAAAGGGAGAGATCACCCAAAAAATTAAAATTCTGTCATCATTTACTCACCCTCAAGTTGTTCCAAACCTGTTCGTCTTCTGCTGAACACAAAAGATATTTGGAAGAATATCGTTAACCAAACAGTTGATGGGGAAAAAATACTAATAGAAGTCAAATGTTTGGCGACCAACATTCTTTAGAATATCATCTTTTGTGTTCAACAGAAGAAAGAAATTCAGGTTTGGAACAATTTGAGGATGAGTAAATGATGACAGAATTTTCATTTTGGGGTGAACTGTCCCTACAAGGTCCAATTTTAGCACGGTTGTAGCTACGTTAAATGAATGTCATTCCTTACACATCATGTAAATTCACATCTGGGTGAGAGGGGGTCCTAGCAGAAGTGTTAATGTGTGTCTGTGAAAGTTGCGAAAAAGTTCTCAGTGGTTGTCAGAGAGAGAGACAGAGAAATGGAGAATGAATGAGAAGTGCAAAAATCTTTCATTTAGGCCTACGCATTTTTGAATGTTAATTCCATATGTTCCAGCAGTACCAGTATAATACATTTCTTCATCATCATCACACTGGTCACTGATAATTTCAGCACAGATTAGACTGATCCCGGAGCAGGCAAGTCCTCTGTAAGGCTTGTTCTAGGAAAACAAGTGATTCATGGCCCATTTGATCATCATCTCACCATCTCTCTTGAGCATCTCATGTGACTGTCGTCTTTCATATTGGATCTTTGAGTATACTGATGACACATCATCTGTTCAGAGTGTCCATTATTTGAGCAACTTGTATAAGGTCAAGTGATGTGGGGATTTTTTTTGTTCGTTGTTATAGACAAATGGAACAAAGGCTGAAGAAGATATTTCTTGTTCAAAGACCCCGATAGAAGTACTATTTTCTCAGTTTGCCATTCCTCGCAAAAAAGAGATTTTTTTCCTATAAGTGAAGTAAATGGTCGATCTTTGAAGAGAATAGAAAGTCAAATTACCTGTGGAGCATCTCATCGGGTTTGTGCGTGTGTTTGTTTGAAGACAAACTGCAAGCTGCTTCATTATTGATTAGAAAGATGCCTGGAAGTCAGTCTCTGCCTTTGCCTTTCTTTCATACCGTATGAGGGAGCCAGTTAAATATAGATGAGTGTCATCAGACACACACACGCTCGCGCAGCTCCTCCATGGCAAGGTTTCCCACTGCTTTGGCCTTGAGTCACACAGAAACTGGTGCAGAGACACAACACACACATGTTCAAGGCGCACAAATAGATCCTTGTCCTCATTGTCTGTGGAGCTGACCAGGGCCAAACACTCATCTGGAGTCATCAGATGAATGATCAGATAGTGTCGAACACAGCCTTGATCATTCACTCAGAATGCTATGATACTGCCGCTACTGCATTTGCATTAAAGAGGCCATCTTTTTTTCTGATTATCCATAGGTACACTGTTTTTAGGCTGGGGAAATGATCTTGACTAGAGTAATGAACTGCTAAACATGCTTCTTTTCCCAACCAACTTTTGACGGGAAATGCTCTCACCCACAAAAGGCATATGCACTCTTTATAAACACAGTTTCATGTCTCTGGCATTTGCATGAGAACACAATTCACCACACGCTAATCCGTGTCCAGTCTGTACGCGCACAGTAGCGCTGTCATAATCCCAATGTTGGAATCCGATCTTGTGTCATTGGTCAAAAGCCACCTTATAACACCCTCACTGTGACGCTATCATTCACTTTATCCATGTTCAGCTTAAGGAGTTTGGTGGAAAACAATCACATATAGGATAGGATATTCTGTACTTTTCTTCGGCTATTAAGATTCCTAAAGGCCATGTCATTAGACATTGTCTTGCAAGAATTCTGTTAAAATGTGTATGTTTCTGAGAATCAGTTTAAGCCAGACTATTTGAAACTACTGTTATTTGATTGTCCTTTCAAAGCAAAAATGTTAAATATATGTATATCAGGGTTGTCCGATGTCTACCAAATTGGCATCAGATGATGTCTACAGTGAAAGATCATGATGGACGGTGACATCGGGGGGTTGGTTTGAGCATTAAGCTCCGTTAATGTCACGCGCATCTAGAGAAAGAGGACGCGCGCGGAGCTGAAAGGGCTTGGATCAAGCGTGTTTTGCTTTAGATTAAACTACTAGAGGATAGAGCGCTGAAATATCATTAACACGAATGATCCTGAGTGCTTGTGGTGTGATCCGCACCGCTGTTTTCACACTCTGCTCACTTCAACTAGAAACAGGAAAATGGAGGAATCACGATGCCGCCTCAACTATACACTAAATATACATTTGAATTGCCAAAAGTATTGGGACACTCCTCCAAATCATTGAATTTAAATGTTCCAGTCACTTCCATGGCCAAAGGTGTTTAAAAGCAAGAACCTAGGCATGCAGACTGCTTCTACAAACATCTGTGAAAGAATGGGTCGCTCTCAGGAGTTCAGCGAAGTCAAATGGGTACACTCTAAAAAATGCTGGGTTAAAAACAACCCAAGTTTGGTTGAAAATGCACCAACCCAACAATTGAGTTGTTTTAACCCAATGGTTGAGTTGTTTTAACCCAATGGTTGAGTTGTTTTAACCCAGTGGTTGAGTTGTTTTAACCCAGTGGTTGAGTTGTTTTAACCCAGTGGTTGAGTTGTTTTAACCCAGTGGTTGGGTTAAATGTTGCTTAAGACAACCCAATTGCTGGGTAAGAACAACTCAACCATTGGGTAAAAACAACCCAATTGTTGGGTGGGTGCATTTTCAACCCAACTTGGGTTGTTTTTAACCCAGCATTTTTTAGAGTGTACCGTGATAGGCTGCAACCTGTGCAATAAGTCCATTTGTGAAATTTCCTCACTACTAAATATTCCACGGTCAACCATTAGTGGTATTATAACAAATTGGAAGCAATTGGGAACGAAAGCACAGAGAGGGGTCAGCGCTAAATATTTTAAAGTTTAAAAAGCTGCATTTCTTTGAAATAGAAATCTTTTGGGCATGTTTATGCATAGACTATTCTTAAGTATTAATTTCTTTAAAAAAATGTACATGTAATCTGTAGGCTATTGTAAGACCCATTGGCACTTTAATTCAGCGTACACTATATCAGATGAGCATAGCAGCATCAACACTCTTAAAATGCGCTGACAGGATTATTGGTTATATAGGCGATCTACACAAAATGAGCTTAGCATTTCACTTCTGCTTAGATCAGATCAACAAGCTTTTACACGCAGGACACAACGAAAAACACTTTTGAAGTAGCCGTATTACTTGAGTAATGTCTGTGTAAAAGTCTTAAGGTGGTTAGCATGGTGTGTTTTTTTTAATTACATTTGATTAGGAACTTTGCCTATTCTTGAAGACGATTTTCTTTTGTGTGGCCTCGCATTAGTCATCTTTCATTATTCATAATAATAGGAGAACATATTATGTGTAT
The DNA here is from genome assembly GCF_024679245.1 of Pseudorasbora parva. Lineage (NCBI taxonomy): Eukaryota > Metazoa > Chordata > Actinopteri > Cypriniformes > Gobionidae > Pseudorasbora > Pseudorasbora parva. The sequence continues at coordinate 21,158,387 of NC_090175.1, forward strand.
GTACTGTTACAAAATAGACATTTGTTTCTTAACTTGTTTCCTTCCTCATGGGCCTCTTCCTCATTTTAGCAACCTGCATCAGAAACTGAGTACAATAGGTCTGTCTGGACTGTTACAGTAGAAACACAGTATGCAAATAGGGACTTCCTTGAACATTATTTTAATAATCACACAAACAAATTTTGAATCCTCTGAATCAAAAGATAATTTGAACTGATTCACGGAAATGATCCATTCTTACCGCCTTTGTTAAATGTCGTAATTGTCATGGATGACGAATCCAAAGCCCTCAGTGAAGTTAATAAACAAACACAGATGCACACAAACGGATCAACATGTGCCGTGAATGTTTTTGGAACATACTTTTCAAAGTGTTTGTTTCTCCAAAGCTTAATGGAGCATGGATTGACTCCTTATCCCTGTGCCACCTGGGCCTAATTATTGAATAATTGTAGATGTACGTATGTGCACACATGCTATTTTTGATTGATATTGTCCAGATCTGCAGCCATTACAATACAGGTCTATTTAGGTGGTCGGGATCAGGCTTTCCTGGGGTTTTGAATCCTTTCCTCTTAGAATTATTGAGCTCCATAAGACAGCCTCTTACAAGAATGAAAAATAAACACATTTGTGCCGCCTAGGGTAATGCACAAAAACTTTTATTCAGCAAGGATGTATTAAATTGGTTGCAAAAGATTTCTATCGGAAATAATGTCACTTTTATGTTAAGTTTCTAAAATGTTTTTTCTAATTTCAACTTTGACAATAATAAGAAATGTTTCTTGAGCACCAAACAAGCATGTTAATATATGCCGGAGTAATGTTGCTGAAAATTCAGCTTTGCCAACACCAGAATAAATACAATTTTAGAATGTATTAAAATAGAAAAAAGTTATTTTAACTTGTAATACTATTACTGTGGAATTCTGTGTCTACACAGTGCCTGCATACAATAATGTATCCAATGCAAATTAAAGTTTTACACAAAATTAGATGATTTATATTTTGTAATTGAAAACTGGACCCCGGTGCACTGTGATAAGGCCACTTGACAACAGTGCAGCATAAACCTGCTTTAAATGTTTGCTGCTTAAAGTCTTTATAATGCTATGTTTTTAAAAAAAGGTCTCTATGTAATTTTCTCAGTATTTATATAACAAATGCAAAAACTGAAAGCCTGCTCGTCAAATCCTTCCCTTACTTTTAATGATTTTCAATTTCCTTTTTATACTTTGTCTTTATAATTGGTACAATCTCAACTTTTCTTGACCTTGTGTGACGCATCAGAATCAAACTCAAACCGGCATTTCTAGAATGAACTCCTCTTCATTCTAAGAGCAAACTGTAATAAGTGTCCCGTGGGCTGTGTCGTCTTCAATCTTTGCACAAGGTATTGACCCCAATGATGCAGGTTACGCAGCACTTGCGGTGCCATGCTGGAGGTTTGCTCTTCAGGGAATGAAGCTGCTTTTCAAGTACGCAGAAATGAGAAAAGTGAAACTGAGCTCACTGAGCACTCACACTCATGCATATTTCAAAACAGATGCTCCCTTAGAGAGAACCAGAGAGAGAGACTGAATACTACGCTCCTCCCTCTTTCTCTCACGTTGCCAGGATACAGTTGAGTCACACGCAGCCAGACACACACACGTACATATATACATGCGAAAATATACAGTTTTGAGTAGTTCACTGTAACTGAATATTAATCTTTTAAAATTAATAACGTGTTATGTGCTTTGTAATCTTGATGTATGTAGTTTATGCACAGTTTTTTTAAAACCGGTTTTTTGAACACTCCCTAGAGCTGTCAAATCGATTAATCGCATCCAGAATAAAAGTTCATGTTTACATAATGTGTATAATTATTGTGTGTATGTATGTATGTGTGTGTGTCACTATCTGATCACAATCACTCATTCAGGTATACATTTAAGAAATATTTGCATTTATATCATATACTGCATATATGTTTTTATATAATTTATATAATTTATCAATATAAATTTAATTTAATAAACATACATACTTAAATGTATAAATTAATCTTTTTTTATATATCTTTATGTCTTTTATACACATGCACATTATGTGTGAACAAACTTTTAGTTTTAGTTTTGCTACACTGCAAAAAAAGCATAGCATTTTTATTTAAAAGTGATGGCACCATGGATCCAGTGTGTACACTTTTTGGAAAAGAGGAAAGTAAACAAATATTTTACTTGTAATTGTCTGTGTATTTTGCCATGATCGACGTCCAAATAAATTACTTCACCATTATAAACTAATGTTAAATATAAAAATGTGCAGAGTTTTGTTTTCAAATAAGGATGTCAATTTGCTTAAATTCCTGTAGTCAATTGTTGTTTAAATTAACTATCAATTAATTGATTCATCTTTAAACTTAATCTGTTAAATCTGAAGTTGGGGCGCTACTAAGGCCCTGTTTACACTTAGTATTAAGATGCATCTTTGGTCGACTTGGGTCTTCAGTCAACAAAGCCTGTCTGGCTAGCACACTTCCCATGATGTTTTAGGTCAGTAGGCGGAGAGTTGGCCATCTTTTGTGGCTGTATTTAGAGTCGTCGCTTGTGATCCAATCGACCAAAAAACATCTTAATACCAGGTGTAAACAAGTTATCACGTTACCAACCACTTGCTTAACCAACATGACATAGGCATCATTTTAAAGCTTAAAAGCTTGGCTTTACAGTGACTATAGAAAATATGACCATCACTTAACAAGTTCTTTTAACTCTTTCCCCCCCTTTCATGGAATTTTTTGGCTTTCTGTGTTTTATCTGTCATGCGCTATTACACATCTTCAGAAAGAGACTGGATCTCCTGATCAAAACACATGCGAAGAATATGCAAAAACTAGCAATAGCATATGAAAAATCACCTGATCACCAACATTAAACAGCATATAAATGACTGCCTAATATTACTGTATGAAATGTAGACCCGCGATGAGCTATAGGACTGTGTAGCTTTCAGGGTGTTTGGCAAACGCTATTTACTCCATCTGATTTTTTTAATATTCTATGTTTTATCCAGATTTAGTCTTTGACAAAACATGATTTTTCTCAGCTTTTTGCTTAATACGTTGCTTTTTTATGAAACTTACCCATATTCAAGTGTTGATAAAAAAGATTGCTGGCAACTTAATTTTTTTGAAACTCTGGCGGCAGTGGCGGGGAAGAATTAAAGGGGTACTTCAGCGCTGGGAAGATGAATCTGTATTTAAACTGGGTCATTAATGTAGTAGAAATGTGAAAAGATTTATGAATTTGGTGCTTTCTAGACTGAGAAAAGACAGAAAATGTATTTTTCTCTCATGGGGATGAAAGACAACAATTCCCAGAATGCTTACCTGCCCCACGAGGCCACCCCTAAAGTCACTGGATCGCTTTCCCACCGCGCTCATTTTCAAAAAATCAGTTCAGTTCAAATCATTCAAATTTACTCCAGGGTTTCTACTGATACAAAGCCATATGCTAATCGCTGAAGTAACCCTTCAAATGATGACCTTGCTTAAAAGACCATTTGATTATGTTTTATCAATGGATTTATCGACATTTACTTATCAAATAATGGTTTCTAATCTCAAATCACATCTCAGTTGTCATGCTAAATTAAACTTGTATGTGATTGAAATCTGACTGTTCACTTTAAGTTTACGGATAGTCCATTCTTCAGTGTGTTTGTTTACCTTGGGCTCGGTGAAAGCTTCTTTTGACTGGTAATGTGACCTTTTGCTCAGGATGGAGACCTTGCATCCTGTTTTTGGTCTAGCTTATCAGGTGTTCAGTTAGCCTTTCTCTTTCTCTCGTTTTCTCTTTCTGTCTCTGGGAGTTGTCATGGTGACAGTGATGCAGACAGCCGGGAACAGCCTGGCTGTCATCTCGGATCTGTCAGTGTGTGTTTGTGCGAAAAGACTAGACTGTGCTCATTTCAGAGAGAAAATTATGTAATGTTCTCTCTAAAAACAGAGAGGCAGGCAGAGAGTGAGCGCTTACTCATAATTATAAAGCAAGTGGCCGCTGTAAAGATTATACAGTCATCTGTAGTATTAGGAGACTGTTTGATAGATGTTCATTATATAATCAAATTGCAGATATTTATTTATTTTTTGCTCTTCAGAAACCTATGGGTGATGTCAAGGACACTACGTTAATTATTTTTTTTACAGTCTATGATCACAACACACTGATCCAGCCGACCAATCAGAGCATTTAGAGCTTTTCAGAAGGAGGGGCTTCATAGAGGTGGAACTTATCAGAGCGTTACTGACAGACAGAAAAGAGAGGTGCTGCAACAATGCAAAACGTGAATTTTTTGAACATTCAAGATGGAAAACCAATTCTAAATTTTGAAAATGATTTCATATGTCGTCTTGGATAATATCGTAATTGTTGTTTTAACAATGTGTGATCTGACATTATCAAGTATAGACTATTGGGCGCACATTTATGGTACATGCTTTAACTGCGGGATTGTTTTTGATTTAATATGGATTTTATACAATTGTAATAAACAAGAAGTTAATAAGTGACTTACATTTTAGGCAACATAAATGCCTGTTTTTGCTCTATTTTGCCAACGAAAATAGTGTTGATGAGTAATCTCTGATCAACACACATAGCTGTTTCCTTACTGAGTGAATCAGCTTTTTGAGCAAATCAGTTGAATCAATTAAAAATGAATAGATAATTCAACTGTTTGAATGAAACCTCTACTGTAGGGTTTAAATTCACATTTAAAGTATTATTTTTCATGTTTTAAATAATTTCAAAATAACAACAGTCAACTTTTTTTTTTAAACATCAAAACATTATGCATTTGTAACTGCAGGTTATTAATTTGTCACCTCTGAGCTGCATTAAACAGTTGTAATGCATCTAAATACCAGTTCAGATGAAGCGTCTGTGTTTCCTCTCCATTGCAAAGATGAATTTTGTTACAGCACAATTTAGTACTAGCCCTATTGCGTCATTATTATTATCATTATTATTATTATTATTCAATTAGATTCAGTTATGAAATTGACACAAAAGATGATGCATGCAAACAATTGGGTTTAAAAATACAATTATAAAGTTAAAAAGGCCCATAAAAAGGTTTTTAAAAAATCAATTGAAACGTATTGAAAAAAATAATTTCTGTCACTGGAGTCAGCTGTCCACAGCATTTCTAAACCTGCCAAGGTACCAGCACAATAACAGACTCGGCAAAATATAGTTTAATTATCGCTATCAATAAGAGCCTATTGATACCATTTTTGTTAATATATCGCACATCCCTAAAAATAGGCCCCCTTTAAAATTATTTAATTTTATATAATATAAAAATCATTTTAGTTGCCTCCTAAAATTTAGCTTTCAATATCTCTCATCTCTCATCTTTCTCTCTCTCTCTCTCTCTCTCTCTCTCTCTCTCTCTCTCTCTCTCTCTCTCTCTCTCTCTCTCTCTCTCTCTCTCTCTCTCTCTCTCTCTCTCTCTCTCTCTCTCTCTCTCTCTCTCTCTCTCTCTCTCTCTCTCTCTCTCTCTCTCTCTCTCTTAAATGTTCAATTTGGGGTGAGCAGTAGTAAGCAGAGCCCCTGTGACGTGTGTAGGGATGTTTGTGTGTGGGTGTGTGTGTAGGAGGGGGTGTGCTATTGGATAACGCAGTCTAAAAATACTTGGCTAATCTGCAAACATGAGGCTAAAAATACATCCTCGACGAGCTTACGCTCTCACATGTGTAATGAGGGCGGGCCATCCTGAAGGAAAGAGAGGGAGGGAGAGGTAGGGTGGGCAGAAAGTAGTTTGTGACAGTAGGAATGGGAGGCTATGCTTATACATATTGTTTGTTCTCTTCTAACGTTCTAATGGTTCTAACATTATTTGATATCTTTATTTGTTCTGTAGTGCTTTTTTATGTGAATGTTAAGTCTGTTAGTCAGGTTTTTTAGGATTATTTTAGGTAAAAAAAAAAGGAATGTATTTTTACTTTTACAAGTTTTGGTTAAATAAAATTGTATCAATTTTTATTTTGCTTTAAATATTTTTATTTGCATTTATTTTTATGTTTTTTAATTTAGTAATTTTGTTAATAGTAATTAATTGCATGTATTTTTATTTTTTAAAGTAACAGGATTGATATCCTTGTGAAAGCATTTGTTTAGTTACGTAGATGTCAATGTTTACTCATACACTGGGTCAGAGAGTTTCGATATTGATTTAGTTGACAGTTGCGCTGTGAATGTGAGGATAGGTATTTGATCTAATTGAAAGGGAATGCGGTTTAAAAAGGCTTTTTCTTATTTAAATATTTTTTGGCATACTAAAATTCCTCATTAATTCCTCATTAAGCTCAAGGATGAGAGAGTATAATAGGAGATTTTAACTATCGTTTTATAAAAGTGTTCCCTTCAGAAAACTAGTCTAGACTGTTGTAGATTTGTGTTGGTTCAAGGCTATTGTCGCATGCTCATTTCAGCAATTAAGCTTTTTGGAAGTTCAGCGGGATATTAAAAGTTCCGGATACATTCATTGTTTTGCTTGCTTGTTTGTTTGCTGCTTGCTTGTTTCATGTTGTTTGTACAGTTATCTCTTGTGAAGAGTGGGCGAGAAGACATCGTTGTACTCATGAGTTGTGTGCTTACACCTTCTCCTCTAATTACTGCGACACCGTTAAAGCCAGAGCAGGAAGCCGAAGTGAGTGACAGAAAGTGGCTCCAGGGAAACGTACCTCTCTGTTCTGCTTGTATTGATCTTGAACTGTGGTCAAGCTCTGTTTAGGTGCTGTCTCCAGCAGTATTTGCAAACTTCTGTGTGAATACTGGAGGATATGTTCAACATTTCAACTGGCAAAATGTGTGATTTAGTCAGCAGGGTGAGCCAGAAAAGTAATGGGGCAGGAGACATGGCAGACAGTCATATTTATATTTTAAAAAAACAAAATAAATAAATGTCTGGCAACCTCCAAAATGCAGCAAAGAAGACTATATTTCTGCTCAAAACTGTGCTTAAGTTAAAAGGCACACAATGTCATATACACGTTCACATGTCATATCTGATCTGTGCCACATGAGAGGAAAAAATCAGAATTGAGTTACTTGAACCATGCAGTGTAAATGGGGCCTAAAAGTTGCTTAAAAATAATGGTGTAAAATATATAGGGAGCCCTTATTTGCACAGTACTATAATATTAAAGGTTGGCAACAGAACTAAACTATTAGCCTAAATTCAGTTTCTATTTATTTTTACATATAACAATCATCACTCAAATAACACGTATGCAAACATGTAAACTTCACATAAGGCAGTTTTTGCATTAATTTCTAAATCTAATTATAAAATGATGTTTTTACTCCAATTCATTGTTGAAATATAATCAATTATACAGTGCCTGTCATTTTCATGACGAATTTTTCACACGGATTGAGTGATCACACAAGATATGATACATTTCAGTAAGTTTAATTATATACTCAACATACTTTAAGGCTGGGGACACACTGCAAGCCTGCCGTGAGCGTCTCGGCTGCGAGGCGTGTCCGTTTTTATTTCGGCTCCCTTGTTAACTGGTTAGAGCTCGACACTGCCTGCGTGACACGCGGGCTGCGGGAAAACGCGTGCATGCTTCAAATAGAAGAGACACCTATTTTTCACGCGACACGCGAGCGTGTTGGAAGCGTTTCCAGGCTAAATAGAATAAGAAAAGATGTTTGTCATTTTGACACGAATACATATTAATAAATGACATTTTCTTGTTTGAAAGTCTGAGGTTAACACAAATGCAGATATAGGCCTAATTGTAATAATAAAAAAACAACATAATTATCGATTTTGAAATATTAAACCTGTCAATACAGAATGAAATATTCTGTAACCTATTTTGCCGTCAATACCATAGATATGTATGGTCAATAGGCTACTGCTGACGTTGTCTTTGCTGTATCAATAGGCAATATATTTATATTTAACATGAAGTATAGGGCTTCGCTGTACATTAATAGCAGCAGCAGCAGCGCCGCGTCAGACACGCTTCTGGTGTGCAAAGACAGAGAAAACACCAGGGGCCTGTACCATGAAGCTGGTTTAGCTGGCTAGCCTGATTTGTTTAAGCTTAGTTTGTGCCAATCCTGGGTTTTAGGTACCATTAAAGTGGTTTTGCTTTTAGCTGTGTTCATCGCCATAGTAACTTACGCTCCACAGCTAACCTGCTCCAGGGCAGGTTATGTTCTGGATTAGAGATCTCAAACTGAAATTGGGCCAATCAGCTGTGAGTAAAGTCACACATCTCTGATGCAATAAAGTCACTCCCCCTGTTTCTGCTCCAAATTAAAGGTCACTTTAGCAAATGGTTTTTAAAGACTAAAGCGTCTGGCTTTTAACAATGCTTATTTATAAAAATTATAATTTTGAATGATTTAGATATAATTTATGTAATTATTATACCCTTAATCAATTACACATTTATCATTTTAGTTAATCAATCATTAATAGGCACTTTGTTAAAAAAAAGTTTTATATTAAAATAGCCTACATAAAGTCATATAAATAAGCTTTAGAATGAATAAATAAAACTATTAAAAAAAGCTTACTGAGCTTAAATGTTCAATTTTCTCTATATTAACTAAACTAACTTTATAACTTTTACTTGCATTGACGTATACTATTTTTTCTTAAAGTTGTTCTCTTTCGTAGACAGCTTTTCTTCTTGCTGTGTATTTTTTTGTTTGTTTTAATTCTTAATATTTTTCAGTCATGTAATATTCTGCAGAAGAGAGAAATTAATCTCACTGCTTGTCTCGCGAGAAGTGAATCTCATTTCCACAGCGTGTGATTGGCTGTTCACTGCTGATGTCACAGCTAAACTCCTGAACTCAGGATCAAAGTCTGAGTTGACAGAGCAAGCTGATGATTAGCATCATGGGACCAACAAAGCCTTAATACAAAGGTTTGGTTTTGTCAACTCAAAACTAATCCTGTAACCCGGAGTTTGTTAAACTACCATCATGGTACAGGCCCCAGGCAGCCGCCCCGCGGATGACACGCAAAAGAAACGCTGCGCTCACACCACGCCTGCAGTGTGTCTCCGGCCTAAAGGATAGTTCATCCAAAAATGTAAACTTGATGTTTATCTGCTTACCCCCAGGGCATACAAGATGTAGGTGTGTTTGTTTCTTCAGTAGAACACATGATTTTTAACTCCAATCAATGCTTGTATAATGCATGTCAATGGAGTGTTTTGGAGTCAGTATGAGAGTAAAAAACAACACACGTATAAATCCATATTAAACACAGCAGTGGCTCTTAGCGACACATTGGTGTCTTAATACACGAAACAATTAGTTTTTTGCGAAAAACAGAACTGTTTTTGTCGTTTTTTTTTTTTTTACCTCATACCAGACGAATCTCGTCTAGTATTCCCCATCGCCATTACTTCCGTTGATGAAGGTCAAAATCCCATTATAATTTTGTATATTCCTCATTGGTGCCTGCGCGGATCGGTTGAATGAGGAATCTATGTAAATATTTCTATGATTGCGCCGGGATTTTGACCTTCAACAGAAGTAATGGCACTGGGGAATACAAGATGAGATTCATCTGATATGAGGTAAAAAAATAACACATTCTGTTCGGTTTCTCACAGAATCCGATCGTTTTGTGTCTTAAGACATCAATGTGTCTCCATGAGCCACAGGGTTGAATTCGTATGTCTTTCGTATGTTGGTGGCTCTCACAGAAAACATCCCATTGACATGTATTATACGTGAAAGTGGAGTTAAAAATCTTCATTTGGATTCTACTAAAGAAACAAACACACCTACATCTTGAATGGCCTGGGGGTAAGCAAATAAACATCAAATTTTCATTTTTGGGTGAACTATCCCTTTAAGAGATATTAGCTAATCCATGTTTATTCTTTAGGAAGAGGTGATCGCGTTCACACACGTGCAGCGCATAACTGACACCTATACAGGGATCAGTCACATGACTCACGTCACATTAAAGAGCGTGAAAAACGGCATTTAACGTTGAATTTCATAATAAAATGTATAGAATACTTAATATGTTCGGGTGGAAACTTGGATTGAACTACATGACGCACTTAAAACAAGCCTACTGTAAACTGTTAAAGATTGCATTCAGACTGTTGGGTACACACGTGCATCACACCAAAAGCCCTGTACCGAAACGGTTCGTACGAATACGTGTACACCCCTACTATTTAGTGTTGGACTATGGTTTTCTGCTGTAAAATAATTTTGTATAATGACTCCTTGAATTACTCTTTCTTCTCTCATGATATAGGCTAATATATTTTTTATACATTTACTTGCATATTTGATAAGTAGCCAATAGCCATTTAACAAGTTGGATAATATACCCTGGTCTGTCTGTACATCATTCCTTACTTGGATTAACTGTAGGTGATATGTGCATTTTGATACTGATGCTTTTTGAAGGTGGCCTATTTCAGTGTTTACACAGTTTGCTTTTCTGAGACCCCAGTGCTTTCTTTAAGTGTATATATATTATCTGCAAATTGAGATTACTCACAGGTGAATGATGAAATGTAGATGAAAAAAATATCTATTTGCTCTACCATATCTCTCATTCTGCAGCTGCTTTTTTCAACAGCGAAAATAAAATTACGAGATGGTAAAATTGTTTATTTGTATGCCATGTGCTTGTTGATTTGTGCCGATTACACTTGTTTGCCAAATACCCAAGAGAACCATGAAAAAGAAGGGTGTAACCAAAAAATTGGAATACCACAGGGCTAAATCTCACTGAAAAGAGCTGAAAGCTGTCCTGTGACACTTTCTCTACAAATCCTTCTTCGGAGTAAATCCACAAAATCTCAGTTTCAGTCAAGTTGCCCTTTTTTTCACCATTTGACAAACATAGCTGAAATAATCGTCTTAAGTCGGTTGAAATAAAGGTGAACATAGTTATGCACATCAAAAATGCCGACTTTGTCGTCTTGCTATACAGTAGCAAGAAATATGTTTTTAGTTCTCAAGCGAGAGGGAAGGATCCATCTGATTATCACCAGCTCAGATGAACCGAGGACACTCGAGGGCAGTTCAGTTCAGTTCAGTTCAGTTCACAGCTGTTCTTGGGATTCAGTCTTTAATGGTGTTTTGACCTGAGTGATCTCTCATGAGCACAAATAATTACTTTACGCAAGTAGATGTTAGCAAACAATCATCAGCGCTCTTCAGCTCACTTGAAGGTATGAAATAAACTAACAAAACAAAGTTATTGAATGACTGAAAATTGGAAAAATACAACAGATTTGACTAAAATGTCTGACATAATCAATTAAGAAGTGAGAATAAAATGACAAAATCATGACTGCACATTTTCTTTTCTATATATCCATCAGTAAGATTCTGATGACATCTGACTGAAATCTAGTATTTTTCTTGATGATGGTGTTTATTTCACTATGATTGTGGTTTCATGCAAAAGCACCTGTGAAACTGTTGACCTCAAACTCAGTACATAAGAAACTTTAGACCCATCGCGGATAAGTTTACACAATACACATCCCCCAGCAGATTTGAGTTTGATCGAAACACTCGAGTCAATATAGTGCCACACAAAGGATGATGAATGTGGTACTCTTTCTCAGACCGTAAACAGCCACTGCAAGACTTCTCATTTCAAGAACGAAATCGTGTAATTGATAGGTGGAAAGGAATGTGAAATCTTTGCTTGTGTCTTTATTTAGAGGGATATTTCATGTTGTTGCAGCTTTGATCATTAAAGGGTTAGTTCAACCAAAAATTTACATTTTGTCATTAATTACTCGCCCTCATGTCGCTCCAAACCCATGCGACTTTCGTTCTACTTCAGAACACAAATTAAGATTTTTTTTGGATGAAATCTGAGTTTTCTGGTCCCGCTAAAGACAGCTACACAACTGAAACTTTGACACTTCAAATAGTTAATAAAAAGATCAAAAACGAATTGAGTGGTTTACTCCAAATTTTCTGAAAAGACTTGATTGCTTTATATGATGAACAGATTGCATTTTGGCTTTTATTCACATATTAACATTGATCTCAAACATGAACAGAAGCTCAACCGAACCTGCTTGACTAGAGAGAAAAGAGCTCATTGGTTCTCACACATCAAGCGACCATGATTGAGATTCTGTTGGTTTACCACAACCGATGCGTGTTGATGAATGTTTATATTTGAACAAGCCTAAATTCAATCTGTTCATCAAATAAAGCGATTGTCTCCTCTAAAGAAATTGGACTAAACCGCTTAATTCATATGATTCGTTTTACGATCTCTTTGAACTTTTTGAAGTGTTAAAGTGTCAGTGTGCTGTCAATGGAAGGACAGATAGCTCTCAGATTTCATCAAAAATATTTTCCATTTTTGGGTGAACTAAACCCTTTAAGTTGAGAGAAAAGGAGGAACAGAATTATGAAATGAGGCAAGTCAAACTCTAACTCACATTTTGTATATGACTACTCAACCACTATTTTCACTTTATTATACAATCCAGAACTGTAATAGGGCAACAATTTTACTCAGTCAAATTCTTCAGAGTCTGTGAATTAAATGATCCTTTGGGCAACAGTGAACTGTGTAATTTATTTTAAAACACTTTTTTATTATTTGCCATTTTTAGAATTGGTTGAAAAAAATGGTAGTTTAGTAGGGCTGGGAGAAAAATATTGATTTCTCGATTTTAATCGGTTCTCATTTTTATGAGACGATGTTGGTTCTTAAATCCCAAAAATCGATTAGTCATCCTGTTTTCAGTTAATGAATGAACGGATCATTAGACCATTATTGCACGTCTCCTGTCGCAATAATCTTTGTTTCATCATAATACTAACAAAGCACAAAGTCTCAGATTTCAAATTAAGTCCATTCATTTCATTACAAAATTCAAAATCAAATACCGTTTTGGCACTGTGGCATGAGATCTGACAGCTCTGCTCGAGAGTGGCAGTGCACATGAACTGATCTTCTCTTCTGCATTAGTACTAGTTATAGCGCAAAATAAACATGAATGATCATCTAAAGGTGTATTAAAAGATAGTACAAGTCCGTATCATGTCACATGGCATCGCATAATCAGTGTTTCAACAATGGAAAGACAGTAAAACAGCTTGTAGGCCTACATTTACCTCAGAAAAAACATATCCAGTGTCCATTTTGCTAAATATATGCACCATATTACATATTCTGTATTATAATTTTTAATGTTCTTCAATATATAATGCATGTATAAATAAATCTGGCAAGTTTTTTTTATGACAGCTGTCATTCATATATATATATATATTCATATAGTTTGTCATTCTCATATATATATATATATATATATAAATATATGTATATGTGTGTGTGTGTGTGTATATATATATATGTATGTATATGTATATATATATATATGTGTATATTTGTATGTATATAATATATATTTGTATATATGAACTGTCATTCAGATAGATATATAGATACAGGCTACAACTAACTCCCATAGTTTTACAGAATTAGTTAAGAAATTTGTTTTCCTTGAGAAAATTTACTATGGATTGTACCTGATATATATATATACAAAATAATCAATATTGGATCAAATCACATTCAAACTTGTATTGAATTGCAAGCTTGTGAATCGAATCGTGAAAGTTGTGTCAATACCCAGCCATATAGTTTAGTAAAGATTGTTGTTTACAATTAACAATTCACATGTTTTACTCTATTTTCAATTCTGCATTCATATGTTGGTGCCATATGAGTTATTGGGCAGTATTGCATATGTATCGGTTGATGCCGGATATTTCATTTTGCATGTTCATTTCCCCTTTTCTATGGTATGTGGTAATCAATTAATAACACTGTTAAATATATCTGTAGCAAATCTCAAAATGAATATAATTTTTCCTTACTGTATATTATAAAAGTGGTGCCTAAATGTACTATATTGAATTTGGTTTGTGTCTTATTTTTAAATTTACACAGACAAATAAATTGTATGGAATATACTAGAATTGTAATTTTGGTGCATTCAGTAGATGGGGTATTTGTATCATTTGTCAAGTTATGTGTAATGTTCAGCTGAGGATGGAGACAGGCGCTCGGGGCAGACAGAGACATATACTAAAGAGGAAGTAAGGGCATTGACAGCGACTTTTGATTTCAAGTGTGCACATCTATCCTGAACAGTATGAGTGTAAGTATGTGAGAGGTCATGATATGGCATGGCTTGTCTGTGACTGTTTGGTGTGTATGTATTAAGAGTTATATAATGGTAGCAGTGAGCTCGCAGCCACAGACAGTAAGAAGATTACACTACATGTGCCTGAGACACAGGTCCACTGCTGCAAACCCCCTACACCAACACACTTCAACTCTTACTGTATGCAGCCTTAACTCTAGCGCACTGATGCGTCAAATCTCTCTCTCTCTCTCTCTCTCTCTCTCTCTCTCTCTCTCTCTCTCTCTCTCTCTCTCTCTCTCTCTCTCTCTCTCTCTCGGACCGCCGCTAACACACATGCGCACACACACAAAGTCTGTGTTTATATAACTCTCAATCCGAGGGATCTCTCATCTCCTCACCTTTGCAGAGCTTTCAACCCACCAAACAGTCTCTCTTGTCTTGATCTCTCTTATGCCTCAAATCTTCTGCTTTTCCACTTCTCTTTCCCCCCCTCGCACCCTCTGTCTTGTTTGTTCTGTACGTTTTCAGTATTATTGAATGTAGCGTTGCACACTTTCATGTGTTGAGTGCCACTACATGCTGATTTTCAGGGCACCCTTGTGAAATAAACACGCAGTGCCCTTGAAATAATACTACATTGCAAATAGTACAACAAATGTACTGGATGACATACTTTTTCTGGTGCATTTTATATCTGGTACTTTTCACGCTAATATTACTTTGCACTTTGACCTACAGAAAAGGAATGCGACGGAGAGTTTATAAGTCTATTAACTTAAAAGTGGTGTAATGATGCATTTTATGCTAATTAAAATGGACGCATGGTAATGCTTATAAACACACAGTATGTCTCAAAAGTATGTACTTAAAATCATGGTCATTATAGCTGACTAAAACTAAAATCATTTAAAAAAATGTTAGTTGAAATAAATGTTAAATAAAATAAAATTAACCCATTTTAATTAATATGTTTTATTATTTTAATTGATTACTACAATAACTAAAATATTAACAACTAATAATAAAAAACAACAAACAAAGTTTTTTTTGAAAAACTAAAATTAAAAATGGAAAATATAAAAATAAAATAAACTAATGGTATCTCAATGCTACTAAAATAACATGGACTGTTTAGTTTTCCCCTCTGCCTACTATTTTTCTTTCTAAAATATTAATAGATAAGATAAAAAATATATTGTTACATGACCTGACACTTTTTTTTTTACTTAAGTCAAGGAGTAGTTAAAGATTGTAGGTTAATCAGACTCAAATTCTTTTAAATAAAAAAATAAAAAAGCAAGAAAATAAAATAAAGATTGAGTTAGTGGCCCCTAATGGCCTGGAGGATTGGTGCAAAGATGTGATGTGGTTTCAGTTGTGTGAGTGCATCCGTCTCTCTTTGCGGTTTTGTGGACGGGACATCCTGTGTGTGTTTAAGTGCTGTGTAGTAAATGCTTATCTACAATATGTGTGCATTTGACAATATTTTTGAATCTCCTTATCTTGCTTGTGATGTTTGTTTCTAGAAAAAGAACGAGTCAGTGAATACAAATTTTAATAAATAAAATGTATCTAATTTGAATTATCCCTTCTTTTTTTCCCCCATGTCATCCCTGACTCTCTCCTGCTCTGCTTCATTATCGGTACAGGTAAGAGATATTTTGGTTTTACACTTTTTTTTGCTCAGCCTCCACCATCTTTTAATTTCATGTTATTTTACTGAGAATTAGGGGTTGAATGACTTCCGTTTTTTAAAAGTCGACATTTATGTGATGAAAGTCGAGTCGATGTCGACTAGTTGCTGACGCCATTAATGAACAAATAAGCCTGAACCTCAAGCTGAGACACGAACTCTGGTCTTCTTGTGCACAGGACAGCTATGGCACATGACACAGCACTGCCCATAAGGTTACTGCTCCTACATTACAGCTTTTGTATCAGTGTCTTACGGTCGTTATATTTCTCACAGATTTCTGCTCGTTCTGAATAAGATACAGATAAAGTAGCACAATAAAGATTACATATGAATGCATTAGTAAGCAATTGCGTGTAAATTAATTCTACCTGCCAGCTTCTCTAACAAGAGTGAAGCTGCGGTTTAGTTATCAAGAAATATATGCTAGAACTTTTCAGTTTCTAATAAGCTATTTTATTGATAAATCACAGAAAAGTGTTGACAATAAGTTTGTGCGCAACTGAATGGTTTTGTGTGAGGCGCGCGATCGGCTATATGTGCTTTGTAATCGCACTCATTAGTTTAGCGCGATGATTAAAGGGGGGGTGAAATGCTGTTTCATGCATACTGATCTTTTTACACTGTTAAAGACTTGGAATCCCATACTAAACATAGACAAAGTTTCAAAAGTTAAGGTGGACGTTTGATGGGAGTATTTCTTTGTCAAAAATACTACTTCCGGTTAGTCATAAGTTTCGGCAAGTTTTTTGAGATCATGCGTCCCCATTGACGTTAGTGGGGGCGGAATTTCCTTGTATGGGCCTTACGGACAATTCTACCGGAAGCGCGTGAGAGAGAGCGAGGGAGAGAGCGAAAGCAACAGCCTACGCCCATCAAAGCGGGGCTTGTAGGATGCTGGACAGGTGACAATTACACATAGCACATAACAATGTCACCAAAAAAGTGGGTTTTTGGTTGCCAGACCAAGACAGTCCTGCACAGATTCGCCAAAAACCCCGCGTTAAGGCAACAGTGGATGTAATTTGCTTTTCCGGATCAGCAACTGAGTTGCGCGAATGTTTATATCTGTTCGCTGCATTTCGGTGACTGTTTCATAAACAAGGCCCAGCTCGACGCCGAATTTTCCCAATCGCCTAATGCTGAAGGATGGAGCAGTCCCAACGTTAGAAGGGTGAGTGAGACTGCTTTTAGTCCGCTTACTGTCTACACAAACCACGCGTAAACACACAAACACACGTGCACAACTGCACTTCCCACATGTACACCTTCAAAGACAAAAATACGACGATATAATTCAAGTATAAATATGTAAATAACACAAGCCGCTAAGCATATTATATAGTTAGTGTATAACTTGTAACTTACCACATAGAGACGTCCTGCTCTAGTCGTTTTTACTGCTGCTCCTGTTCAACTGCAGCCTCTGGGTCTGATTCCGGATCATAGATGTATGGCTGTATCTGATTAAAAGCCATATTTTTATTTTGAATAAAGTTTTTTTCCGCTGTTAGGGATGACGCTCGACTCAACACACAGCGCGCTGCTGCACACGTCATTATTTAGCTCCGCTCACACGACACGCCCCCACCCGCTCGGCTTTTTTCGGAAAGACTCGGAACAGCGCATCTTTCTTATATAATTATTAAAAAAATAAAAACTTTTCGGAGATATGCAGGATGCAATGCTACTCTATAGGTACTCAAGATTGACATGACACTGACTGAAACTGAGTGTTTCACCCCCCCTTTAACTTTCGTGAACAGGAAGCGTGCATTCTCCCGATCAATTTTGAGCATCCAGATGGTTTAATCAAACATGTCTTGTGGAGAACTCTCAGAGTATGCATTTATTTAGTCAATTTTAACTGTTGAAAACAGCCTGTGTCAGGAAATTGTTTATCCTGTTGCGCCCTCTTATAGGCTAGCGACTAGTCGACGTCAAGCTTAAAACATCATGACAGAGCATTTAAGTCGATTAGTCGACTAGTCGGTGCAACCCCTACTGAGAAATGATTTCCAGAATTGTGACATAAGTGAAATATTACTTGTGCAATTATTATAATTGTTTGTTACGAGAGCATTTAAGCTCAGCTTTTAAGCTATATTAGCAACCTGAGAAGGTTGGAGAGAAGTTCTTTGTGTTCCACCTGTAAAAGGTTTTGTACCATACACTAATCTAGCAAAGTGGAAGTTTTATTTTGTATTATACATAGATACTTATGAAGTTTGTTTTCAAGACTTCCCCATATATATATTTCAATTTCTTTTATAATGTGTATGTAAATTTCACGGAGAATAGTTAAGGAAAAAGGTCAAGCTGTGTTAAATTTGCGTGAAGCAATTTTTTAGAAGTAGTGGTGTACAGTAGTGGCCAAAAATGTCCGGCCTAGAAAAATCTTTCACCTTTATTCAAATTATTTGAAATTCACTTAAGATTTTGTACGCATATTTCGTAGTTATGGTTGCAGTCAATTGTTTTATTTATCATAAAGCAATGAAACAAGCCAAATTGTGCGGACATATTTTTGGCTAGGTTGTCATATAAAGAAAATATGAACGGATGTGAAAACGAGAACCAATGAAATATTAACTGTTTATGTTGCAGTCAGTGTATACTCTAATATACTGTTGTTAAACCATTTTTTTTTTTTTTGCCAAATAATTGTCAAATTAATAACTTAATCAAGTTCATTGTTTTGTTCTTCTCTCATATTAATTTTTTTTTTTTTTTAAATATGAAATATTTTACTTAATCAAACTTGAAAGGTCATTGAAAACTCATGAAATTCTCAAACCAGTCCCCTCTGGACATCACTTTTGCCAACTACTGTATATTTTTGATATTATTTGTTATTGTTTACTACACTCTAAAAAATTCTGGGTTAAAAACAACCCAAGTTGGGTTGAAAATGCACCGACCCAACAATTGGGTTGTTTTAACCCAGTGGTTGAGTTGTTTTAACCCAGTGGTTGGGTTAAATGTTGCTTAGGACAACCCAATTGCTGGGTAAGAACAATTCAACCATTGGGTTAAAACAACCCAATTGTTGGGTCGGTGCATTTTCAACCCAACTTGGGTTGTTTTTAACCCAGCATTTTTTAGAGTGTATCGCCTGTATTTTTCTTCTTCTTCTAGAAATAAACTTTGTATCGTGCAAATTTATATATTTCACAAATAAGAGGCACAAAAATATTTTAGCACAATTGTGGTATTATTTTGTGTTGTTGTATCTAAAATGATGCTGATTCCATTTGATCTGTTGACACCTTTATTTCAAAGTGACAAAACCGAACCAATCCCGTCAGGCTTTGTTTAGACCATGACTTGATCATCAGTGTTCTTTAGCAACGCAGCGTTTGAACCTGAGTTCATGATTAACTATGGAGTACGTGTAGATAAAAATGTGACATCAGTAATGAACAGCCAATCACAACTACTCAGCCCTAATTCACTTCTCTCTTCTGCCGAAGATTGAGGTTTGAAAAATATAAAGAATTTGAATGCATTTACACAGTAAGAAGAACATTTTATTCTGGGACTAGCTAAAGCCTTGTCTGTAAAATCGGGCAAGTATCTGTATAGATTTATATAAAGATTAATAATATTGTTAAACTAAAATGGATTTAAAGCATTTAGATAAAATCATAATTGCAAATGTCATGTAAATGTATTATGCATATGATAGTTATATAACAATATCATCATACAAAATAATTAAGCTCGATAAATTTGTCTTTAAAAAAAATCTTTTACTATGTAGTGACCTTTAATTTAGAGCTAGAGAGAATAGGGGAGTGACTTTATTACATCAGGTATATGTCACTTTGGGGACACTAAAATTTTGATGGAAGTTATTCAACTAAATGTCAAAATAAAATGAATTTATTAGGTCTTAATTAATTGTATAAACTATACTACTGAACTGCCAACATTGTCGCTATATGATAAATTAAAATAAGCTGATAAGATCACAGTTTTTTCCAGAACGACTGTACAGCCGAATCAAATTTTGTTGCAAAATTGTTCTGCTTAACACTGTGAAGCTGCTTTGAAACAATCGTCATTGTAAAAGCGCTATATAAATAAAGTTGACTTGACTTAGCTTACAACTGCTTACAACTGACCTGGTTCAATTTCAGAGATCTCTTACCACAAGAAAAACTTGCCCTGGAGCAGGATAGCCGTGGAGTGTTAGGGCGTCTGTGGCGATGAACACCACTAAAAGCGAAGCCACTTTCATGGTGCCTGAAACCCAGGATTGACACGAACTAAACTGAAACATACCTAGCTATCCACCTAAACTGGCTTCAATGTACAGGCCCTGCTATTAAGTGTGATAAGCAGGACGAGGCAGATGGACCGCGGGAACGGGCGAGAGTGATAATGAGCGCTAGCGGTGCTTTACACCGGTCTCGTGTCTCGCGGAGGAGCTCGGAAGCATAAAGCGAGGCT
The DNA here is from genome assembly GCF_024679245.1 of Pseudorasbora parva. Lineage (NCBI taxonomy): Eukaryota > Metazoa > Chordata > Actinopteri > Cypriniformes > Gobionidae > Pseudorasbora > Pseudorasbora parva. Next base: position 21,178,732 of record NC_090175.1, read on the forward strand.
AATGTAACGCAGTATGTTGATATGGAAAGAATGAGGAGGGAACCGGTGTTCAACAATTTAATAAATAAATAAACACAATATGAAAGTAAAAATGCCACACATAATAAAACATAAAGAAAACACAACTTGAAGTCCAGGCATGGTCCTCTCTCGTCCTTTACTTTCATCGCTCGTCCCTTTATGCTTCCACGCTCCTCCGCTCACCCCGTTCTCACTGTCCCTCTGCCTCATCCTGCTTGCCACAGTGTGTTTTCAGACTTGTAGTTTTTGTTTCTTTTTCGAGTTTCGAAACTGTCTAAATTGTTTCAATATGGTATTTTTGCCTCGATTTGGTTCACTTGCACAAGGTGTAAACTGGATGTCTTCACTTTGTATGAGTCTTTTGTGCATGAATATGTAGAGCTTGGCATAATGATGATAACAATAATAATTTTATCACACACACACACACACACACACACACACACACACACACACACACACACACACACACACACACACACACACACGTTGGTCTATGTGGTTTACAGGGACTCTCCATAGGCGTAATGAACCGTATATTCTATCCCTCTACACTGCCCCTACCCCTAAACCTACCCATTTTCATTTTCAAAAAAACATAATTTTGTATTATTTTAAAACTATTTGAAATACGAGGACATTTGAAATGTCCTCATAAACCACGTTTATGTTGTAATACCCATGTAGTTTTACAAATTTGTGTCCTCAAATCACATAAACAGGCACACACACACACACACACACACACACACACACACACACACACACACACACACACACACACACACACACACACACACACACAGGAATCACTTCTCATATTTACTGTTTTCCCAGCTGCATGTTTGAGGTGTGACATTCATCTGTTTGTGTTAGCTTTAAGCCCAAAGTATAGTTAGAATTTGTTTTTTTTACATGTACTCTGGTGTATGTACATGTTTATAGTTTGATTCCCCATTTGTTGGCATGCGCAAACGCAGGTGATCGACACAAGCTTTCTAGAAAGTTTCGTCTTTGTCCAGTGTCTGCACCATTTTTCTCCAGAAGTTATGACCGATAAAAATGTCTTCGCATTCTAACCAAAGTTGCGGCTATCTCATAACCCCTTGCACAAGCGTTTGGCAATGCTGGTTTGTGTTGTTGCAGTCGCCACATGCAAATTATAAACTTTCACTCGATGATGGTTAAACTTTGCAATTAATCTGCAAATCACATGCGTTCTGAACTAAGTGTATGTTCTGCCCCATACTTGACATCTCACATCCAGCGATGTGACTATCAATGTTAAAACAATTATCGTGCTGCCCTAAACTGATTAGTGCAAAACAAATTAAATGCGTATGTGCAACCTATGCATACAGTTAGCAGATGCTAACCCTCGGGTACACAAAAAAGCGAAGTATATTTTGGGCTTAAACGTTTTCATGAAACATGATCTTGAGTTTCCTGGGATTATTCCACTTCTGCATCTAGAAATAAAGCCCCTTTCATACAGGGCATTTATTCCAGAAAATTGCCATAAAGTTGTTAGCGTGCAAACCTGGGTCGGGGACCCATTAACTTTGCCGGGATCTTTCACAGAACGCACCCCGTGTGAACAAAAGACAGGACGAATTACAGGATATGTGTGAATGCACTTACATATTCCAGAAAAACGCTGGAAGTGTGAATGAATTGAATCAAAAGATGCCGGGACAAATCCCGGGACACATTATCAGTGTATATTCCGGAATATCTGTGTGAAAGGGGCTTAATGTTGGCCAGAATAGCTTTTATTGTTTGAAGATGTACAGGATTGTCATGTTATTTGCTTAGCTGCTGTACATGCATTACATTCAAACACCAGTAGCATGATGGTTGTCAAGTGGTGTGCATTCAAAATTATTGGCAAACCGATTGAAAATGTGCCAAGGTGAGAGAACTATGCGGATCGATGAGTCGTCTGAGACGTTTCCCTCTCTATTTGAACCCAGCAGTGCAGCTGATACATGGTTAGACTGCATCTTTTGAAACCAAGAAATGCCAAGAATGTAAGCCCTGTTTGCAGTCTATTACCACAGAAATCAATTGTATCTCTCGGTTTGTAAAAGTAAATTGGCAAATCATTTTACCAGACCGGCAGAGATCTACCTACAGTGGATGTTTATGGGATAACTCATAGACTGCCACTATAAGTGGATTTCTGTCAATCTGTTTGTCAATTTTATTGTAAAAACTAAGAAAAAATGCTGTGGCAAATCAAATTATTTTTTTCTGGTCAAGGATGACATTCTACGTATTATATTTAACCTGGAACCCATTATGTGTCATTGCTGGTTTTTCTGGATTTGCACCAACCATCAACCATCCTGTGTTTGAAGAACGTCTAGCTCTGTTCATTTCGTGGAAAACAGATATTTGATCTACCTGTCTGAGCATTTTAGTTATTTGAAATTCCCAGTTTCACCTGCTCTGACAGTAGGGTTACTTGGGTAGTGTCGAGCCTTCATCTGACTTCAGGGGTTCCCTCAAATTTTGAAATGATTGGTTGTTGCTGCTATCATGTTTAAACTGCATAGTATCTCTCCTCGCCACATTTTGTCCCTAGGAGAACCTCTGCATGTTTCTGAGATGTATCAGAGCTTTTAGAGCTCACCTCACCGAATCTACTCGGCTAATGTCTTAAGTTGATTTGTTGTACCTATTCATGTGACAATGTCATATCAGGCCAAGTGTCTAACATAAACGTGATTGCACGTCTTGAGAATATTGAAACATGTTTTGAAATGGGAGAAAATGTCAGTGTAGAGATCGTTCTGTAGAGTTTTTGTTCTGTCGTCTTGCACTTTTTTTGCTTTTTTTTCTGTAAACTTCTTGACACATGGTCCTCTCTTTTCAGCTCATTCTTTGTTGCCACACACACACACACACACACACACACACACACACACACACACACACACACACACACACACACACACAGAGAGCGCCCTATGCAGCCACAGGAATGTGTGTGGAGGAAGAACTGGCAGGAGAACTGCCCTGAACTTGTTTCATCCAGTACTCTCTCTGTCTCTCTTGCCCTCTACTGCTCTCTCTTTCTCTCCCTTAATAATCTTTCTCAAAATTTCTGTTTATTTATTTTTCCCAATTTTCACATTGAAGAAACCGCATAGGATGAGATTATCCATTTGTGTAAAAAAAAAAAAATGTTGTAGAAATTGTAAAGCTCAATATGCCTTTCGGGTGCAAGATCCAATCACATTATTTGTTTTCTTTTTGTTAGCAAGACATGTTGCGATTATTTAAAAATGCACAGCTTTTCTGCCATTTTCTGTAAGTACAAGCAATATGTTTGTTCTTAAATGATTCTTCACAGTGTAAATAAACACAATAGAGGAACGGCTTGCAGATGTTCCGTCCACCGATTTGCACAGAACAGGAAAAAGATGTAAAAATATGGATGGGATAGTGGTTGGAAAACTGCCGCACCACTGCCTTGCCCTCGTTTTGCGCTATTTCTTTGACTGTTGCTTCTTGCAGCTCTCTCTTTTTTTGCATGTGTGATTCGAGAAAAATAAGTGAAATCGATACTACCATTTTGGGATTATATTTCTGCTTCTAAATATATGTTTTTTATACGAAAGATTTGAGCCTTTCTCCATTCTAGAGGGGCTGTCCTTAACCTGCCCAGTACAGCTTCCGGGGGCATTACCAAGATGGCTGCCAAATGAACTGATTTGTCCTAAAGAGACTTTGTGATAGCCTCTACTGCACCCCCCCACCCCCACCCAAATCTTGCTCTGTCATTCACATGTCCTTTGTCTTTGAAATACAGAGTAAGAGGAAGCCAGCAGACCCCCAGGGAGCAACAGGGGGTGGACGGGGGGTTTACTAGATGAGGTGTTTGCTGTGCTTTGTGTGTGTGCGTGTAACTCCAGCCTTCCTCAGGCTCTGTGTTTTGCTTTAGAAGTGTGGCTGGGAGGTGTTCATGCTCAATAACGGAAGGGTTCAGAGAGCGTGTGCGTGTGGTGTGTGAATGCATGCATCTCCCCCTGTCACGATAAGTAGCCCCCCTCCTTTCTAATGGCACACCGCTCATTGACACAGCTTCTGTAATCGAACCCACTCCCGCCCTCTCTCCTGTCATTGGCTGAGACTCTTGTCTCTCTGGCAGATGACTGTTGTAATTGGCAGCTAAGGCAGTATTTTTGTATCGACGATGCCCTGTGTATGGTGACGTGGTTGCCGAATGCCCTCGAGCGGCATCTCAAATGCCAAGCGGAGCAGAGAGAAAGAGAGAGAGAGAGAGATCCTGCCACAAAGGATGGCTTGGGTTAGTTTGAACATCCTACTTGAGTGGATTTATTACCATCTTAAATGAAGCGTTTTCTCATAGAAAAGTTGTGCTAAAATTACTCTTAACTTGTAGCATTTCTGGAAGTATATGTGCAGTGTGTCTTCCGAATGTTCAGAAGCAATGGCATAAAATGTGTGCCTGTCACTTTAAGAGAGTCTGTAGAGACCAGGAAGTCAGAGGCACATTAGCATCTGATTGGCTGCAGCAGGCAGCCAGGGAAAGTGCAGTTGTGCACTGTGTGTCTCTCTGTGTTTGTGAAGGGCTGGAACATCACTGCTGATGGGTGCGTTAAGAGCCCAAAGCCAGATGGGCTGTAGTCTGTCATCTCGCCACATCGGAACAATCAACTTTACACGCACGCATGCACGCACACACGCACGCACACACACACACACACACACACACACACACACACACACACACACACACACAAACACCTCCACTCTGCAGTAAACACACAGGTAAAAAGCTTCTCAACCGGAGCCAGTGCGCAAACAACGTATTTGACGCTCTCCTAACCATTAATGCATCAAATTGACCGCTTGTCACAGTAGATCCAGACACAGATGTGTGCGTGTGTGTCCCTACCCCCCAGTCAAGACCTACCAGCCCCCATCACTATTACACACTTCAGTGTGAGAAAGAGAGCACATGAAAAGGATGGATGGGAGTGTGTTGAAGGAGAGAGATTGTAGCGCAGGATATGAGATGGAAGAGAGAGTGTGACATAGAAAAGAGATAAAGAGCAGGAAGAGAGGTGAAGAGGACAATTGTGGTGTGTGCCTGCTAGTTTGGCGAACATGAACATCCAATACTCTTTCTAATGATTATTTTATGAACATATTTGACTTGAAAACCAAATGTAGAAAATTGGGTATGTGTGTCTATATATATATATATATATATATATATATATACATACATACATACATACATACATACATACATGCGCACACACACACACACACACACACACACACACACACACACACACAATACATACACTGTATGTGTGTATATATAATATATAAGTGGCAAATGACACCTTTTTGCATTGACATTAGTTATTTTTACTGTAATGAGAGAAACATTTATTTACATTTACGTTGTAACATTTATCATGGTAGCATTTGTTTTACTGCTTTTATTTAGGCTGATTTAAATGTAAAAAATGAAATGTTTTTTTATAATGCTGTTACGTATTAGTTTAAAATGCAATCTTATTTATTTTAAATATTTAACAAACGATTACAGAAATAATTTTTTATAATACAAATCTAATTAGAATCATCATTTTCTTAATTATGCAAGTAATGTCACCGTGTCAAAGCGATTTATTCCTAAAAAGATTTTTGCGATAAATGTGACCTGAACTTGTTATCGTGAGGTTGGTTTTTTGCACTGTTTTTTTCTGCCGTCGACTGTCTTTTGTGTCTGCGTGAACACACATGCAGCCTTTCTGACGTGTGTGTTGAGTGTCACAGTCGTGGTTAATATTGTAAGACCTCACGCTGCAATCAGATCCGTCTGACATGCTTTCCCCTCCTTTCCTCTGTTACGACCCCCTTCATAAACACACTCACACGCTTCTGCGAGATCATTTATTGTTCAAACCCACAGTATTAATCACTGTTGCCAGCCTGCTAATTACATCAAACAATCAGCAAACGAGTGAATGATCATTTATGCTAATCAATGGGAAAGCAGAGAGGGTGACCTTTCGTCATACATAATTGATACTAACGTTTCCGACGACTTGCCTTAAAAATCCCTTTAATTCTCTTCCGCTCTTGAGACGACCTCTTTGTTTCTGCTAAGGGACTGTTACGATGAGCGATAATAACTACCCCTTTAAGGGTCCCGGCTGTAATGCCCACCCCCTTAAAGAGGAACTGCCCTCCGTGCCAATTATGCCACGTCAATCAAATCGGTCTCCATGGTTATGGCTACAACACCGGTTGCGAAAAGGCGAGAGCGTGTTTTATACGGGGAGAGAGAGCTCATGAATAAGTGATGGAGGAGGGAGGATAGGAGGATGGAGAGATCGCATGCAACAGCGGAGGGAAAGACAGATGGGTTGGTGAGGTGAGAGCAAAGCGGAGAGGGATAGTTTAGGAGCAGAGAGTTTGGGGAGGAAGATGATTGGCTCACAGGAAATGGGTGGTATTCAGAGCGTGCGGGTATGGTTGTGGAGAGAAAGAGTGAACTCAGGCTTGAGTGCGCAAGTGAGTAAACAGCCCTTACAGCTCTGGAACAAAGCCCACACACACACACGCACACACACACACGCGCTTCTCTCTGTGCGGCCAGGCTCTGTGACGTGTGGCGGGCTTGATGCCCGGAGGCGCTCTGAGGGAGAGAGGAAAAAAAGCGAGGGAACAGACACACAAAGCTGAAGGAAACACGGAAGAGGACAGGCTTCAGGCAACAGCTTCACTCCTTTTGTTGCCTTCACGCTCTTTTTCTTTTCAGACTGGCTCAGTCTAAAAGCTTTTTTTCGTAACTGAAAGAATACTATGTGCTGGAAGCTGTTTCTGTTGGTCACTGGACCGAGACCGGTAGTGTTTGTCAGTCGTAATTTGAATGTATAAAATTGTCCTCAGATCAGTATTAGACACAATTTTGCAGTCTGATAGTAATACAGTGGGATGGTTATACAAAAATATATTTTTTATTTACTCGCCCTTATATCGTTCCAAGGTGAAAAGGTAAGAGGTGAAAAGGTGAGAAGTTTTATTAAATGCCGTTACAATGAACCTGAAGCTTTGAAGCATCAAAAAAGGTGCAGGAAAAAACATAAATGTAACAAAGTGGTCCATACATCCTGTGCACTATGACGTATGAGGCTTCGTGTGATGAGCAGACCAAATCTTCCCCTCCAGTGAGCTGTTAAAGAATAGTTTACCCAAAAATGAAAATTGTCATTATTTATCAACTTTTATCCAGCATTTATTAATGATATGCTAATATTTATCTTAGCTTACTGCAGTGTTCAACAAGTAGCAGCTGCGGAGCAAACACAGATTAACGTTAATAACATCACTTTCAATACAGCGAAATGTATCTAATATGATAAAACAGCGCTGCGTTACGCCACATACGCTTGACCAGAAGAAAGGAAGCGTTCGTAATAAAAGTTCCGATGCTTTCAAGCTGTGTGTCACCCTCATCTCTTATTATTAGCAAGATTTTCACTTCAATGCATGTTTATTTTAATGCGAACAACGTTCTATCACTTTAATTCAGCGCGTCCAGCACAAAATAGACTCGGTGTAGAAACGATCGTTGCGCTGCTGCAGATGCCGCGCTCCTGAAAAGCACTGCCGGACCACATCCGTGTGTAGTGAGAAAGCTGAAATCCGTTAACATTGGGACGTATAACAGGCGATCTATTCATGATCAAACTCTTTGCATTGCAGATCTAAGCAGTTCATAGGAGTCATTGGTTGGACTATTACACAATAATAGAAAGACATGTTTTATTGCTATTATCTCATCACAATTAAAGCACCGCTAATGTTAATTGGTAGAGGAACAATTTATATTTCAATGCATTGGGAATTTGGGATACACTAGCTGCCTGCTGGGGTGGCAATGGTCTTTCTTTTAGGGTGGCAGTTGAAACCCCGGTAGATCCGCCCCTGCCACTGTCATATTTTCTTACATTTTCGTTCGACATGTTGAGGTGCCGATGTACTGGGTCCGCAGTGACCTGATTCGGGTGTGTGACAACGATGCTCAATGTACGCATAATTACCTCGATCCCTAAAAAAAGAAGGATAACGCGAAAGAAAATTGTCTCTGGGGCCCCCCGATGTTCGGGGCCCTGGGCTGCAGCCCATGTTGCCCATTAGGATAACGCGGCCCTGCCTGAATGGCAGACCAACTGGGAAATCCAGGTTTCTGCTGGTAGAGGTGTTAGTGAGGCCAGCAGGTGCTCACCCTGTGGTCTGTGTTGGTCCTAACACCCCAGCATAGTGATGGGGACACTATACTGTCATAGAGCACCGTCCTTCGGGTGAGAGTTTAAACCGAGGTCCTGTCTCTGTGGTCATTTCAAATCCCAGGATGTCCTTCGGAAAAAGAGTAGGGTGTAACCCCGGCATCCTGGCCACATTTGCCCCTGTCTGTTATGGCCTCCTAATAATCCCCATATACTGATCGGCTTCATTACTCTGTCTCCTCTCCACCAATCAGCTGGTGTGTATTCTGGTGTGTATTCAATTGTAGCTGGTGTGGGAGCATTCTGGCACAATATGGCTGCCATCGCATCATCCAGGTGGATGCTGCACATTGGTGGTTGTTGAGGAGACCCCCCCTCCCCCCATATGTAAAACACTTTGAGTGCCTAGAAAAGCGCTATATAGTGCAACAAATTATTATTATTATAAGACACAGACTGCAGCAGGTTTATTAGGCTGCTGTCACTTTAAGATAGCATGCACAGATCCAATGTTACACATGCATTTTATTCCTCAACTGTTTATGTTCACTTAAAGGAACTGTATGTAAGAAATGTATTTCAATTAATCATAAAATGGCCCTAATATGTCAGTAGACATTAAGAAATCATGTTATTTCAAATACTTTTATCACTGACAACATTAGTCCGGCCAGGATATTGTCATTTAAAAGTTGTTGTTGCAGCCCTTAACTGATGTTGACATGTTGTGTTTTGGCCTGAAGCTCCACCCTCCACCAGTCTACCAATCACAGAGTCAGTAGTGTTTGGGCATCCGGGTTGCCAGATTTGCTCTAGTTACCACAGCTGCAGCTACAACCGTTCCTACTAGATCCTGCAGCCTATCAGGCAACCTCGAGTCAGGGGGAGGGGGAGAGGGGATACACCGCTCTACAGTCATTTGAAAGTGATGGCAGTACCCGTTTTGGCCACAATCTTGCATCCATTTCCTTTAAGACATGACTGTTTACAAGTATATTTTGACATAATTTTCAGCATTTGTCTGTTGCAAGATGACACAAAAGAGAACTCGATTCAGTATTCATGCACTATATGAGAGGCGGATTTGTGTGCCTCTCACAGAACAACATTTAAGTTGCCGTTGATTTAATTTTATATTTATTTACTGGATACTTATTATAAAAGAAAATGTTGTAATTCTGCTAATCAATTCTTATGTGTAAATTTTAATGTGGTTTTAGAATATTTAAGCACAAGACGACGCGAAAGAGAACCGAATTTGACACTTAAAACAACTTAAATGTTGTTCTGTTTCTAACACAAAGCTATGATACGACCACAAAAAAACGTGGAAAGTAGCTCAAGGTTAATAATATTGTTTCTTTTTAATAATATTGAAAATGCTAGGCAAGATGTTCTCAATAAATTTGAAGAACGTACATCGTACAGGTTTGGAACAACATGACCCTATGTAAACGATGACAGAAATGTCCTTTTTAGACAGAACTATTCCTTTAAAGCAACGCTTCTTTCTGCAGCATCTGCTGAAACAGATTCGACACCCAATCCTTTTCCTGTCTCAGGGGCAATCTGGACATGCTGTTTCCTGTCCAAACCAGTCTCGCTCCTGACACACTCTGAGCGGGAGGGTGCATGCGTGTGGCTGGGTGTGTTTAAGCGACATGATGATTGTGACATTGGACGATCATTGCAGTGAGCCATCTCACGCCCACAGCACCCACACGATCCGTCAGTAAACAAGACCATGCATACACGCCCTTGTCCGTGCTATAGCCATCACATCTAGACAAAAATGTACAGTCATAGCGTGTGTGTGTGTGTGTGTGTGTGTCACTGGCACTAACCACACATTAGCAGATGTGTTTGGTAGGAAGTCATTTATATGTTAATGTTGTCATTTGCCATCGTAATACATTCACTCAAGCCTGCCATTACTCCTCTACCCAACCAAATGTGACTTCGGAGCCACCGCCTGGCAGTGTGGGTAAGCAGGGAGCGGGCTACCACCTGAGTACAGTCCTTGTCATCCATCCAGACCAGAGGTGTGTGTTTGTGTGTACCCCTGGAATTGAGTTTTTTGTACTCGTAAATGAGATGGATATATTTTCGGACGTTATGATAGGTTGTTGATCGGAGCCCATGGGGCACTATTTGTCATTATCGGTGTGTGTGTGTGTGTGTGTGTGTGTGTGTGTGGATGCTCAGCTCCGCTTCTCCACAGCAACAATTTGCATTGCTTTAAAAAGGGAGAAAAATCATTATTTCTCTCACTCTCGCTTCCCTCTCCTCCCCCTTTCTCAGGGCTCAGGTGTACTTGCTTGTGCGGAGAGCGTTGTGATTCACCCGCTCAAATGAGAATGTTCTTTTCTCAGTGTCTGTGAGGAACTCGCTTCAACCCTCCGGTGTTTTCTCCTGCTCCTCCAGACTTTTTACACCCTTCAGAAAGATATGGAGAGGCTTTTCGGAGCTCTGCGAGGGCTCCCCGAGCTTTGCTTACTTGGAGCTGATGAGTTGAGTCAGGTCATAGTTAGTAGTTGTGGCCAGAGGGATTCAAGACAAAATTTTAATGGGTTGGCCTCCTCTCTCTTGGGGCCAATGAGAGGCTAAACCATATAGGACCTTTGTGGGACCAGGACAATGTCCCAGTTATCTTTCTCTGACAAAAACCCTGGTTGT